>NC_133799.1:5429039-5779039 GCF_043250625.1 Sebastes fasciatus
AACCACAGAAGGAGGAACATCTTGTTGCCAGGAAATGTTTGGGCTAATTGTTAGCCCGATTGCTGGAAATGATGCCCACTTACCACACGATGCATCACTGTAAACCTGAGCTGTACTGTCATTTACTGCAAAGGAAAAAAACAAAGTTAACTAGTCAGTTTTGTGGTCTCTGCCAGATTTCTTTGTGTTGCCATCCAAACATCAATCCACTGCATTTTGTTCAGATCATCAACTTCATTATTGGTAAAAGAGGTCTTCCATCACAGTGTTTTTGTAATAACATACATGACTTTTGTGACTGGTTTTGTATTACTACACGTGGCTAATGTACTCACCAGGTGTGTCACATGGAAAGACTGTAATCACACTAGCTGTCAGTCAGGTGTCAGTCACATCAGCTGATGTGATTTGTTTTTCTTTGCTATGAAAGCTGTTGTCTTCCTCTTGATTGTTCATGAAACAGCCAATCTGCCTGTCTCATCATGTTTCATCTGTCAATTAATGGACTCATTAATCTTTCATTTCACCACTGTCGACCGGCAGACATCATTCATTTTTAGCATCACTTTATTTGTGAATCAGATCAATCATTCACTCATGCTTTCATGCAATTTTACTTTGCACAGTTGCAGTTACAGAAGACCCAGTATTTGCAACTAGGGCAGAATCGTGGACAGTACTATGGAGGCTCACTGCCCAATGTCAATCAGATTGGAAATGGCAACATTGACCTGCCTTTTCAGGTGAGCCCTTAGCCTCTCTCGGCTGGTAAATCAATGGTTTGTTCTCGATCAGTGTACCTTTTTTAGCTGTTGGTGATAATATTGGACATACAAAGGTTGCAGTTATCTGTAGTATTCGTGAAAGATTGGCTCAAAACAGAAGTCTGCAGGCTTAGCCTTGCCTAAAGTGTTCAGAAATGAGCTGCTGGTCAGAGCTGCATAGTCGGACCAGGTTTTATCACGGTTCAGGAGCGAAAGGAAGCCAGAAGTGTGTAATACAAGGTATACCAGTTCTACCCTGCAGTGTAATTTGGTTCCTAAATTTCAAAGTATATCATTGCTTGTCATGGCTTTCCATCTTTAAATACATTTGCCAACTCGAGCATCAGTATGGGGGGCCCATGGCTTGACTCATTTTGAAAAGAACACATTTGCACCATTAATCCTAAGACATTATCCTAAGAGGTAGTTTTGTTGTGTAAGTAAGCCGTTTCGCTGGCCTCATTCACTTGCTGTGTTCACTCTAGAACTCGGTGCTGGATACCAGTCGGACAACTCGGCACCACGGGCTGGTGGAGCGGGTTTACCGTGACCGGAACCGCATCACGTCTCCTCACCGCCGGCCGCTGTCAGTCGACAAACATGGACGCCAGATATCCTTTTTTTGTTTATCTGTGGCAGCATTTGGTGTAGGATGTTTTGACTGCATTCATTGTTGCTTTGAGGCTTCAGAGGCTGCTTGAACATCGTTCTGAAGGCTTCCAACTTCAGTCTGTTGTAATTAAGTTAGCATGTTTACAGACGTAACATTTTCAGTGTCTGGTTTAGTACTCCTCTTCTAGCGTTGCTATAATTTACTGGGAACCCAAAATGCTCAAAGCCAGAAATACAATGAAATTTCATGTTATTTTTATAGTTGGAATGACAAACTCAAGCTTGAATTCATACTTGGTGCTCTAAATTATATGGGAAGCTGACTACCATATGTTAACTCTCAAAGTGGGGTCCGGGAACCCCCAGGGGTCCGTGGCACTCCGCCCGGGGACTGTGAAAAGTTTCAGATTAATTAATTTAAATCATAATGATATGATATGATTTTTTTTTTTTTATTATTTATTTATTTATTTTTAACAAAAAGCTTCATAGTTCAACAAATAATATTTAGATTTTGAAATCTACGGTAGAATAGTTGATAAATTATTAGGGATGCACGGATACCACGTCGGATATTGGGCCGATACTGACTCAAATAGCTTGATCGGATATCTGTGACAATGGGCCTGATCTATTCAATTCAGTTCTATGTTTATGTACTATATACATAATATACTGGAATTTCAATTATTTTTTAAGATGTGACTAATTTGTTGCTGCGTTAAAAGGGTTTACACTTGAATGTAATTCCTGTTAATTTTTAAGATTTTTTACCAAGTTGCTGGTGTACGATTTACAATTCAGTAAATGTATATCTATGTATTTAGTTGTTACATTTGTTTTACAAAGTTAGGAAACATAATGCCACTTTACAGATAAAAGAATGATCCCAGTCATTTCCACACGGGGAGGCATACAGCATACTTATTAATCGATACTCGGTATTTACCGATACCCAAAGCCCAGGTATCGCTATCTGTATCGGGATTGAAAAAGACAGATCAGTGCATCCCTATAAATTACGCTTACTAGGAGAAACCTTTGACACGTTTACCTGTGAAAACATAGTCTGTAATTAAAACTTAGTACACTAAATACACCCTTAAACTGAAACAAGTCATGTCCCAAATGGATTTAAAAAGAATGAATAAAAATAATGAACATTTGAGACCTCATGCTGAAACAGTGTACATTTGCCTGATTCACACACGGTTGTTTCTCAGTTTTATTCATAAGGCTAACACATAACAAGAACCACCAGATGTGGTGATAGAAAGAGGAGAAGCCATGAACCATAGCTCTGCATTGTTCAACAGATTTTGAACAAAGGGTGAGGCGAATTGTTCATTTCACTACATGTATTGAGAGCCTGATATTAAATGATACAATGCAATACTGTCAGTGTATTGTTACACTCCTGTTGACAAGGTTATTCTTAGAAATATATTGAATAACAAGACAAGTAATTGGATCTCAATAACACTTGCATGTGGTCATTTATTATGTAGCAGGTCTATTAGGTTGAATCAGCTGACAGACATTAAAGTATGGATTAGCTGAGATCCATTTTTCATCCCCTCTACTTTATACGCCTTAACTAGATTCACATTGACAGCTGTCCTTACAGCTCAGTTTACCTCTCCCCACCACCAGACACTAGCTGGAGAAGGTAAGCCACCTCCCCTTGTCTATTTGCCAAAAATGATAACTAGGACACACAACCAGACACCACTCAATTACAGAAATTAAATGACATGATTCTGTGCATTTGTGTTGGTAACTCAACCAACATAAAGAAGATATTAAGCTGCATGATGGCAAATATAAAGGTCTGTAACAGAATGTGGTTCTTCGTGGATGTGATGCTGTAGAATTGGCTCTCTGCCAGTGTTGGGGATTTAGCGGCGATTTCGCTGACATCTCATCTTTCTAACACATACAGGACAAACTCGGACTCCGCCTTACACCAGAGCGCCATGAATCCGAAGCCCCAGGAGGTGTTTGCAGGGGGATCACAGGAGCTGCAGCCTAAACGAGGTAATGGAATATCCAGTTACAAAGACACAGAGACGCTTTTATTTATTAATGTACTAATGCGGGCGGCAAACTTTAAATGACATCAAAAGTGTTGATGTCACAAAGAAGTAGATCTAGAGTCTTGATGAAATATTTATGGAGTAAATGGATACTGATCCGGGACAAAGAACTGCTTCAGCATGCTGCTACAGTACAAAACATCTCTGAATGGAGCTGACTCGGGGTGATCTGGAGACGAGGATCAATAATTCACTGATTATCCATGGATATGTCTTTTTATGTGTGAGGCTCTCATATAATGAAGCCAACATTGGCTGGCATCCACTCAGTCTGTCTGGTGGTCACCTTGCTATTTTTAGACACTGAAATCTAGTGCACACCACAGCACTATATCCTGCTCGACTGGCTCGGGTATTGATGACTCATTTCTTGCACTATTGTTATGCATTCTGTGATAGCAAAGCAACTGTGTCTTGCTGTTTCACTAATTAGTACTGCTGCTAACAGTGCCTGGGACGGAGTCGTCGGAGTCAAATGCAGACGAGGATGCGCAGACACAGTTGTGGGATGATGAGAAGGTATTGATGGGAAAGGGAAGGGCTAACAAGGTATACACGTTTTACGATACATATAAATCACGTCAGATTTACGGCTCGTTGTTCCGTTTTCTCCTCAGGATGATTCATCAAATCCCAACACATGTGATGTCCCGGGAATCAAGTGAGTGGTTTATTGTTCTTCACAGTGAAACACCACTGGAGTATAGCAGCCTGTCAGTCACACAGCCATAAATAAGTCATACTGTAAGTGCACTGATACAAGACAGCTGGTCTAGATACACTGGAAACATGCCGGGAAAGCACTTTAACCTCTTTAACCACTTTAGCCTCTAGTACTGCAGGAAGTAGTTATTATGGTGGTAATGCCACAATTGATAAACATCCCAGTAAAAACCAAAAGGGTGCTGATCATGGTAGGGATTTCACGAGAACCGATACTTCGGTACCAAGTCGATGCCAAAATTCTGAAAACGTGACAGTACTCGTTTTTCTACAGTACAGCAGATACCGTAGGTACCATCAGGGCTTAAGACTAACGGTGAGACTCTTGAATAAATCCAGTTGTTTGAAGGAGATGTTTTCACAGCAATATAAAATAGATAATAGAGGGAATTATGACCTGTTCAACTTCCTAACAAAAAACAGTATGCAAACAGTAACAAAGGAGTGTATGGTGAAGTACATGGGATTTATTGTTTTACTTTTGTTTTTTACCGTGGTGTCGAATACCAAGAATCTTGGAATTTCACGAATTGACTACTAAATTTCTGGTATTGTAACATCCCTAGATTAGGGCAAGACCGTTATTCGGGAGTAGTAGTCAGAAGTAGGGTGATATGAGAGTGGCTTTTTTCCTGTCTGACAGAACTTGTGTCTTTTAGTATATTCCCGTCACCAGACCAGGAGTTGAACCCGTCTTTGCTCCCAGCTGCACACAACACCGGTGGTTCGCTGCCTGACCTGACTAACATCCAGTTCCCTCCTCCGCTGTCCACCCCGCTGGACCCCGAGGACACCGTGGCCTTCCCCTCCCTCAGCTCGTCCAACAGCACGGGCAGCCTGACCACCAACCTCACCCACCTGGGCATCAGTGCTGCCAGCCATGGTAACAGTTACTATTTGAAAACAGTAGAACTTTAGTAAAAACAAGTAGATATCAAAGCTAGAGGTGGCGGATATAACATTGATCGAGGAAGGTTTGGCCTTTTTGATTTGACGATCAGTTTGGCTCAACAGCGTCAATTAGTCACTGAATACTTGATGTGGAAAATCCCTAACCGCCATGTAAGAGTTGTAAAACGTGTGGAGATTGATTAATGTGATTTTTACATGTATTTTTCATCCCACACATACAGTACAGGCATCAAAATATACATTTTAAAGCTTCAGTAGGCAACAGGGATTCACAGGCTAGATTTTCTAAAGCCTGAAAACAGAGCCATGAGGAGGTGCAGAAGTCTAGTTTTCTCTCAGAACACTTGAATAACAATATGCTGGAAGGTTATTATGGAATTTTTTCCCAATGATGCCAAAAATATACTACGTACTGAAGCTTTAAGTCGGGATAATTTTAAGCATTTTGCGATATGCTGAGTATTACAATAAGATATATTGCAATTTATTACCTTTTTTTAACTGCAAATTATGCAGATTTCAGCCGCTGTAGTTAATTGATGGAAAAATTATTTCTGTTTATTTAGGCCATAATCTATTAGCTTTTAGGTAGCTCATGTTCGAGTCTTTGTGGACTAGGCTGAAAAAACTTTGTTTTTGCATTTTTTATGTGTTTGTTCAGAAATCAATATTAAACTTCTGTTGAAGTTCTTTCCTTGAAGTGGTGTCAGTCTTCTTCTTAAAATTGCTGATTGTTTTGTGTTTTTACTTAACAGTATTTAGTTGATTTGAGTTGAGTGGGATACAAAGAAACCTTTCATGTGTACTCTATTTTGTTTTTTCCTCGCCAGGTCTCCCCACCTCCTCTCAGCCCAACATGACTGTAACGTCTCAGCGCCGGCAACCACCCGTGGTGCCGCTCACCCTCACCTCTGACCTCCATCTCCAACAGTCCCCGCAGCAGCTTTCACCCACCCTCTCCTCACCCATTAACATCACGCAGGTAAGGCTCGGCTCTGCTCGGCTCCGCTAACTTAAAGTTAAAGCTTTGCAGTTTTTGTTTGCTGCACTCCACTGTAACATGGTCTGGGTGGCCATTCACAATACTGGAACTGGTTTGGCTGTTATCCCCATACAGCTGGCTGAAGAAAGTAGTCAACAACTGCCTATTTTTACCCAACTATGTCTCCACACGATTAGCTATGGTCCATAAAATGCGGTTTTGGTGGTGTTTTTTACAGTGGAACAGTGCTACATGCTACATGCTAACGCATCCTGTCACTAGGGGGCCGAAGAGCTGAAATAATCCTCCAGTAAATTCAACATATGTCACATTTTATGGGTCTAGCCTAAACCGAGTCCATGCTTTTCTTTCTTCAGGTCTTGCAAACAGAGTCGTTGACCCTGGAGCAGCAGCTCTCCCAGTTCCCACTGTTCAACCAGCTGACGGCTCAGGCCCAGGCTCAGTTGCTGAATGATCTCCAGAAGCAGCAGCAGGCCCTGCCGCAGGGCATCCAGCTCATCACCTTACCAACTCTGGGCTCCCCTGGTACCACTGCCAGCAGCCCCTCCCCAGACGGCCAGAGCCAGACCACCGCCAGCATCAGTATCGGCTCGGTAAGAAACCAGGAAGTCTAGTCACAAAGTGGAAGCAGAGATAACGATTAATTTGAAATGACATTGACACAGCCATTTTGCCTACTATTAAGCTTCTATTCAAT
The DNA here is from genome assembly GCF_043250625.1 of Sebastes fasciatus. Taxonomy (NCBI): domain Eukaryota; kingdom Metazoa; phylum Chordata; class Actinopteri; order Perciformes; family Sebastidae; genus Sebastes; species Sebastes fasciatus. Next base: position 5,435,847 of record NC_133799.1, read on the forward strand.
TTGCCACTCTATTGTTCCGACAGTTCTTCAGCTACACAGAAAACATCCCTGGAAATATCTTCACATCCTTTTATGCTACTGGGCTTTGACACTGATTTGTCATTTTGTTGAATAACTCAACTTATTAGGAGAAATACAGTATATCGTTACTCTTGACGACCAGATAATTATGCCTTTTTACTTCAGTTACCTTCAAAGCAGAGCATTTTATTACCTGTGTTATATTCTCATTAATGAAGATTCATGCAGGTCCTTTAAAGCTGACTAACCCTGTTCAGGCCTGGCTTTAACATGTGTCTTAGGTGATCCGATCATGAGTGGACAGCTCTAAGTACAGGTGTGAACGCATTGAGGACGCATTGAGATCAGATCGCTCAGACCACATTCAGAGTGGCTTCTTTCATTCTTTTAGCAGTGTGTACGCAAATGTGTCCTGGGCCACATTAAGGACCGCCTACTTAACTGACATCCTGCTTGGATCCGCAGGGTCTCACTGCGCTCCTCATGTGAATAGACAGGCAGACACGAGCCTCGCGGAATGAAACGGCTTCTGTACACGACTGTATTCTGTTGGTACAACTGTATTTTTTTATATAGCAACATATATATATTTATATTATTTATATTTACCAAAATTTAGTGCAAGTTTGGAGCGTTATTTAGCCCCCTCAGCGACAAGCTAGTATGACATAGTTGGTACCAATGATTCCTTAGGTTTTCTAGTTTCATATGATGCCAGTATCTTCACTCTAGCTTTAAAACTGAGCCCGCGACAACCTCCGAAAGATTGATTGCGTTGATGCGTTAAAGAAATTAGTGGCGTTAAATCAAATTAGCGTTGACAAGTTATCGTGTTAACTTTGACAGCCCTAATTAAAATATATCTTATCTATATGCTACATATCTACAGACTATCACACTAGGCACGGAGAGTTCATTATTTTCATACTGTCGGTGATGTGTCGGTGTTTTTCTTCCGGTGCTCCGTCTGCACAGAGCTGACACCGACCCGCACGCTCTCATCTCCGGCTCTGAAGCTCTGAACGCCGCTGTTGCCTGGCAAATGCGTTGGGGTCAGCGGCACAAAGGTCCCTGGGGACTGCCAGTAGCCAATAGCTTTAAATTGTTAGAATAAAATGTACTCAAATTCACAAATATGTTGGATATTACTGCTGACATTCCTGTAATATTACGTCACGACATCTGCTGTACTAGCCATGTGTTTACTACGTGTTTATTTGCATATATAGCGGGGAAGTAAGATCCGATCAAGTGGTCACTGGAGACGCATTCTAATGCCAGGTGTGAACAGACGTACTTATTGTTGTCCGCTTGTGATCGGATCACCCAAGACGCATGTTAATGCCAGGTCTGAACAGGGCTAAATTCTTCTCACTATTTGGCATTTTCTGTTATTTTGTCAGCTTTTGTTTGGGTTAATGTTCAGATGTACAGTAGTTGGTTGAATTTGTGTGTACTGAAGCAAGAAACTGGCTGATATAAGCTTATAAGATGCAGAAATACAACACTTTAACTTTACTTTTTAACTAGAGAAGGACCAGCAGATTTTTTTATTTCAGCCAGCCACAGAGTGGTCCAACAGTTTATGGTGACTGGTAATATTTCCCACCTATACACACTATACATAATGAGAAGAGCCAAGGCCCTCCCACATCCCGTCCTTTGAGATTTGTGTGTGACAGGCATGAAGCGTAGTGCTAGCTAACCCTCTTCCCTCCAACAGTACCGCAATCAGACTGGCTCACCAGCCACTCAGTCTCCAACCTCCCCAGTCTCCAATCAAGGCTTCTCCCCCGGCGGCTCGCCTCAAGTAAGGGCCCACCCACCGAGCTAGCTGCTGTCTGGGGAAGGGCTTTGCGCCTGGGGGAAAGCTAATTGTAGATGAGTTTAGGCTGCTTTTCATCCTCTGTAACAGCAGTTAACCACTCATGGTGTCAACAGCCGCATAACTCATTTCTTCATCACCACTGTCACTCTTCACTGTGTGCATGACAACATGGCGATAGTTTGTTGATGGAAGCCCTGACCTGTTGTTAGACTTAAAATGTTAATCTGTCAGCGAGCAAAATTCAAGTCTTTTTAGTGCACCACACCAGATTGAGATACTTTTCTCATATGGATGAGCTGCAGTGTCATGAGAAGGGGTCTGAGATTGTTCGCCTCCCGTTTTGTTCCTCCTGAAAGAGAAAATGTTTTCTCTAAATGGCATTCAGCAGCACTGGAAATTATGAAGCATACTAAGCTTTATATTGCTTAAATTTAAATACTCCTGCCATACTACTTTGATACTGTGACACTTCATTATCATCAGTCAGACTCAATGGTGACATTAGCCATTTGTATTTTATGAGGCAAGAACTCCTGAGCTGCTAGTTGGAGTATAGAAATGAAACTCACTAAACTCAGTTTACATCTGCTATTCACATACACACAAACAACATATCTCTCCACTGGGAGAAAGTCATCAGAGCTTCATCCCGACTTCAGTAAAACATTCGTCATAAAGGCAAAGACAGCTGGTATGCGTTGTGATACATTTCCTTCCACATAAGACATTTGCAAAGCAGATGTTTTAGTATTTCATAGGGGTGGGAATCACCAGAGGCCCAACGATGCGATATTATCACAATACTTAAGTCACGCTGCGATCTTATTGCGATTTTAAACATTTTGCGATATGCTGAGTATTGTGATAAGATACAGTGCCTTTTCTTACATATTTCAAACTGCAAATTATGCAGTTGATCAACCTCTGTTTTATCTGAGAAGATACAGTTTTCATTCACATATCTTCAGGTCAGAGGTCAAGGGACCCCTTTGAAAATGGCCATGCCAGTTCTTCCTCAACAAATTTAGCAAAGAGCATTATTTAGCGTTCTTCTTGACAAGCTAACATGACACGATTGGTACAGATCGATTTGGATTGAGTTTTCTAGTTTCATTTTATACCAGTATCTTCACTCCAGCTTCAAGACTGAGCCCGCTACAACCTCTGAAAGACAGAACAGCGTCCGTCAGATTATTAAAAGGTTCATAGTTTTTATAATAAAAGATTGATACTTGATGTCTCTTCATCAATTTTTACCCCCCCACCCCTAATAATTCAAATCCAGCATTGTTTATCTCCATGATTACGAGCTTGAAGCCGTCGTCTTCTTCTTCACTGTCTTTGCTTCATATCTTGGCTTGTTACTGCCACTTTCAGATCAGTAGAATAATGTGAAGCAATTGGCAGAAATGTGCATGGCGTCAGAAGACTTCATGTGCGTCTACGTGCACGAGAACCATAGCGGGGACACACTCATAGAAAAACGTCTCTATATCTCTATTAGAGGTCAAAACCTCTTTAAAGTGAGAATCAGCTAATTCATGTATGAGAGGGGAAACAAATAAAATGTATACTTTAAAGGTACAGGTCAAATATAAACCCGTCTAAAGTCTTGGCTTTCGGGCACTGATTGAGTCACCTCTGGCGCATCAGTGACTAAATGCTTAGACTGGGACTCCACCACTAAAAAAATGCCACTCACACAGTGTTGGTGCTTTTCTCATTGCAAGAATATTTTCAAGGAAAATTCTAGCATTTGTCAAGCTGGGCAGTTCTCATGTTTTTTTGTCTATTGTGACAACCTGGAAAATGACATTTTACTCGCCACCCCTGTTGTTGAGACTTAGATAACACTAACTCAGTTTTGAGTTGCTACAACTTTCCAAAAAAATCATCTCAAACGGTCTTAGGTTCAGATTGAAAACCGCATAGCAAAGTGGATCCAATACATCCAGTAACATTGATCTACCTACTGTGGATACGCTACGCTACACAGTTCGGTCCAACAGTTGCTCAAAAACATACGTTTCTGTTGAACTGAAGCCGTTTGGAAAGCTGTTGAGGTCCACGTTTGTCAAATCGCTACAGCAGAGGTGGTGAGTTAAGTGCTAGCGTGACTGACATAATGGACAAAAATATCAGAATAACACTCAGGTTGACAAATACCAGAATACACCTTTTTCAACAAGTTGATTTGTGTCATAGTGAACAGGGCTGCCGCGGTCAACACATCTGTTGTGTGTCCTATCCACAGGGACGGGACAGACAACCACATGTTCATATTTCCATTTCATATCTTAGTATTTTGGATTTTGTTTTTGTCATTTTACAATTATTTGGTGTCAAAGAGCACCACGTTTTCATGTTTTTCTAGTGTGTCAATAGCCTCCTATTTTTGTCTCTGAACCGCGACAGCCCTGATCATGAAAACCATTTGCTTTGGTCGCTGCTCAGTCTAACAGTTGTGTGTTTTGCTTGTGTTTTCTGTTATTCCATCGCTGAAATGTAACTCACCTTCTGGCTAATTCTCTTTTTGTGTTTTAATTGTAGCTGCTTTCTTGACATTTGTTCTGACGTCTGTGGCTTACTTCTCTTCTTCCAGCACATTCCCGTGGTGGGCAGCATATTTGGCGACTCCTTCTATGATCAGCAGATGGCATTGAGGCAGACCAATGCCCTTTCTCACCAGGTGACTCAGAGCACACAAACAATGAGCAGCGATGACAGACATGTTTTCCTCAGAAAGTCCCTGACTGTTAATATTCTCTACTTTTTCAGCTGGAGCAGTTCAACATGATCGAGAACCCCATCAGCTCCTCCAGCCTTTACAACCAGTGCTCCACCCTCAACTACACACAGGCAGCCATGATGGGCCTCACCGGGAGCAGCCTGCAGGACTCGCAGCAACTTAGCTACAGTAACCACGGCAACATCCCCAACATCATCCTAACAGGTAGCGACACCACAAGTCCATCAGAAACACTTTTACCTTATTGTATTTGTGTTTGACCACGATCACTCATTTAAACACAGCTGTGTTTCTCTGTAGTTTCCAGTTTGGATGCATTTTACTGGGGAGGGAAGTCTTTCCAAACATTTCAAATGGTGGTATTTAATATTTCTTTTAACTGAAATAATATTGTTTTTAAGGAGATTTATTCTGGTTTATCTTGTAATAATTTGTCACAGCCCGGCTGTAGAAGTGTGACAACGGGAGACACACGGGCGTACTGAACAAATAAAGTGATTTATTAACCAAAACAATACTTAAAATTAAGCCAAAAGAATATATGGGAGGAATCTGTAGAGTCATTAGTGTAGGAAGTGGATGTGTGAAAATGTGCTGCATGGCTGTTGTGCTGTAAAAACAAGGAAAAAGAACCAAAAACCAAGGAACAGAGGGATGGTGTGCGAGGAGATCTGCCAGCCACTAGACTGCTGCATGCTCTGTCTTTTAAGCATGGAGCACACCAGGCCCAAGTGTGTCCATAAGCCACCAAAAGATCGCCCTAGCGCACAACATGGCCATGCGACCCTTGTGCGTAATACGCCTTCACATTAAGCTGTGAAAACAGTGGGGTTTTACCTTGTGGAGCAACGTTTGACTGACGGTTATGGCAATTCATTTTCTCTTGATGAGGCTTACTGAACTCAGTTGTCCATGGTCTGCTCGCGGTACGCATAACAGGAGCTGAGGACATCACAGGATACGACTGAAAACATTCAGGCTGTACTGAAAAACAAGAGGATGTCAGTACAGGTGGTGGAGGAACATCGGCCCAGACGCGACTACCAGCCAGACCATTTCCCAGAATGACAGCTTTGCCCTCAATCGGCAGCACAGGGCACACACCCATCCTGACCTCATTCTTCACCAGATCACAGTCATAAGCAACAATGTATGCAGAGGAACTGGAAACACCTCCATCCTTATACCACGGGACAATACAAAGTCACCAGTATTGCTCTCTTGAGAGAGCGGCAGAACTAATCCCAAAACAAAGGAATCCAAGGAACCAGTATCCCTCAAGATTTTAACTGGTACGTTGGGAGTCCTGCAAGGCTGCCTCGTCTCAAGTAGCTGTGAAAGCAGGTACTCGGGGTAAGCTTTCAGTACCTGCTTCACATCTACCTGACCACAAGACATAGCAGAACTAGACACATTGCGAATAGATGCAGCCAGCGCGGTAGATCTACAGTCACATCCCCATTATGCTTGTTCTTTGCTCTTATATCAGAACATTCAGCTTTCCAGTGCCCCTTTTCCTTACAATAATTACATACTTCGGCATCAGATTGTCCCCCTGACAACCGTTCTGGCCTGGCAGGCCAGTCATCTGACCACTTCCCCGAACTCACTTTAACATCATCACAGACATGGGACTCAAAGTCAACCTTGTGCGCCAGGACATTCTCATCTGCAAGCGCAGCAGCCTCGGCAGCAGTTTTGAATTGACATTCATTAATACAGGGAGCAAGGTTGCTCGGAAGAGAATTTTTAAAAACCATTAAATTGTACAAGTCATGAAAAGTTTTAACTTCGAGAGCCTTACACCACAGATTAAAGTGAGTACCTAACTCCCTGGCAAACTCCATATGCGTCTGCTTACCCGACTTTTCCCACGTTCTGAACATTTACCTGTAAGCTTCTGGCACCAACTCTGCTGCTTTTAACACTGCAGCCTTGACCAAAGAGTAATTTTGGCTTTCACGGACAGGAAGGGAACAATACGCTACTTGAGGCTTGCCAGTTAAGACACACTGCAGCAGCAGTGCTCGCTCTGAATCAGGCCAATTTCTGCTGTCAGCTACACAAAAGTTTGGAAGCAGGCGCAAATTGCCAGCCACATCAAACCGTGAACACTCTGTATGCTAGTTACTGATGCTAGTTAAAACATGCAAATGACCTCCTTAAATGTAGTTTGAACCCGTGTAAAAATGTTCACATGATATTTGCCAAACCTGCGTTTTGTTTCTCAGATATCAGTACCCACTTCTCTCTCTGATGTCCCGTATCTCAGTCACAGGAGAGTCTCCGCCAAGCCTCTCAAAAGAGCTGACCAACTCTCTGGCGGGTGTTGGCGACGTCAGCTTCGACGCAGACTCTCAGTTCCCTCTGGACGAGCTGAAGATCGACCCGCTCACCCTGGACGGACTGCACATGCTCAACGACCCCGACATGGTGCTCGCTGACCCCGCCACCGAGGACACGTTCAGGATGGATAGGCTGTAACGCGAGAAGCTGACTGAGAACAAGAAGAAGAAAAAAAACACACTAACTTGTGAATGGAGAGAAGCAAAGGGCCGGATGAACCCTCTCCCTCGTTGCATGGCTGTCCAGCTGTCCGACCTCGCCCTCGACTCCGTGAAGCCCTTTGAAACGATGCGCCACCAAAAGACAACAGGGAAAAAGACATCCAGTGGCTTGCCGGGGAATGGCCTCGCTGTCGTTTTGAATGAGATTCGTCGCTCAGCGCTTTCGCTAGCCTGCTGTGTTTACAGTGTACCATTACATGCCACATATATTCCAAAAACGCACATTTGACTATTTCTTTTTTTTCTTTTCATATCCACTTTAATATTTATTTTGTTGATATTTGCTCGTAGCAGGAAGCTGCTAGGACATTGGGCTAAACCGTACCCGATATAACGGCTGTGTTAAAAAAAAGAAAAAGAAAAACACACCACAGCCGGTTTGCTTGTACCCTGCAATCAAATGAATCGGTTTTCCCATCATGCCGTAACGGCTTTCTATTTCACACTCAAAGCTTTATTTTTGACAACCAAATGTTATTTTCATCATGTACTGTTTGTTTTGATGTATTTACATGTTCTATTTATTTATTAAGTTAAAGATTTTATATTCCATTTCATAATTTAAATTTGATGCCAAAATGCTCTCTGTAGGCATAGTGTAAAATTGCACTGCTGTGATTTGTGTCTATTTATTAATTACTAACATATTTATATATGTGTTTGTTAAGCTACTTGGTTAATGAAGGAGTGCAAAACCTCCCCATAGTTGCTCTTTGGTGTTCGATGTGCCATTCTCTGATGTAGGACGTGGTAGACGTTGTCATGCTGCAGCCCAACGCTCAAATCTAAATCTCGTAGTTTTTAGCACCGCTCCAGAAAAACGCTGCGTGCTCCAGAAATGGGTTGGTTTTACGCCACTTGAATTAACTTTTTCTGAGAAAATCATCAGGTATTTCTATTTAACTAGAAAGCAAGAAAAACGCGTCCAAATTAATTTTCTGCCAGTGAAAAGCCAATATATATATATAAATATATATATATATATGTATATGTATATCCAGACTGGACTTCTTCTCAGTGAAGGAAGCCGTCTGTTTTTAAACACTAAAATCTTAAAAATCTTTTTAAGTCGTCACTGTGAAATCACCTGATTTTGCCTTACATGAGTATTCTACTGTTCTACTTAAGTGTCTAATGTGACAGCGTATTTTCGTAACTTATTGTAACATTTTCTTGTATTTGAGAGGAACTTAACTTTTGTTCAGTGATATATTTGTGGTTATGTTGTGTAAGGTTTGACAAATCAATGTACTGTATTTTGTATCGGTACAGTTTATAGCCAAATTGTTGATGTTTTTTAAAGTGGGGTAAAAAACAAAAAAAAACAACGAAGGATGGGTTTAAAGTGTTTTGAGAAGGAGTGCAATTATGGGGAGGCTTTTTGCTCCTTGACAGGGAAGCTCTAACAAAAACGCTAATGACCTTTCCCACAGAGGTCGTCAATAACACAAGCACCATGCAAAGTATAGGGACTTCAATGGTCGGTTGTTGGATATCTAACAGTATCGAAGCCTCCAAATGGGTGTTTTCATATGATGCAAACTTGCAATTTCAGAGATTATGAATATGAGGATATTTTTTATTGTAGAACGTCCGTTTACTCCGTTTAGTAAACTGGATAACGGCTACATAAAGGGTCTGTTTAAGAAAGAGTGAGTGTATTTATATATTTAGTATTGTATGCAATTGTTGCGAGATATCGGCCCCGCTCCATTCAGTGTTATAAACAACAAAAACGGTCACACCAACAATGGGGGATGTAGTAGTAGAGTCTAAAAATTGTTTACCGAACAAAATGTTTACACAAGTTTCATCTGAAAAATGTACATATTGATATCATCCAGTCTCCTTTTGCCAAAATGTGTGGAACAAATTGTGTCAAATTTCAATCTGCCTTGGCCTTTTGTCAGAGTTTCCCTGGGAGGTGTGTGTGTCGCTCTGTGGGATCATGTTTGGTATATTGTATTGTTCATGTACAGACGTGCTAATCATTTACTCAACCCCCTCCTCCCCCCTCCCCGAAAAGGAATCATGTTTGGTTAACTGCACACCTCTACAGTTCAGTACCATTTGTTTCAGTTGAAGTGTTTATTGTCTGCTGTAACCCTCCATCAATGCTTTTGTTTGCCTTCAACAGATCTGTGATTCCTATGCAAATGAGACACACACAAAACATATGACCCTTAAAGGAAAAATCCATCCGACGTTTTATTGTTTTACCACGTTCCACGAGTTGAGCTGGATTTATTTTTCTGAATCGGTAGCGGAAGCACGCTACTGATTCTAGGTAGCGATCGTTGATGGTGAAGACAGCTTTGAGTAATTTAAAGAAAGTCTCAATATCTTCCTCAATAACACATGACAGATTTATAGTGTAACCTAGCAAGGCCCTTTACAGCACACATCACAGTCCTCTCAGACATTATTGCTCTGTGTTATGAAGCCCCTTAAAGTCCCAAATGATTAGATCATAATACTTTTAATTTATCTAATTTATTCTCTTTCTGTCAGGGCTTTTCAAGCTCCTTACTCTTTTAAAAAAAATCATGAAAAAATGTAAATTATTGCTTCGACTAAACAGCTCAGTTATTGTCTGCTCTTCAGTCAGTGGACACATTTATACTTTAAGATTCAGCTCAACATTATCGCTCTGTGTTAGAAAATGAAAGAGAAATGTAAACTGGGTGAGTTTGAGTATATCGAATGTTGCAGTTGTGCTATGACAATCAACGAGTGAAATCGTATGCTGAACTATAAATTCATTTCTACGCCAGAGCAACAAGAAACATAAATCCAGCTTCACTTTGAACATTTCTTTTCTTCCGTTGGTAATTCCTTACATAATCTTTGTCATCAATGCAAAATTGCTGCTGTAGAATGAAACCCTTTCTCTCTAATCCTAAAGGAACCAATGCCAAACCTGACTTACTGTTTATGTTTTAGATCAATGAAACATTTCACTAGTTGCTGAAAATATCCAGACTTTTATTAATAAGCCTTTCACACAGAACGCAGCAACGATACCACTGCTGTCTGAAACCCAGTATTTCCGATGGCTTGCACGGTGCAAACGTAATGGCTTTGGACACAGCTCGCGGTGTGCCCAAAGTTCAAACTGATTCAAACTTTGGCCGCAGTGCAAACCGTGTTCTGTGTGAAAGGCCCATTAGGAGGAAGGAAAAATAAACCATTAAAAAAAAAAAAGCCAGAAATGCACAACACTTTCCCAGAAGCTGTTTTTATTTGTTGGATTTTTCCTTTAAGTCACAGAAACACATGTATAGAACTCATTCTCTACCGATTACACGTTTCCAACGGTGTTATTACTAAAACAAAACAGCCCAAACTTCACTGTCCATGTGATGCCAGTGATTTGAGCATTCCTGTCACTTCCTCCCTGTCATCCTGCTGAATACTAGTCATTCACACTGACCTTGTACATACGCTATAGCTGAAACAAAATGCATGACTAAACTGACAGTCAAAACCTCTAAATGAAGGCCTTCTATAGCTCCGCAGGTTTGATTTGTGTAACGTAACGCTATCACAAAGTCTAAAGGGATGCATGTATGGGTTTCTCCTGTTAAGTGACTCTGTTACCTCCATCTCTGTATAATGCTACTTCACGAATGATAAGAGAATGTATTTTGTGTGGCAGTGTCCTAGTTTTAGCCCGTTTGCCAAATGACGTTTGGAGTTTTTGGTCCCGTCACAGTCGGACCAGACTCTCTCTTCTTCTCTCTGCTCTCCAGTCGCCCCCTCTTCTCTTCCTGCTGTAGCATCTCACCGCGTACAGTCGGTTCTCGTATATTCGATCCGGCCCCCCTCCTCCTCCTCCTCTCCGTCAGCACAACCCTTTTGGCTTTCTAGAGAAAATGGAAGCAGGTTCAGTCTCGCAGAGATTGGCTCGTGCACTGATTGTTTGCATACGTGGACTTGAATCTTCTGAAGCTTCTGCATTACGCAGCCAACTGCATGACATGATAGACACACTGAGCTGATTCTTATCCCGCGTCATGTACAGGAGTTTGATCTAGCTATGCTGCATCACATATGATTGTTTTATGTTGTCGTTGCCTATCATGTCAGGTTTTTGGACTGTGTATGTAAGTGTAATTCTGTTTTTTTATTTGTTTTGTTTTTCAGTTTTTGTGCAATGTTTAGTCCACTAGTTGCTTCGCACTTTATTTGTGACTTCCTGGCTTTTGAGCAGGGACTGTTCTGCCCGATGTGAATGCTGACTGTTTCACTCCAGGTGTTTAACTCTGGAGATATTTTCATGTCAAAGAAAAGATGAATTCTCTATTTTCCTTTGTAAACTATATTTTGGCTTGTCTTGTTTTTTATCTGTGAAGATCTTAGGGGATGCAAAACTAGAAAGGGCTTACTCCAGTGCAGCTTGCGGAACGGCGCTCCGAATGTATTTCTTTGTTGGTCATTCCTCCCCCCGCCCACATGAGAAATTGCAATTTGAGCGAGTCAGGGTTCTTATAGGCCTTCACATAAGGCGAAAACGGCACCACTGCGCTCTGAAACCCATTATTTCCAATGGTTTGCGCGGCGCAACAACGGCTTTTCGCTGCGCTGAGCAAAGTGCAAGCGTAGTGTAGCGCGCAGCTCGCGGTGCGCTGTGGCCAAATTTCAAACTGGTTGAACTTTGGCCACAGCGCACTATGATGTACGGCGAGCGCAGCGCAAACCATGTCCTATGTGAAAGGCCCATTACAGTGACAATAGTAGCAGTTAGTTGCAACCTCAATAATACTCAAGTGAAGCAGTCTGCATCTTGACGTTGACTACACTACCAGAGTACTGTACAGTGCTGCAGGAACTCAGTCTCACTAAGTGAAATTAGCTGCAACTCTAAAGTGCAGGTTACATGTTTTGGACGAGAAGAATGTGATTCCATCAAACTCTTCTTCAGTACGCAATGTTTCATCTAACAAACGTTTCCGGCTGCAGGAAACGCCTACCTGTTAAACATTTGGTAGATGAAGAGTGCTGTACTGGAGAATTGTTGTTGCACTGAAGCTCACACTGGTCTGGATCGCTGGTGTGCGTTATAATAGTGAGAGATTAACAACTAGTATGACAAAGGTATTAGATGCCTTTATCAATAGTCAAATAAGGTTAGCTAACAGAAACACTTGTCAGGTTATTAAATAGGTGTTATCAGTCGCGAAAAGCTCAATAGATGTGGGTCAAAAGGGGGCTACTATACCAATTAGTAGGTCTCATCATCTATTTGCATGGTCGATCACCGAAAGAAGGAATAAAAGAACATGATAGCGACCTCTAGTGTCTGTGGTAATTATGACAGGAGCAGAAGCAGAAATCAGGCGCTGTAGTGTAGACAGCATTTGTAGTTTTGTTGCCTAAACCTAAAGAAGCCTTTTTGTTTGTGTGTTTCATTCAGTTTTACAACGTGTTAGAACATGTTGCTTTTAAGTTTCGCTTTCACTTTTACAACGTAGTAGGCGTAGCAGGCCCATAATGACCCACATCTATGATGCTTGTAGCGACTAACGTGGATTCAATGGCCTGCTAACCGTCTCATCGGGTGCAGTTTAGTTCATGTTAGGCAGCTAATACTTGATTCAATTTGGGAAACAGAAAGGCCGTTATTTGGGTAAAAAAGTCAACTGTGTTTGGCAGTTACATGTCTTTGCCAATCCTTTATTGGTGGGAAAACATTTCCTTCTCACGAGCATGAATTTGTATTTTGAGACTTTGTGCCAATTTCACAAAAATCTGCTGCATCTGAGGCTAAACACGGAAATATGGAAAGCAAAACTGTTCAGGCTAATGAACGAAAGTCCATTTTCCAAACCGATGAGATGAACAAATCACCTCAAAGTATGTTTTCTAAACTATTTAGTTTTTTACTCATCTGCTTGTTTTAGTCTGAGACACCATTGACTTGCGATACTTGTTAGCACAGCTCATGTTTACGTTGTGTTAAAAAGCAGCGGAAGTTTAAAATCGTGTCCCAAACTGAAGACGCAGATGAGTGAAGCTCAAACAGGAGTCCTGTGTTTAAAGGCGTCCCGGGATAAAAGGAAAGAGTTGCTGCTCGGTCTTTACTGCTTGTTCCCAGAGTGTTTTAGGTCTGAATAAAATGTCCCTTTAATAACACGGGGTTTTCTAAATGACTCTACAACTGTCTCTGGAAAAACACGGTTTAAGTTGCACTTAAAGCTTATAGTGAGAATAGCATAATATCACTGTTGTCCTGTAAGTCGTAGTAAAAGATCTGTAGTTATTTATTTGTTGCCATGTGATTCTCCTTATGTGACCATTTGTTTATAAGATGAAAGAAAAATGTCAATTAAATTGAATGTGGAAGACAGATTTTTCTCTGCACATAGTCTTGATTTGCAGAATATGCTGATTAAAAAAAAAACTGTCCGATGTCATTTTACAACATGGCAGTGTGTTTGCTGTGGACATGCATTGTGTTTCGACCCTGTTGTATATTGTCTTTGCTATCGTTTCTATTTTGTAATCTGTATTTCCAAATGCAAAATTTGAAAGATTATTTTGGATATGTGCATGCTTGTGAAATGTTCAGAATGTTGATTTCCACTAAAAGCTGTTGAGTTTGAAAAAAAAAAGTCACGTCTGTTACTTAAAATCAAACATGTGACCTTTTTTACAGTAGAGCTATTGTATGACAGGGCTTCACCGTTAATACGTTTCATTTATAGAGCACTTTTCTAGATAGTTAAAGATGCTTTACATGGGGGAAATATACGATTTTCAACATAATTTGCATTATCAATGACATTTGACAAGTTTAGAAGATTATTTATCCCTTGATGCATCTTGAAGCATGTTTTCAATTCAACACTACCTCTCAAATCAAACATTTCATTATTTCTAGACTAGAATCTGTATTTTTAAATATGCACAATCAGCTGAGCAGTAAACAGTTTAGATTCATCCAGATGCAGCACACGTTACCAAAATCCACATTTATTCATTAGTGACAGCTAAATCTTTGCAATAGTTCTTCTTTCAAAAGTATAACTTGAAATATGAATATACAGCGGACAATATTTTGTCACATTATTAATTATGACAGAAATTTCTGTTTAACAGCCAAACAATTCAAACATTTGTGTTATGTTACTGCTCCTCTCTGAAGAACTTTTACTAGTGTGTTTTTTTTTATATATATATAAATGTTTGCAAAGTGATGATTTTATTTCTGATCCCAGTTGTGTTTTGGAAAGTGTTTCCCAGAATCCCCCTGGCCCGTTTGTTGTCGTCAGAACGCCAGCTGGACCCGCTGAGCTCTGTAGGTGTCAAAGTCCTCAGGAAGAGTGTCTGGAGAGAGAAACAGCATGAGGTGAAGTCACTGTTTGGATTACAGTTTGAACTGCCGAAGGAAAAATACTCAACGTGGAGCAGGAAAATTACTTTTGGCATTTGTGGCTGGATTCATACTGTATCTTTATTTCATATTTAGATTTGGCTATTTCCAGTTTACACACCCAAATTTATCAGAATGTGTTTTTGTGAAACAGGTGAGTAAAATGTATAGGCATGCTTCTTTCTTCTAACTTCAACAATGTAGCTTTGGAATACGTTAAGGTGATGTCCCTTAACCCTCGTTGAAAAATGTGGAAAAAGCACATATTAACGCTTAGTTATAATCTTCTTAATTCTGAATCGGAGATGCCTCTCACCGTTGCAGCGATAACGCAGGTTGGCCCAGATGATGTTCTCCTGGGAGAAGCAGAAGACTCCCAGTCTACCTCCTCTCATCGTGGTGTCTATGATGACGCCTGTGTCCGCCACCATCTTAGGACCCTCGTAGAAACGAACTCTGCACGCCGACAGAGAGGAGGAAACGTCATCACACAGCAACAAACTGATTTATGATTTGTAGGTTTGTTCGAAAACAAGCAGCTGAAAAGTGTATATTTTCTCTGTTGGTAGAGGATAGCAGTTTAAGCTAAACATGTCAAGGACCAAACTGAATGCACAGACATGAAATGGTTAAAATATCATCTGACTTCCTGCAAACAAGTGAGGGAGTATTCCTTTAACTCAGTCATTACCTGATGTAGCCGTCGGCTGGTCGGTGTTGGAGGAACCAGCGGTAAGAAGTCTTGTCCTTCCAGCCAACATTGCGAGCGTCTTTCCACAGGAGTTTGACCTGGTCGCTGGTGTCGCCGGTGTGCCACAGGGCGTTCCTCAGGTTTTCACCTGGTCCTGTGTTTGACTTGACAGCCTTTTCAAAACCACAAAGGACAAGAAGTCTGAGTCTTTGGATTCTGTACTTCCAAATAAAGAAATCTGGATCAAAATCAATTTATAAGCATCTTATTAACGTTTACAAACTGACAATGGATTATTATGAGAACCCTTTTTACATGGTTTATAATGGTTTTATAATTGCAGGTCACTTTTCCAGAAGATTTTCCACAACCGGGCAACCGAAAAGTTTCTCATTAACGGCTTACAACTGATCTAAAACATAAACTGTTTATAAAGGATGGATGACCTGACAGCACACAAAAAGTGAAGCCAAAACATCTGGATCGCCCCCTGGTGGCTGGCTGCAGTACATGCCATAAATCCCACCCCCTCCATGTTAGTGGATGGGGCATGAGCTAAACTAAAAAGTCAAAGTACATGTCAAATACATTTTTCCCAAGATGGTTTCTGTCATTTTAGGTAGTTCTTATCACGCTGATGGATGTTCAAGTGTTCATTTTTGGGATAAGTTTGGTTTTAATTAGTTATGTGATGCTATAAAAAGGTGCTGGGACATCATGATTGACATCTTCTCTCTAACAAGCTGCGGCCGTGCTCGACTTGCGATTGACTCAGGCGGGTATGTGGGACTTGTGTCAAAATCGGAAGTAGGTTGCTCCTGTATCTGGGTTATTTTGGCTTCACTTTTGTACAGTACAGTACAGGAAGATGCAGGAAGTGGAGACGCGTCTTCCATCTATATATACAGTCTATAATCAGATCATTAATAAATTATTTATTAGACACTATATAAGTCATTCATTACAGCTTATAAACCCTTTATTTATGGAGACTTATTAGAACGTGGTACTGGTATTTCTAATAACGAAACTGCTAAAATGTTTAATTTCTACGACCTTTGTCTGTGGTAGAGCGGTAGACTACCTTCAGCTGGATGCCCGGTTCTGCCACGGCTCTGAACGGGTTTGCCTGCCAGTAGATCTGTTCCACCTGCTTCCACATCACCACGTAGAAACTGGAGCTGTCCTGGTACCCGAAGATGAATCCTGCGTAGTCGTCGTCCGTTACCGTGTTTACATGAAACGTCCCCTCAAAATCCACACCGCTGAAAGCCGTGTAGCCTGGTGGAGACATTAAAATAGTCAGACATTTTGCAGTTAGTTGAAACATCCAACAATATGATTAAAGGGAGCTGTGATCCAAGTTCTCTTTGGATTGCAATTTTGTTGTTTTTTTGTCTCCAGCACCAATCCCACTGAGGTTTTGTAGATGTGCAGACAACTCTAACTTAGTGATATCAATCTTCTCATCTACCTCTCAGTAAGAGAACTATTCATTTAAATAGCAGATACACTGTAATGCTCTTACCAACAGCCAACCCAGGATCACTGTTCATAGTCTGGACAATCTCTCTTCCCTGCACAAACATAACAGTTGATTTAAGAGAAATCGGATGAAGAAGACGTTTAGGTTTTTGGGACACAAAAAATATATAAACCAAACTTAACCTGGTTCAGCACCACCCAGTTGGGGTCGATCTGTGCATCTCCCTCCGGATCTAAAACGACGGTCTGGTACTCCCTGAAGTCGGTGAGGGTGACTTCCGCGTTTTCTGGACAAACGTCGATGGTGTCGATGATAGTGTCGTTGTCGAAGTCCTTCTCGCATATGTTGCCCACACCATCGCCTGAGAAGATGAATATAAAGACTGTCTCAAAAACAAAACCTGTTCTTTATTTGTTATTTACTAGATGTAGTCTGGGGCATCACCCACCGTTAGTGTCCTCCTGCAGAGGGTTGGGGATCAGACGGCAGTTATCAGGACCAGGTGGCAGCAGGTCGGGGATGCCGTCGTTGTCGTCGTCATCGTCACACTCGTCTCCAATGCCGTCTTTGTCGGTGTCCAGCTGGGAGCTGTTGATGACGGCCGGACAGTTGTCCCGGGAGTCTTGGTGACCGTCGCCGTCACTGGACAAGAGAGACTTTTACAGATTTGGGTCTCCAGTACACTCGTTACACAGATAGTTCAAAATAAATATTTGTGATGTGGTTGATGAGGTCACACAGTACCTGTCCTTGTTGGTGTCACAGGGGTCTCCGATCAAGTCGTTGTCCACATCCGTCTGAGAAAGATTGAATTCATTATTGTAAGTGTTTTAGGAGTTTTAAGGTTTCGCTGAAGTTGCACTAGCACCAATTTGCAAAGTTCCACTTTACTTGGCATATCCTATTTGTGCCGTATTCATTTTTTTCATTTTTCTGTCCAGGCGGCAAACTCAACTTGCCTTAAACTTGCATTATTTCTAACAGCCAGCAGGGGGCGACTCCTCTGGTTGCAACAAGAAGTCTGATTGTATAGAAGTCTATGAGAAAAATGACGCTACCTCTCACTTGATTTATTACCTCAGTAAACATTGTAAACATGAGTTTATGGTCTCAATCGCTAGTTTCAAGTCTTCTTCAATACATCATGATCTTCATTTAGTAAATTATGGTCCAGTATACAGTCTGTGATTCTGTCTTAAGAGTTAAACCTGTTTGTACTTTGGCTCACCGGACTCAAATACATATTCTTGATTTAAAGGCAACATGTTTATGCTTGCAGAACCAGCTTATAACGTGAAAAAGAGATTTCTGACCTGGTCAGGGTTTGGAACATAAGGACAGCTGTCGCAGGCGTCTCCCACTTTGTCTCCATCACGATCTTTCTGGTCGGCATTGGGAACCCTTATGCAGTTATCCAGGTGATTGGGGATTCCTGAGATTAAAGTGGGAAGTGAATGTTCAGGTGACTTTATATTACTGCCCTGCTTACTCCGTTACACCTCTAGTTTTTCTGGTTTTTGGTATATAGCCTTAATTTAGCTGTACGTACTGTATGTGTCAAAGACAATCATAACTCACATCACAGACCTCTCTTATATTAGTATTTACAAATATCGGTACAATGAATTTGCACCTTTAAATCTACCGTTCATAACTCAAAACATCAATACTTAATGAATGAACAAATCCGTATTGAAGTGGCATGTAGAATACTAACCATCCCCATCAATGTCTTCATCACACTCATCCCCAAATTTGTCCACATCTGTGTCTTTTTGGTCGTTATTTTTGATGCCGCGGCAGTTGTCGCAGGCGTCGCCAAAGTCGTCCTCATCAATGTTCCTCTGGTCCACGTTGGGCACCAACACGCAGTTATCCTGTAAAGAAGTAAAAAAACATAGATGTACACATGCTTTTCATTCATTTTTATGTATTTATGATATGTATTTATCATTTTCATATCCCATCACTGTCTTTTACGCATGAACCTGCATGTTGAGGATCCCATCCCCATCTGCATCGTCATCACAGGCATCTCCCATTCCATCACGGTCGGCATCTTCTTGACCAGAGTTTGGAACAGTGAGACAATTATCCTGAAAAGAAAGAAAAAAAACACTCACTATTAAAGTAGACTAAAATCAGCTCCAATCAAGTTAATAAAAATAAGTGTTTGATATACAATTTTATGGACCAGTTTCTCCCACCATGGAGAACGTGCTTCAATTTAAGAAATCCCATGATGATCAAATTGTTGTTTCTAAAGCAATTCAAACCCCAAACCACAGCCTTAAAAAGAAAAGAAAAAATCAACTTTATATACTCTACAAAGGTACAATTTCTCACCAGGTGTCACAACATACAGTATATTACCACATTTACATAAAACCAGTGAATATTTGATTCTTTGCAGATGACTAAATTGTGTTCATTTATGCTGTTTATGTGTCATTTTTAAAGGTTTCTCATGGAGACTCACCTTGTTGCAGTTATTCTCAGGACAGGCCAGTTTCTCATCAGGGAAACCATCGATGTCGATGTCAGCCCCGCAAAGGTAGCCGTTTCCAGCCCAGCCGACTCCACACTGTGAGGATGGATCATGTTTTATGTACTGAACAGACTGTTTTCATTGGCCCTGCTGTACATACAGTACTAGAAGACCTTAAGTGCTCAAACAGACCTTTGATTTTACAATATCTGGCACAAACGTTATATAAGTCAAAGAGCTGGGTCTTCATTATATGTTTAGCAGCTTTGTACAAACCCTGTAACTTGTATTTCTAAGCTCAACCCGAGCTTCAACCCGTCTCATTTAGAGAAATTTAAAAATAATTGTGGCAGTAAATTAAGTATAATTTGCTAAATTTTACACAATCAATGGATAGTGAAGGGGTGGGTGATCAAAGACAGTGTGCTCTTACAAAAGATAAATATAATATGATTAATGATGATAGAGAAAAACTTTTTTGAAAGCTTTTGCTGTAACTTTTATGTGAAATTACACAAACCAATAACGGGGGCTGCGACACATAAAAAACATTAGAACGAATCAACTTACGTCGTCATGAATCCCTGTTGAGAGATTTATTTAGCACAGAAAAACTAATAAAACTTAAATAAGTGGATAATGAAGATATTCAATGAATTTGCCCACTTTTGCTCAGAGAGATATGAATTCAGAACAAGAAGCAGAAAGTTTGATTTATTCACCTGACACTCGATTTTACCCTCTCGATGGACGATGCACTCGGCGCTGGCGTGGCAGGGGTTGGGTTGGCCGTTCCCACAGGCTCTCTCCGGCTTACAGCCACGCCGCTGATCCCCAACGTAGCCCGTCTTACAAGGACCGCATCTGAACGAGCCCTGATGACACACAGAGGAAACACACCCATCATATCACTGATAAGGGCGAACATCAGTCTACAATATGGTCGTACATACTTATTAGTATTGTTGTGATAGGAACTCCAGAACCTGCACTGAACAGTGGGAAGCCTGCATTTTTATTTGCTGCATTTTCAAAACATGATGGACGAGTTGATCGTGTGTCTCTGCTTGCAATATTTTGCCTCAAAATTGATAGCACACAGTGTGACACAGATTGTGACCTAGACTTTTTTTTATTGCGCAATGTGAAATGCAATCAACCTGCAACATCGCTGTTATTTACACAGTGTAAAGGGGCTTGAAAGGGCACTCACTGTGGCCGGATGTGATCATGGTAAATGCTAAAAGGAGCTGACTCAGTATCATTGGTTATATAGAAATATCTATCTAAAGTTTGCTAGCAGTAGCCACCATAAGCTACAGGTCACACCAGACCAAGCAAGGCTCTAGTGACGCTACGTATCCTCATACAACGGTCCGTATGATATCTACGAAAAGTTATTCTTAATTTTTTGTGCGTTTTCCTACAACCGGCCAGCAACATGTGACGCACATGTCAATTTCCGCTCCAGTCTTTTGAATATAAACTTCCATTTTCACAGGAAACAACTTTGTTAGGTTTAGGTAAGAAAACCATAGGTTTAGGAAAAGATCGTGGTTTGGGTTAAAATATCACTGGAGGTGGCGTAACTTCAGTACGGAAGTTACATGACAGTGTTTCACACGGGGTACGAACACCGGCCTCCTGGGCAATATCTGGTATTTTTTGACCCGACCATCCACCCCTGGCCTCCTCCTTATGGGGTGTTTAACGCTCTCCCTGGTTCACAATCACGTGGATTACATACAAATTGATTTTGTGGGATATATACGAATTACAGTGAATTTCTTTTTGTAGGTATAGCTACGAATGATGTATGAAAACAGCCTGAGTAACAAAACCTTCGATGTATTGAATTGAGTAGTGGAGCATTTTCATGCTTATGAATTCAACTTCAACAAGAAGTTTTGTGTTATTTATTCTTTTAAAAGTTACAGTCTCGCTCTAAGTCCTGTTTTGCCGCTGAGAGTTAACCTTTCATCTGGTGAGTTTGCATTTTCAACATTCTTCCGTTTGCGAACTTAACGAGCACCGAATGCCTGAAACGGTTGCATCCCTCAGAGAGCACTTCAGGAACATGATATGTGATCCTGCAAAAATATAAATCTAAGTGTGCTGAAGTCATTTTCTCTTGTGGGTTGTACGGGCTACATACTGTATATTTCCTCAGATGTGACAGTCAGTGATTTATTTTAAATTCCTAGTGTTTATACTCACAGGGGTGTTCATACAGATAGAGTTCTCCACACAGCCTCCACTGTTGAGGCCTTCACACTCATTGATATCTCTGCACACCTTGATAGGACAAAAACAGACAGAAAGAACATCCGATAACTTCAATGGGCTTCCACATCAAGGCTGGAGTAAGAGACAGAAAAAAATGAAGTGCGGCAGAGTGAAGACAGTCCTGTGTCGAGGATGAAGGTGGTGCTGAAATAGACCAGTGCACCTTGTTTGACATACTGTATGTACAGAAGAGAGAGAGAGAGGAGGTGTTGGTGATGGATTTAGAAAAGAGCCGGTGAGAAGAAAAGATGTTGAGGTGAAGAGGGGGGAGTTTCTTCTCCCATAGGGTTTATCAAAAACTATAACAATAATAGGCTGCGTAATATAATAATACTACTATTAATAATGAAGTAAACAGCATCTTGATACTTTTTACAGTACTTTTTAAACGTTTAATTACATAGGTTGTACAGTACTTATTATTACTGTACTGTAGGTGACTGAATCAATTAATCTTGGGTGACAATATGTTAGTTAGTTAGTAGAGTAGTTTAGAGGAGCTGAACAGTGTGTGTTTGTGTGTTGATAGACGATGGTGACCTGTCTGTTGGCGGTGGCGTAGGCGAGGCCGACGCCCTGGACCTGGGGGCCGGTGTATCCAGCGGGACAGGTACCACAGCGGAAACCCGGGGAGGTGTTTATGCAGCGCACGCCCATGTGACACGGCATCACGGTACACTGCCGACAACAAAGACACAGAAACGCACATCAGGAATCCAAACCTGGTTCTGTTAAGACGATCACATTCAAATGTGAGTCTTCAAGTTCATTAATGACTTGTCTAATGAGTTTTGGGTAACACTTCATTTTACTGGTCCACAAATTTCATGGTAATTAGGTGATAATTAGCAAGTAACCTATTTGAAATATCTTTGGCATTAGCGGTGCGAATGCTCAGAAAATTGACCTCATTCAAAACACAAAACATGTCGCTTTTAAAAAAAAAAAAAAGCGCCCCTGTTATGTAAAGGCCTTAAGGCTTACACCTCCTCCTATCATACAGCGACCAAGCCTGGGAAAGCATTTTTTTAAACAAGCCACACGTCGCTCAGCCTGTTCGCTGACGCAGGTTCGGACATCTTCATTGAGAAAAACTGAAACAATCTGATGTTCGCTTGTTCGCATCGCGTCCAGTTAGGAAGAGGTGTTAAAATCCCCTAAATCTAAAAACTGATCATTTTACCATCATGGTGTTGTATTGTTTCATGTAACCTGTCGTATGATATGTCTGTGTACCTCGTCCACATCAGTGCAGTGGGTACCGTTGCCCTCCATGCCCTCAGGACAGGGCCCACACTTTATACCCTGAGGCGTCTCCTTACACATCACCCCTGGGTGGCAGGGGTTGGGCACGCAGGAGGGACGAGGCGTCATTCCTCCCATCCCTGAAGAGAGAGAGATGGTTTAAATATATCATCTCGTCCAATTTGACGGATTCTGTAGTTCATCAGCTTTATACAGTATGATGATATGAAACTCCCATCAACATATGTGAATATTATTTCATTGTTTCTCAATATTATTCTTGTGCACAGGCTGAAAGTCTAAAAAACTACAGGAGAAGAGTTATGGAAAAGTTCAGCAACCATTCAAAACCGTGTGGAAAGGGAGAAAAATAAGCCGTCATCATCAGCATAGAATCATCTGAACAACAACCGAAGCTTCAAATGTAAGTGTTGAGAAAACATTGAATGTTAAAATAGAAAATGTGTGCTTCGCGTACAGAAGCATGTAAGTAAAGTACTGATAAATCTGTTCGGTTGGCCAACTCACCGCAAGCTTCACACTCCATCACTGTGTTCTTCAGGAATACCATCTCTTTAATCTGGAAAAACAATTCAATCAAATATTTGTATGATGCCTCGAGCCTATCAAACTGAATCTAATCAACTGTCCAATTTTATGTAAATGGACGCCTGCTCACTACTGAAATGGCTGCTGACATATGAATTAAATTTGTTTTGGAAACACCTTTATATTAAGATATTTACCTAAGCATGATTTCTGAGGACTGAATAAGCACTTTATAAATTGTTTCTGCTTGATTAAAGGCACAGTGTGTAACATTTAGGGGCATCTATTGGCAGAAATTGAAAATAATATTAATAAGAATGTTTTCTTTAGTGTATAATCACCTGAAAATAATAATCGCGTTTTCGTTACCTTAGAATGAGACGTTTATATCTACCGCCATGTTTCTACAGTAGCCCAGAATGGACAAACCAAACACTGGCTCTAGATATGGACATTTGTGTGTTCATGATTTTGCGTCGACTACTGTAGTACTCCAACACGCTTGGCACACTGTAGTTCCAGTTGGTTGCAATCTGAAACCTTGCCGCTAGATGGCGCCAAATCCTACACACTGCACCTATAAAATAACGTTTTAGCTTTTAGAAGTAGAGCCTTTTTGTACACCAGCATACATATAAAGCAGTTAGTTTAAAATCCTTAATATCCAGTTTTATCTCTTCATGTTTCAAATGCATCTGAGTAACTTTCATCTTTTTCAGTCTCTATCTGCAAACACAAATGATCCAATAAGCAGCCCTGTCTGCGTGCACACACACACTCGTGTTCGGCATTATGAACAGATGCATATTAACTTCATGCTTGCTGTCCAAATGTTAAAACGGTTTTACCTGTTGTTTCAGAAGCTCTTTAATCTCAGCCAGTGCGAGGTTCGTC
Organism: Sebastes fasciatus; assembly: GCF_043250625.1. Taxonomy (NCBI): domain Eukaryota; kingdom Metazoa; phylum Chordata; class Actinopteri; order Perciformes; family Sebastidae; genus Sebastes; species Sebastes fasciatus. The sequence goes on from NC_133799.1 coordinate 5,460,026, forward strand.
AATTTAATCTGACTGATAATTTCTCCATCTGAAAAGAAAAAAAAATCATTACAACCATTTGAAGACATAAATAACACAACCACGGGTACTTTAACCAGGTGGTTTACCCTCCCAGTGTACTCGTCCTCACATACACAACCTTTTAACCGCGGACTCTGAGACAGTTTGAATTTTTCAAACCCATAACGTCCTGAAGGTCATACTTTTATTTTTCTTTGCCATTCATGTAGGAAAGGTTTTTGTGTCTGCACTTTACTAACAAAACCTGATACTTAAGTTTTATTCGGCTTTTCTCATTGAAGCTGACAAGTAATGTTACTATTAACTGGGACCAGAAGCTCACTGGGGAGCAAATATGGACATGTGGGAAAGGGGGGGACAACACACATGTCCTCCTGTAAAACATGATCCACTGCCTGTCAAATATCAAAGTCTAATACCTGACGGTCCTCAGCCACCACAGGCCTCGTTTGTATCCACCACCCACGCATTCACTGGAGTCAGAGATGTTATGATAGCAGCCGCAAAATTGATTTTCCAGATACGGAATGATATGAGATTTCCTGGAAGATAAATTTTTCAAGCTTGTGTGCTAACAGGACCTCAACTTGGTGGGTGACTTTGTGTTTCTACCGTGTAACAGAGTGTTGATCTGGATTTGTCTTCTTTCAAACATCTGTCACCTACCCAACAACGCAGAAATGCAAAAAAAAAATCTTTGAAACAAAACAAGTAAAAGTGTGATTAACTGGGAGACAGAAATGTGAGGAAACTGCAAATAACACAAGCGTTTGTCGCATAAAAACTTTAAATCTGCAATAACTGTTTTTTATTTCCCAACAAAGTTGTGAACAAAGCCAGGTTTCCACCAAAAGTTTTTGTCCCAGGAACTACTTTTCAGGGAACTAAAAGGTTCCTTCAGCAGACTGTTGTCTGCGTTTCCACCGCGGTCTAAAGACCTGCAAAGATGCTGGGATAAAATGCAGCGGAGGAAAATGACACTAAGACCATCTGTCTCCACAGTAAATCATCTGTTGAGTGTTTGACGGTTATTTATTTGTGCTTTAGAAGGTAACCGCCATGAAACAATCAGAAAATAACTTGTTTTTCTCTCATTCACAACACCGCTGCATATCTCTCTCTTCTACAGCTCGCTCTCTCAGCTCACTTAAGTGATCTCTCTCTCTCTCTTTTTCTGTCTGTCTTTTCTCAAATGAGTCGGGAAGCCGACAGCAGAGCCTAACTTTACTTTTAATGTCATCAAACAAAGACAAAAAAAACTCTACCCGTCTCCTAAAAAAGTCCCTGAGAACGTCCCCAGAACTTAATTTAGACCCTGGTCCCTGCTGTCAAAAGGCAATGAGTTCCTCAAAAAGTTCCTAGTTCCAGGTGAAAGTTCCTGCGGTGGAAACGGGGCTATTGACATATCATCACATGGCCTCTAACAACCCCCGAAAGTGAACTAAAACAGTAAAGTGACGGACTAGACAACTAAACGATGAGCTGAAACTCATTATAAAACTCTGTAAAAGCCGAGAAGATCAGCAGATTACTAGGAGTGACCTTATTTACACACATTTTGTCACATTGTCATTTTACATTGTTATTATACAAATATTGCTTAGGCGATGAAAAGAAAAAAATCACGGATTCTCTGGAAGACAGGTTGATGAAGTTTATCTCAAAACAGGATGGGATGCTCAGGTGTGGTCAGATTCTGAAGCAACATGGTGCTAATTGACCCAAAGACCCCATCACCCCCATCACCCCCATCACCCCCATCACCCCCATCACCCCCCCTCACCACCACCCCTTCCTCCAGAGGAACCGTACAAGGGCAGACAGCTCCTGAGTGTCAAGCGCAGGAAATGTGGTATTCCCATTAGTAGTATCTCTGTTTACTGAATGGATTCCACAGCAGAAAGAGAAGATACTGGAGATAAATCACTCTCACTGCTAATAAAAAGATAAATGAGACTTTCACTGATTGTTTTTCCGCGTTGTGTTTTCTAAGTACAGATGTGTACTCAGAAAACAGAAAACTCCTCTGAGCTTTTCTGAATGTTCCAGAAAGTCAGATACTCATTTACATCATGAGATACTGATGAAAAAAGAAGATATTTAAAATAAGCAACAAAAATAACATTTATTTTCTCATCCATTTTAAACGTATTCTATGTTTTCACAAATTTCAATGCTGCTCTGTAACCTCTAATTTCACAAAAAGATCAATTAAGTCTCACCTCATTGTTTCTAACCTGCACAGCCCAAAGCAAAAAGAAATAATACAAAATATAAACATTTTTTCTCACCTCTCTGTCCTGCAGCAGTGTATCCTCCCAAGCAGATCGCCCAGTTCAGCGCCAGAAACCACAGCATGTTTAATCTGTCTCTACAGATGCTGATGGACTGATCTGGTACGGCTTCTTCTCTCTCTGCTGCCTTCAGACTCAGTGCTCCTCCTGCAAACCTGGTTCCAGCAGTCTTCTTTTATATACCCCCCCCTCCACCTCCACCTCCGCCACCCCCTCCCTGGCTTACATCCCCATAAAACTCCTCTGCAAACCACTATTTGGGAAAGTCCAAGTAGAGTGAATCAGAGTTTTATTGCATGACACGTTACACCCCCACATACAGTATAATACATGCATCGACCCCTGTGTTTTAATGATAATGCTTCATTTTGGGGAAAGCTGTGCACGGGCCTTAATGTTGTTGTTAATTGGTTGGTGTTGAATTTAAAGAAATAGATTTTTTACAATTTGGGGGGTTTGACGGTCAATTTATTTTTCTTTGTTTTTGGTCGGTTGGTTGTTTTTTGGCTCAATAAGTTAGCTCTTAAGTTGTCTGGTTGATTCACTTGCTGGCTTGTTGGTTAGTTTGTACTTTAAAACTGGAAACAACAACATTTGATTGAAAATGTTTATTTATTTATATTTAAATAAATAAACTTTCTTATCATCATTTTCATCCACGTATCACTGCTGGATAATTTATGTCTCCACACACTCTGTGTCCCAAACTGCACAAGACAATGCTTTCTAGATCAGTTCATGGTTTAAATTATTAGTAAACCACCAATTAACCATTTAATATGTTAATTTATGATTTATCAGTGGACTTTTTAACACGCAATAATGTTTTATCAGTGAAACTGTCTTTACAAAAGGTTTACAGAGACACAATGTTTCCCTTTAATTAACCTCCAACAACTGATTGAATAAAAGGTAAAGCAACACAGAAAAAGCACAATTCTGTTTTACATAAAATCTGGAAATAGGCTTCAGATCCAGTCCGGATTTTATAACAAACTCGTGTTTACGGGTTCATGATTACAAATGCATTAGAATTTTTTTCTCTCTCTCTCTGTAAGTATGTGTGTGTGTGTGTGTGTGTGTGTGTGTGTGTGTGTGTGTGTGTGTGTGTGTGTGTGTCAGTAATGGGATCAGCAGATGTTGGTTACATTCCTTGCTGTGAAAGTGTTTTGCCACATTGATCACTTTGATAAGCTCTCTCTCTCTCTCTCTCTCTCTCTCTCTCTCTCTGCTCACTGCCTTGCTCGAAGGAGCAGGGAAGTGTCACTCTGGAGCCTCCGCTGGAAAAACAAACACAATAGCTTGTTTCTGTCATCATGATGGAGACCTGGACGCTTTACTCTGAAGTGGAAGAAATTACACATCTCTGAGATCTTTCTTCTCGTCTTTAAAGATCCATCCGATATCCAGAGCATTGATATAGTATCAAACAACGCTATATAAAGATATAGAGGAGTAATGTCTACCTGAGCAGAGAATGAAGTCACTCTCTCTCTGTGTGTGTTGTAATCAGAGCTTCTGCTTGCTTTGTTGACATAGCCCGGCTGCAACTGCTCACAGTTGCAGCTTTGCACTGCACTCATACGGCAGTTACAGCTGATAACGCCGTCCCGACCGACGACACCGTCGTGGAAGCGTAGCACCCACCCTTCGGTTCCCCTGTGTTAACACTGTTAGCTCTGTCAGCACTGTTTGCCATTTTTTCTGGCCACCGGCTCACCTGTCGCCATGTGGAGAGCCATGTGGAGGCAATAGAAATGCTTGCAATCTCGTATTTAGCACCTTTGAACTGTTATGGTACACGTCCACAGGGCGTTTTGTTATCGTGAGGGATTGTTTCTCTTCCCAGCATTGGACGCTTAATGGGCTGCCACTAGACACAAGGCACTCGGCACCTGATTGGATGAACGCTTTCCCTCGTGGGCTGCTGCTCCCAGCTTTCAAACCGGAACCAACATGGCTGCTCGTTTGGAAACTTTCTTCTCTTATATCATGAAAATAGTTTATATATAAATAGTTTCTGAAAACATTTTATGCGAGAAATAAGCCATGTAGTTGTTAAATCTGTCTTTATTTTGGATCGACAACGCTTAGTTTAAAAGATTCTCGGGAGTTTCTAGAGGCAGTCAGTCGCGTTTGACGCCCCTGATAGCCTAGACCTGCGAATAAGGAGCGTTGCCACGCTACCAGAATGCATTGCACGGCAAGCGTGGATAGGACGGAGGCTGTGGACATGTACCATTAGCGAGAAGTCAGTAAATTAATTGAATCCTAATTGGTTCAATTGATAATGTGAGTATGGAATGAAGAATAGATCAATTAAAATCTCTTAACATACAGCTTTACGGTTGTTAAAATCATCTTATTCCATTCTGTCTGACAGTATCATATTCTTTATCAGCTTATTCCAACTCGAAGCTATATGATGTTTATATTCTAATCTAAGACTCAACGTTTTATCAGCTGCACAGTTTAATCAAAAGGAAATATTTTCTCTGTATATTACATCATTTAGACCCATTTCCCAAAAATTCAGCCTGACATATTTGATGACTTTGAAAATGTGGAACTCCGCTACAATTTGTCTGCACAGAGTCAGTTTGTACTGACTGAAAGCAGTCTGTTTACAGGTCTTGCAGAGTACTAAGCGTATAACCTGAAAATGCAGCAAACAGATCTTTTACCTCTCTGATCTTCTCTGCTGCTGTGAGGAATGTTAAAGTCAAAGGTCGAGTGTAACAACCTCCTGCAAAGTTCATTAGTGATGCTTTATTGCCTGTGCTACAAGAGTTTGTCAACGGGGCGGGGGGGCGTCCAAGTTTCTCAGGACGTGAACTCAGGTCGACCTCAGACCTTTCCTGTCACCTCTCAGAGTTACATAACAGAGAGTTTACGAAGACAAACATACTCCTGTTGCCAACTGAGTCCTAGACCAGTGTTGGTCTTCAACACGTCTTAAATGGTGGAGTTTTGGCAGTTAGTTTTACAGCTAAGAATAAGTTCAATGCAATTTAATACTTATAAGCACCAAAATAATTTGAGAGAGCTCCAGAGTGAGAGTTGTATAACCCAGCGGGCTACCTCCTGTTCCAAAAAGTGAAGCCAATGCTGAAGTGCCTTAAACCTGCATTCTTTCTAACAGCCAGCAGGGGGCGACTCCTCTGGTTGCAAAAAGAAGTCTGATTGTATAGAAGTCTATGAGAAAATGAGCCTACTTCTCACTTATTACCTCAGTAAACATTGTAAGCATGAGTTTATGGTCTCAATCGCTACTTTCAAGTCTTCTTCAATACAGCATGATGTTCATTTAGTAAATTATGGTCCCATTTAGAATCAAATAGACCATAAAGCAGGGGATGCTTTAGGGCTTGGCTACCTTGTGATTGACAGGTCGCTACCACGGCGTTGTCCGTCTTTTCATCTTACAACTTTAACCCTTTCACAGTGTTTTTAATTCATGAAAGTTAATTGTAACCTTTTTGGTCACCTGAAAATGTCTTATTCAGCGTTCGGTTTTACTTAGCTCAGTTCCTCTCGAGTCACTTCGGCGACGGCAAAAAAACTAAATGGGGATTGCCAAAGTGCCAGACATGAGGCTTCAAAACAGCAGTCCACAAACCAACGTGTGACGTCACGGTGACTACGTCCACTTCTTATTCAGTCTATGGTTAGAAACAATAAAACATGTACAAATATTTTATGAGACATTGAAATACACCAGCCCTGAACATTTTCACTGAAGTTACTTAAAGGTGCATCCAGAAAAACTAAAAGTCACTGGAAAAAGTTAATTTGATCAAACATCTAAAAGCTGTTGATGTGTTATTGTAATATGTAATATTCTAATTCATAATGATTCATCTCAAACTGGACCTAACTAAAGTGGAGATGAACTCAGTTATGACCATTTATTACTTGTGATAGTGTGTGATATAGGAAATTAAAAACCACCGAGACACATTGTTTCTCTTGATTTTATTTAAAGACAGGAAGTTGTCCTCATCTGGATGTAAAAAGCAGCAATGTTCTTTCACATAATGCTTTATTCACATCTGAATTTCTGATTGAGAGTCAGATTAATTTGTATTTTTCTATTTCTGTCTGAGCTGAAATAAGGTTTGGTGGACTTCACTGACACCCGGTAACACAGCCACTGATGTGTTGAACAGAGGCCGTCCAACAGCTGCTAAACGTGGATCAGCACACAGTGTTGAGCACAGATGCAGATGTTCACAAACACATAAATAAATAGGTTTCAAATGTCCAGGTTGGGTTGAAGTGTGAAACATTTGCCGTGTTATTTACAGAGTCCTCGTTCTGTGTAAAATGCAGAAAGCACCGTTTTGCTCTAATAGAAAGGGTCTCATTTGGTTGAACATCAAACTGCCCCTTTCCCTAGAAAGGAATGGGAGGTTCCACCATGCGGAGGCCATGATGCAGTTTTCAGCTCGCCGTCCTACTCGGCTTTCTTGGCCTTCCTCTTGCGGGCGCCGTCGCCCAGCTCCTCCTTGGTTTTGAGAGGTGAAGATGGGACGGCGGCTGGAGGATGATGGTGGTCTTCCTCAGATCCACCCAGAGGGGAACCGAACAGCAGATGGCAAATCCAGGACTCGATGAGGGCGAAGGGGGAGCCGTGAGAGTGTCGGGCGGTCATAAACACCTGAAGGAAGACAGTGTCAGAAGAGATTAGCCTGATTTTGTGATAACTTATTTCACACATCTAGATCAGTTTATTCATCAGTGAAAGAAACACTTTTTTTTTTTACAAACTGGAATATGTAAAATGTAGATGTTTACCAGGCAGGGAGGGTCTAATGAGAGATGATATTTAGTGGCATTATGGGAATTGTAGGATTCTGCATTTTTTTTTTTAAGCTTGATTTGTATCAGGGACAACAAAATCTGGATATATCGGCCTCTGCTGCATTCATTTTGACCGTTCTGCTTTCAAATTTGTCCCTCGCACGTCATCCAGCTGTTTGGAAGTGAAATAATAAATTGCTGGAGTAACCCTTTAAAGTTTATATAAAAACTGTTTATATGTACTGTTTCTCACCAAAATGCATTTTGTATATCCTAGAGGCCTAAAAAACATCTTGAATATCCTCTTGTATGCAACACTGATTTTAATATTCCAGGCTCAAAATAAATCCTACAAGCAACCCTGTCAACTACACGCCGCTGATCTCACCTTGCTCGTGGCCATGAAGAGGGTGAAGACGAGGATGAGGGTGCTCTTGGACACTGGCAGCCAGTGAGCCTCCTGCAGGGTGAAGAGGATGGCTCCATACAGACTGGCTTTGGTCGGGCTGCAGAGATGAGAGACACAAGTCTGTCTTTAGGTGTGTAAACCTAAAATTTTTACAATTATTTCTGCGTTTTCATAGTTTAATTGTTTAGTTGAATGTATTGATCGAAGCACGTTCCGCTGTCGGTTGACAGCTTTTCTTCCAGAGGATCACAAATTTTCATCTGACAGTGACATTGTGTAAATTGGGTGCATTACAGCCAGAGTGCCTTTTTTGATGCGACCACTGGAGGGCACCAAAGTCAGAAAATGTCTAATGCTACACATTCAACAAAGCTGCTGTGCTTCTCAACAAGGCTGGCTGTGTTTTGTGTCCAATTTCAGTCACAGTAACTTTTAAGTCCTAGTTTTGCCTCTGAGGTTTGGTTGGAAAAACATCTGCATGCTCGAGGAGGCAGAGGTGAGTAAATGTTCCCTTTAACAGCAGCAGCAGCAGCAGACTCAGACTTACAATGACATGTTGAGGATCTCGTTGGTGTCGGGCCTCCACACACCGCGCAGCAGCTGCTCAAAATTGGAAATGAGAGCCACTCCAGACCCTGCAAAGATAAAAATAGACAGTGGGGGGGGAAAAATGAGGACAAAAAAAGTCAGTGTTTCATGTGACTGCTCTTATCGTGCTTCAGCTTTCCTCTACCATTAATAACGTGGACGCCTGCAGGGCCTCACTATTGTAGCAGAGACCAGACCAGGACAACCCTTTATATATATTTCTATGGACATTTCTCCACTCTATTGGATAGTTAATGGATACAGTGAAGAAAACACACAGGAAACATGTGGTTTAGGTGTGATACCAAGGCAAATTATACACTTTATAGTATTCTACGTACAGATCAAGCATGACTGCACGACTTTTCACCAATTTGCTCCTTCATCATTTCAGAGCGATTCTGGGTTCAAACACAAGCGTAATGGAAACATTTCTGTCAAACTAAGCTGAACTAAACTCTAACTTTATACCTAACATTTTTATTCTTTTAAAATGGATCTAATGTATAACTTAGTGATCGGTCAGTCTCCTATTACCCACGTACTGTAACCTCTGAGTAACCGGGACAGTCACACCCTTAAACATGAATGAATGTCACATGTGCACACTGGCATGCACATGTGACATTCGCTCATGTTTAAATGCGGTGCTCACTGAGTGCAGCTGTCAACACATGAGCTGACTGAATGCTCACCACGCAGCATTAAAGACTGAAACGATTAGTCAATTATTCAATTAGTGGATCGACAGAAAAATAATCAAATGCAACAATATTGATAATCGATCAATAATCTAAGTCATTTCTCATGTAAACACACACACAGTTGCACACAAGTTTAAGAGAATTTAATGTTTTGTTCTATAAAATGCATCAATAAATACCCCACTCCAACCCCCATTCTTAATGTGTCTTATAAAAGGCGGTTGCCTTTGGCGAACCCATGGCGATGATAACTTCCTGCTTGACCTACAAAAATACGTCATCCCCGGAGCACTCTATTGGCCCAAACATAAGACGACACCCCTGCAGACATCCATCAGAAAACTCCCTCCTAAACCCTTTCATTTTCATTTTAAAAGACATGTTATAAAAGGACATGTAGAAACTCACTAGCTTAGCAACATTAAGGCTCCTAACGGCCCATAATGCAACACTCCTTTAATGCAACAGTGCCGGGACCAGTCCATTCAAAAAGAACATCTGCTGTTGTCAACATGCAAATGCTTACACCTAGAATATAATAATAATAATAATAATAAACACTATAATACCCACCACTTTTAACAAAAATGTAATAGGCCTATTCAGTAAAAATATTAGTTTCATCACGATACCATATTATATTGATTCTTTGGACAACAATGTGATATTTGCTTATATCACAAAGTGTGCCACAGTGTGATTTCGATTTGCGATCGATATGAGACGATGTCCATTTGACACAATCAGTTACATTTATATCAATGCACAAAAAACATAAATATGATTTGACTATTTTATTACTCGGGGCTTCCAGACATTTAAATGAAAAACAATCTATTATTTTTATTAAAAACAATATAAAGTGGGAATTTCAAAATAAAGGGTTATCTTAAAGATGATGATATGTATCAATGTTTTCACTTTGCATCGATGATATTGGATCGTTGATCATTGAATCAATGTATCGATCCAGATCAATGTATCGTTACACCCTTAGAAAATAGCATCTTATATTGGGACCAATGCTTTATGTAATGACAAGACTGTTGCTAAATCACTGCAAACATTATTTTGGCACTTATTGGATGACATATATGCGAATACTGATGTATCTGTGGCTGATTAAGACAATTTATCATTTCATGCTCCAGCCCTATAGACCTTTTCATTGCCATTCTGTTGCTAGGGCAACAGCTTTGGTCCAAGTTTACTTCCTGTCAGCTACTGCATTAACAAACATTGCAAAGGGAAATACAAATCACAAGACACTAACCTTTGACGTATCCAACCATGATCATGATCAAGTAGCCATTGTGGTAGGCGTGGTGGGCGTGGTGAACACCAGCGGCGATCTTACGAGCGCGGACGACTTCCTTCAGGGCGACCAACACCAGCTTGACAGGCAGGAACGCCACGCATTTATAGAAGAGGTTCAGCGGGCAGTAAAAGATGAGGTACCTGGTGGAGAACGACATGTTAGAGTGAGGGGAGGGGGGGGTAGAAATCACATCTTTGATGGTTAGGTTTGATTCGAATGTTGTAGGTCACCCAAATCACAAAAAACAAAAAACGTTTCCCACTTAGACTTATAGTGTCTAGCTATAAAGATACGTTTTGTTTGCCAAGATTTTGAGAAATCCACTGCTTTTTAAATCTCATTTCATTCTTTTATATTGTATTTTATTTTCCTGTTTACTGTGTTTTTTAATGTAGTTGTAATACATTTCTTTGCCTTACGTAAAGCACTTAGAATTGCCTCAGTGTTTAAACGGTGCTATAATAACAAAGTTGCCTTGTTTGGCTCTGCCTACAATTTCTCTTTTTTTTTCAATGGAAAGTGTTGTGACTGAGATCTGTAGATTATCTTGAGGGACTGAGACATTATTTCTTATATTGCAGATGTGTTTTTCAAAAGTAATTTTCACTTTTGAGCCCTGTAAACCAAATTCCATGCACCTATTATGATATCTAAAACCTTAAACGCAACTGTCTGCAGATAAAGCTGGTGATACATAGGGGGGGGGGGGAATTATCCTTTAAAGACGTCTTTAAAGTTTCTTTCCCTGTAAAAAGCAGGAAAAGAAATTCACCATTTTGCTCACTCGACAAGAATAATGACATCCAACCCGTGGCTGGTAGGGGATCATTACCTCCGCCAAGGACAAAGGCCTACGAAGGAGGTTATGTTTTCACCGCCGTTGGTTTTGTTGGTTTGTTGGTTTGTCCGTTAGCAGGATTACTCCAAAAGTGCACTATGGATTTGAATGACATTTTTTGGAAGGCACAATGAACCATCCATTAGATATTGGTGGCGATCCGGATCATGGTCCGGATTCAGGAATTTTTTTAAGCATTACGATCACCCAGAACATTAACACCTCTGGGTATAACACATGCGCAGTGTAACTGATATTGACCCCGCCTTCTTCCTTCAGAGAGAGAGACAGAGAGAGAGCGGGCTGTGGGGGGGAACAACTGTAGAATCTGCGTTTTTTTCACATTAAATTCGGTTAAATTACAGTTGAGTTTGACCAAAGCACACTTGGCGATTGTTGGAAAGAGTAACGACGACGGTTTAGGTGAGTTTTATTTTTTTTAGTTTGAATGAAGTGTTTTACGATGCTGCGCTACGTACAGCTGATCTCAACATAAACAAAAATACACGTAGATGATGGCGCAAGCTGAACAGACAGGTGGGCGGAGGTCTGCGCTCTCCGAGTGCCATTCTAGTTATATCATATATACAGTCTTAACAGTTAGATGAAAAGCATGAATATAAAAACAGCAGATTTGATGGTCCCATACAGATAAAGCTGCTCTCTCCCCCTGTGAAGGGTAACTGAGGACTTTCTCACCAGACAGATGAGGCCAGCAGGATGTGGCTGTTGTATTGGAAATAGTCGAGGGGGCTGCTTCCAAGCATGATGTCTGCCAGGATGTAACTAGCAAAGCAGTAGAGCATGGCACAGAGCCAGGAGGCCACGGGACTCCTGCGAGAAACCTCCACCGCGCCTGTAACATAGAGGGGGAGACGTCAGGACAGGGAGCGTCCCTAAAACTCACAGTGTAACATGAAAATATCACAGCGTGTGTCAACAGAGGGACTTTCAGTGTGCGTATGAGATATGTTAAGGCTGTTGGTGAAGGTGGTGGAGTTTTATGCACTCTGTGTTTTATGTGTGTGAAGCTTAGGATGTGTTTGGATTTTATTAAATATCAAATGTCACTTTGCCAGACAGGAGGTTGCTCTATTACTACAGCTACCAAACAATACCATAAAATACTGAGAAATCTGATTTTCATTGCACAGCTGAAATATGTCACTGGAATGGTTAATGGCTTTTTCAATCATTAATCAATTACTCAAATTATTAATTTACAAAACAGTGTATGAAAATGATTCATTAATGGTAAATAATTCAAACAAAGAAGAACATATATAGAAAAACTATTGGGAAAAAAGTTTCAAACATGCTGTATGTATGATTTTAAAATAAAACTAATTAAATAAAAGAGACAAAGAGATCAATGCATGTCATTATTATTATTATTATTATTATTATTATTATTATTATTATTAATAATAATAATAATAATAAATAAATAAAATCCCTTCAGAATTAGACATTTAATCTCTGTCATTTGGATATAAAATAATAAAATAATAATAGTTATTAACTTGTAAATCCAGTGATTTTGCAAAATGCTCCTTTAATTTAATCATGTTTTCTAAATGTCTCAATTTAAAAAATCAATTCTGATTAACCCCTGAAAAAAAAACTATATAATTATGACAGCCTCCTTATTAATGACCTTCTAAATCCTAATGGTCTAAATCCTGTTTTAGAAGATTTTCATCTCTGACCAAAACAATATTTTGTGGTAATATTTGTTATTTTTTGGGGTCTGACTGAAGAGCATCATACATGTTAATTGTAAAAAAAACTCTCTGTTGGTTCCAACTGAGTAAAACTGTTGGCGATGACCTTCAGAAGTGGTTATCAGTGGATTCCTTGTGTGTATATGAGCCATATCTTTGTCCACGCCCAGTCGACCATATCAGCTCCCGCCCTCATAACCTAATATTGACTCAGGACTTCTACAGTTATTTCTGAGTTGACAGTTTACCAACTAAACACATGACTTAGTCTTTAAAGTACACAGCCTAGAGCAGAACAGACAGCTCTTTTTGACACAAACTTACTCAAAAACAGCCGTCTGTTCGCTGCTCATCCTTTACCTATTCCTATCGTGACTTCAGACAGTCTGACAATGTTGAGGCCTTTAAATCCAAACTGAAACTCATCTTGTCACCTTTACTTTCAGTCAGTTGCTTTTTCTTGGATTAATTCTGTATCCTGTACCTGTTACCATCATCTGTCCCGGTGGGTCAGTGTCAGGCTCGATGAATCTATTAAGCCTAGTATGAGAACCCTGTAAAGTTTCTGAAAACCACAGCATCTCTCTGACTCTGTTTGTTTGTTTTCCCACCAATCTGTGCCTATAATCTCTCTCTCTCCTTTCTGGTCATGTCTAGAAGGTAACCCACAAGTTGCGAAAACGTGGGAAAACTCTCACGAGACTCACTGCCCTACGACCTATCCTAACCTTCAAGGTCAATCCCTAACCTCAAATATCTCTCGAGAGTTTCTCAGGCTTCTCTGTGCTGGACCATCAGCCGTCCCTCTCTCACCATTCCAGATGTTTGGATCTGAATCTCCGTCCTCCAGGAGTCAACGTTTTCTCATACAACATCTTTTGCATGTCTGTCCTGGAGGAGAGCTCCCTCCTCAGTTGCTCTTCTTGAGGTTTCTTCAATTTCTTCCCCGTTGAATGTTTTTTTGGGGAGTTTTTCCTTATTGAGGGTCTAAGGACACACGGTGTCGTATGCTGTACAGATTGTAAAGTCCCTTAAATAACATTGACTTGACTTGGACATGGAAATTGAGTATGATGAAATAAGGTATGATAACCTGTTGCTAACTATAGCAAAACTGTTAATGCTTGGTGCTGTGCTGCAATTAATTCTCACTGGGGAAGCAAAACAAACTATTAAGATAATGAATCTTAATCTGAAAAGTCACTATAGCTGTCAAATAAATGTTGCATTGAGTACAAATGTTGTGGAATAAAAGTATAAAGTACGTAGGATAAAATGGAAATACTTATGTGGCATTCAAGTACCCCAAAGATCTACTTTAGAACAGTACTTGAATACATTTACTCAGTTACTTTACATCACTGCTGAGGTGTCCTGATATATAAACAACTCCTATAAAGTATGAAATCTGAACATGACCATGACCAAACTGCACAAATATGATATATTTAAAGCATGATGTGATTTTAAGGCTGTATATATGTTCCCATGTGGGTAAAAACTTCACGGTGTAACTGTTAGAGATAGTCAGTAAACGGAGATGTGAACAGAGCCGCGGCACAAATCTCCTACAACAGGTGGGTGAGGGTGTCGTGATGAGACCGGCGCTCAGTTTGAAAGCAATCTGATCCTGAGAAATGCCGCCCTATAAATATATTCTGCTCAACTGCTTCTCCTGCCTTGCAACTGTCAGGCCTGTCTTAACCTTTGACCCCTCCCCCCATCCCCCACTCCGCCCATGCTGACCCCCAAAACTCATTCATGTGCTCCTCTGACATGTGCTGTGAACTAGGACTCTCCACTCAGACACATGTAGGGAATTTGGTTGATGAATATAAAAAGATCTTGCAAATGTTGGCAGCCGGAGACATTTGACTGTAAAATGAGAAGTGAGATAAAGGTTTACAGTCAGCTTTGGTAGCTATGTGTTATAGTTGGCCTGAGCTCTGGTGAAATGAGGTCTGAAACACACACAAATGCTGATTGTTTCAATTAAAAACAAGCACTCTCTCAGTGTTTTTGAGCTGTTTTTCTTTTAATTTAATACAAAATACGTTAGCCAATCCCCTTAAACCTCTACTACCATGAGAGATATGAGTGCTGCTTTTTGACACCATTAAAACTTTAGGGACCGTAATACGTTGTATTATGTCTCATGGCTTTTACAATTCTCTGTTGATTTTTAATGCCTATGTATATATCTCAGGGAATGTGCAATATTTGACATGTTTTTATACTGCGTCTTTGGTGTACTACAGTAACGTTTTGTTGGCTATGTATTGTTTTAAGCTGATTGCAGCTGTGTGGAGCACTATTACCCAAGCAAAATTTCCCTTTGGGATAATAAAGTATATCTTATCTTATCTTTATTCCACACATTCTTCTTCCTTGTCAAAACTTTGCGCCTACATTACCCACAATGCAATTCGACCACCGAAAGGGTCTAAGATTCATGTGTGTTATGCTAGT
The DNA here is from genome assembly GCF_043250625.1 of Sebastes fasciatus. Lineage (NCBI taxonomy): Eukaryota > Metazoa > Chordata > Actinopteri > Perciformes > Sebastidae > Sebastes > Sebastes fasciatus. The sequence goes on from NC_133799.1 coordinate 5,475,194, forward strand.
AGTAGTACTCACTTCTTTCTAACTGCACACCAACATATTTTTTTTTATTTTCAATCGTGTAGTCTTCAGACCCAACTAACGCTGACTCAGGTGACATCACTTGAGTCAGTTTATCAGACTTCCTGCAGCTCCCTCTGGAGACACAGAACGGTAAAGCGTTCCCCTTTAAGGGTGACACTGTAAACTAGATAACATTAATGGAATAGTTCATTTCAAAGAGAAAACCCATTCATTACTCAATCTAATTCACCCTCGTAGTTACGACTAACCCTGACAGGCAAACTAATGTAGGAAGATGTAGATATATTGTGATTAAGCTAGAATCATTAACTGTTTATAGCAAAAGAAACCCCATATAATATCAATCAACTTTCTCCAGATAGCTCATGTAGTATAATGTTTACAGTGTGGGGGCCCAAAAGTTGATTCGTCTAACAAGTATAGCTCCTTATCTTCCTCAATAAAAGTGACTCGAGCAGTTCCACCACTGGAACTTTCCCCCAGAACTAGAAACCTTTTGAGGAACTCATTGCATTTCGACCGCAGGGACCAGGAACTCAATTAAGTTCCAGGGACATTTTACGGGGCCCTTTTACCCCCCAAAAAAGACCGTGGTCGGGGGGGAGTACTTTCTGATAGTACCAGAACTTTCGGGGTGGAGTTTGCAGGGTCGCTGAGGGGCTCAAGGAACCTTTTAGTTCCTTGAAAATAGTCCCGGGACTTACCAGGAACTCCTTAATGGAAACAGGGCAATGTGGGAGATTTGATAGACATTTGAGGCTCATTTGAAGCTGTAATCGTAGATTTTGGTGCTCCAAACATCTTCACTGAAGGTTCATCTGAGCCGACTGAACTTTTATATCGGAGTGAACCTTTTCTTCAGGGTGAGGAGTTAATTTAAACACCACCCGGGAACAATAAGGTCATGCTGGGCTGCTAGCTCAACAGCTTATTTCATGTTTAACATTCACACCCAACGGCAGCCTAAAAGTGTGCAGCAGAGAGGCTTCAGAGGTCCACTGATGATGTCTATTTCAGGATCTTCTATTTATTGCCTAAGTCTCTGGTATGCTCGAGCCTCTCTCTCAGGTTTCATCCTCCTCCTCCTCGGGCTCAGTTGCTCAAAGGAGTTAAATCTTGGAAAATATCAGACTTTACCCAAAGCTGAGTGCTTTAATCCACTCCAGTGATTTCCTCAGTGTAAATGAGGTCAGGCTGCTGCAGCAACAGAGATCCCCTCACACCAAGCAAGCAGAGTTTATGTAACAGGTCATGCTTTATAAGGATTGGCTACTATACATATAACAGCAACGCAAAGTCCCTATAATACAGCAATGTATAGATATAACACAGAAAATCTTTTTTTTTTTTTTTTACAAATACACAAATATCAGAGTTTTTCATTTTAGAAATAACTTATAAATTGTTCTTCTATTTCATTTTATTAAATATTATATTCTGTATATATTTGTACTTGTTGTATATAAATGTATGTTTAGACACAGGTCTGGTGAGTGCTGAGCATGTTCCTGCCAAAATAACAACCAGAATAGCTTATAAATAATCATATTTATCAAATAATAAAGCAAAATCCTTAATATGGAGGGGGGGGGGGGAAACAACAAAAAAAAAGTGTAAAAGACACTGACCTGGCTCATACTTGAGGTAGAGGATGGACACGATGTAATAAGCGACATCAAACACAGGAAACATTCCCATTTTGGAGAAAACTTGGGCAATATCGCCCAAATTCAGAGCTGCCAGCACTTCCATGTTGCCTGTCTGTGTGTCTGTGTGATGCCCACTGAGTTCCTGTTTTGGTTTGTTTTAATTCCAACTGCGCAGTCTGGAATCCTGAAGCCCCCCAAACCCAAAACAAGGTCCACCGACTCTCCACCAAACCCCCCGGTCTCCACAGTGAAAGCCTGTGTGACACTCAAGCCCTCCTATTAATACCTCTCATCTCCACAGCCTCAGCATCATCATCATCTTCATCATCAGCCAGCTGCTCGGCTGTTTAGACGACAGGAGGTTTACTGTGGCAGCTGCTTGAAATGTAAAAACACAAAAGGTTTGTCCTCCTCCCTCGACATAAAAACACAACAAAACCCGAGACAAGCGTCCAGTGCTTAATAAAAAAGACAAAGACTCATCCTTCTTATAAAAAACATCCCATAATCCGGATCAGATCCTGCACCGAGGCTGCAGACAGGACTAGGTATCACCTGACTGTTTACATTCTTCCACATGATGCAGACATGTTGTGATTAACTGAGCCTACATTAAATAAACAGCAATTGGATTTTATGTATTTTAAATGTATTTTATTTATTTATTTTTCTGTTTTTGCTTGTATTTATTGAGGAGAATAATAATCAGAGCAATGATCTACCTCACCACCAGGGGGCGACCAAGCCACAATATTAAACACCTTGCATCTCCAAAATGTTTTATTAGATGGGTGGAAATGCATTTGTCCTCCATCTGAATGATCGTCACTCCTTTACATGCTTATTTTGAATTAAGAGCCACCAAAATGTGCACAGCGAGAAGCTTCTGCCAAATAGCCCTACCCTCTCTATAATTTTATATATATATATATATATATATGTATATATGTATATAACATTTTATATACATCATTTTTTATATATATACATATATATATATAATTGTATATATATATATAACTGCATCTATATCTGTTAGTCATTGTTCCTTGATATTGTTTGGTTTTTTTTCTTTATTATTGATATTATTTACTTATTTATTTATTTATTTATATATCTCACTTATTATTGTAAGTGTTGGTATTATTATTGTTATTGATATTATTTTCATCATCATCATCATATTCATCATCTTGTGCTTAAATAATGTTATACTTTTATAGAATAACCAAACTATCTTCTTGGCTTTTATTTTGACATGTTTGCCTTCACTTCCGGGTCACGTGACTGCTGTTCTCCGCTCTTCGATTCAAAAGAGAAAATGACAAACAGAAACTTGAAGAAACTAAAATCGGATCGTTTTTTTAATTTGTTTTTTTCGTTTTTCCTTTGGAAACAAAAAAAAGTCTGAAAAATGTCTGAAAAACAAAGTTTGAAAAATGTTGGAAAACAAGTCTGAAAAAAATTCCGAAAAAAAGTCTAAACAATGACTGAAAAAGGTAAACAAAAATAAATAAAAAAGTCTGGAAAAAAGGTCTGAAAAAAAAGATCTGAAAAATGTGTCCGGAAAAAAAGTCTGAAAAAAAAGATCTGAAAAATGTTTTGAAAACAGAAGTCTAAACAATGTCTGAAAAAGGTAAAAAAAAAAGATCTGAAAAAAATGTCTGGAAAAAAAAAGATCTGAAAAAATGTCAGAAAAAAAAATATGAAAAATGTATGAAAAAAAATCTGAAAAAAAGTTTGAAAATTTTTTTGAAAACAGAAGTCTAAACAATGTCTGAAAAAGGTAAAAAAAAAAAAAAAAAAAAAAAAAAGTCTGAAATATGTCTGGAAAAAAAAGACTGAAAAAGAATTCAGACAAAAAAAGTCTGAAAAAAAAAATCTGAAAGATGTCCGAAAAAAAATCTGAAAAAAAGTCTGAAAAATGTTGGAAAACAGAAGTCTAAACAATGTCTGAAAAAGGTAAAAAAAATAAATAAAAAAAAGTCTGAAAAATGTCTGGAAAAAAAAGACTGAAAAATGTCCGAAAAAAAGTCTGAAAAAAAAGTTTGAAAAATGTTGGAAAACAGAAGTTTAAACAATGTCTGAAAAAGGAAAAAAAAAAAAAAAAAAGTCTGAAAAATGTTGGAAAACAGAAGTTTAAACAATGTCTGAAAAAGGAAAAAAAAAAAATAAAAAGACTGAAAAATGTCTGGAAAACAGAAGTTTAAACAATGTCTGAAAAAGGAAAAAAAAAGACTGAAAAATGTCTGGAAAAAAAGACTGAAAAATGTCTGAAAAATGTCTGAAAAATGTCTGGAAAAAAAAGACTCTGAAAAATGTCTGAAGAAAAAGTCTGAAAAAAAAGTTTGAAAAAAGAAGTCTAAACAAAGTCTGAAAAATGTCTGGGAAAAAAAGACTGAAAAATGTCTGAAAGAAAGTCTAAAAAAAAAGATCTGAAAAATGTCCGAAAAAAAATCTGAAAAAAAGTCTGAAAAATGTTGGAAAACAGAAGTCTAAACAATGTCTGAAAAAGGTAAAAAAAATAAATAAAAAAAAGTCTGAAAAATGTCTGGAAAAAAAAGACTGAAAAATGTCCGAAAAAAAGTCTGAAAAAAAAGTTTGAAAAATGTTGGAAAACAGAAGTTTAAACAATGTCTGAAAAAGGAAAAAAAAAAAAAAAAAAGTCTGAAAAATGTTGGAAAACAGAAGTTTAAACAATGTCTGAAAAAGGAAAAAAAAAAAATAAAAAGACTGAAAAATGTCTGGAAAACAGAAGTTTAAACAATGTCTGAAAAAGGAAAAAAAAAGACTGAAAAATGTCTGGAAAAAAAGACTGAAAAATGTCTGAAAAATGTCTGAAAAATGTCTGGAAAAAAAAGACTCTGAAAAATGTCTGAAGAAAAAGTCTGAAAAAAAAGTTTGAAAAAAGAAGTCTAAAAAAAAAGATCTGAAAAATGTCCGAAAAAAAAGTCTGAAAAAAAAAAGTTTGAAAAAGGAAGTCTAAACAATGTCTAAAAAAGGTAAAAAAAAAAAAAAAAAAGATCTGAAAAAAAAGTCTGAAAAAAAGATCTGAAAAATGTCCAAAAAAAATGTCCGAAAAAAAAGTCTGAAAAAAAAGTTTGAAAAATGTTGGAAAACAGAAGTTTAAACAATGTCTGAAAAAGGAAAAAAAAAAAAAAAAAAGTGAAAAATGTTGGAAAACAGAAGTTTAAACAATGTCTGAAAAAGGAAAAAAAAAAAAAAAAAGACTGAAAAATGTCTGGAAAAAAAAGACTGAAAAATGTCTGAAAAATGTCTGGAAAAAAAAGACTGAAAAATGTCTGAAAAATGTCTGGAAAAAAAAGACTCTGAAAAATGTCTAAAGAAAAAGTCTGAAAAAAAAGTTTGAAAAAAGAAGTCTAAATAAAGTCTGAAAAATGTCTGGAAAAAAAAGACTGAAAAATGTCTGAAAGAAAGTCTAAAAAAAAAGATCTGAAAAATGTCCGAAAAAAAAGTTTGAAAAAGGAAGTCTAAACAATGTCTAAGAAAGGTAAAAAAAAAAAAAAAAAAAAAGACTGAAAAATGTCTGAAAAATGTCTGGAAAAAAAGATCTGAAAAATGTCCGAAAAAAAAGTTTGAAAAAGGAAGTCTAAACAATGTCTAAAAAAGGTAAAAAAAAAAAAAAAAAAGATCTGAAAAAAAAGTCTGAAAAAAAGATCTGAAAAATGTCCAAAAAAAATGTCCGAAAAAAAAGTCTGAAAAAAAAGTTTGAAAAATGTTGGAAAACAGAAGTTTAAACAATGTCTGAAAAAGGAAAAAAAAGATCTGAAAAAAATGTCTGGAAAAAAAAAGATGAAAAAAAAGATCTGAAAAAAAGTCTGAAAAAAAAGATCTGAAAAATGTCCGAAAAACAAGTCTGAAAAAAAAGTTTGAAAAATGTTGAAAAACAGAAGTTTAAACAATGTCTGAAAATGGAAAAAAAAAAGATCTGAAAAAAATGTCTGGAAAAAAAAAGATCTGAAAAAAAAGATCTGAAAAATGTCCGAAAAAAATGCCCGAAAAAAAAGTCTGAAAAAAAAGTTTGAAAAATGTTGGAAAACAGAAGTTTAAACAATGTCTGAAAAAGGAAAAAAAAGATCTGAAAAAAATGTCTGGAAAAAAAAAGATCTGAAAAAAAAGATCTGAGAGATCTGCTTTATAATTAAAAAAACAAACATGAAAATCTCACTTTTTTATAATATGGGACCTTTAAATCCTTTTCTTTAAAAAAATATAGCAAGACAAAAATTGGAATTGAAATAATGCATTGTTCTCACAAAAACAATCACCAGATGGTGCCTGAGTATTTAAGTAGTTATACTTACTCGTATGTGTAACCTAATTAATGTACCTCTGCAGGTCGGAACCTTTAAACCTGACGCTGCTGTCATGTGTCTTGTCGACAGGCGGCGCACGTTGCTCAGGTATGATCGTATAGTGATTTTTTTATCCCCTAGTTTAGTCTTTCAGGCAGAATATTTCAGCTGCTCCACTGCCTGTACTGTGTTTTAAATGCATCTTATTCACCCCAACCATGCCTCTAACTTTCCCATTCATTTTTGTTATAACTGAAACCACATGTAACCAGAACGTCGAGGGCACACCGCCTAACAGGGACAACCTGACAGAATAACACCAGGGCACAATAAACCCATGAACCATGCTCTCAAACGCTATTGGTCACATTCCTGATGACGAACACGGAAGTGCGGCGGCTCTGTGACGTGATGTGAACAACATGATCGGGGATTTGTTGATATTCGGGTAATTTGTTCGGTTTTTGACACGTTTCATACACGGATACACTAATTTAATGGACATGTTGTGTGTATATGTGTGTTATTGTGCTCTGTGATGCTGGTGGTGTATCAAACTAGCTAAATAAACCAGCTAGCTCCGTGCTAATGCCAGCTCAGCAGCTAACAATCACCTGTCAACATACTTACCTGTCTGTCTCTCTCTGTCTCTCTCTGTCTCTCTAGGACCTTACTGGTGAATGCAGGGGCTGTGCTCAACTTCAAGCTGTGAGTATTCACGTTACAGTCACACTGTGTAAAACCCTCACATCAGAGCTGTAGAGCAAAATAAACATATCAGTCAGTTTTGGAGTTAAAGGTCCCATATTATAAGAAAGTGAGATTTTCATGTTTTTTTTTATTATAAAGCAGGCTTAAGTCCTATATAAATACTGTGAAAGTATCGAAACACTCAATCCACAGGGAAATACACACAGCCCGTATTCAGAAACTCTGCATTTGAAACAAGCTGTCAAGATTTCTGCCCATTTGTGATGTCACGAATATACAATATTTAGACCCTTGACACAGTTTTAAACGTAAACGTTCTAAATGTGTCCAAGTTTATTTCCTGGTTGCAGTGTATGTGAATGACATCAGGAAGTACACATGGACCCAAGCTGTTGCCTAGCAACGCAAGTCTGTTGAAATTACGTCAAAATGCGCTAAAACGGAGCGTTTCAGACAGAGGTTAAATACAGGCGTATTCAGGCCGACAGTATGAGGAAAATAAAAGGTTCTTTTGAACATTACAGCATGTAAACATGTTCTAGTAGAAACACAAAATACAAGTATGAACCTGAAAATGAGCATAATATGGGATCTTTAAACTGTGGATGTTTTGCAGCAAGAGGAAGGAGTCTCAAGGTTTTGGAGATGAGTCCAGATCACCGACAACAGGTATTTTATATATATATATATATATATGTATGTGTGTGTGTGTGTGTGTGTGTGTGTGTGTGTGTGTGTGTGTGTGTGTGTGTTTTAGAGAGAGAGAGAGATGGTGGAAAAAAAATCACACAAAAGTGTGTCAGGTGAATGCGGTTCTCAAAGCTCTGCCACAAAAATCTGTGTTTCAGGTGACAACATCAGAGAGTTTCTGCTCAGCCTGCGGTACTTCCGGATCTTCATCGCTCTGTGGAACATCTTCATGATGTTCTGCATGGTCCTGTGAGTAATCAACTTTAAAACGATACTGGTCATGATGTACAGTAGCTGTAGACATGTAATGGTTGCATGTGATGGTAAACAGGCTGCAATGTCTTGAGATCCCAAAATGTTACTTTAAAGGATAGTTCTCACTCCCAACAAATCCCATGAATAGACCAAAACATACAATATTCTACTATCATGTATTGTCTGCATAGCTGATAGAGACTGATTGATCTCTCCATCACTTTTTACCATAGAGATCATTATATCTGTATTATATTGATATATTGCCCAGCTCTAATTTATGTATTATAAATGTATATATTTTACAATATTTATGTTTGCAAGCCAATTTTCCTTCCTTCATGTTCAACTGTGCTTCAGTTTGTGATTCCCTACATGTCCCAGAATACCTTTTTTAAAGAGTCCTAGAAATGAATGAAGTTGTTGCTTTTCTAACTGGCTGAATGTCTTCAATCCTCACAGATTATTTGGGTCATGATCAACATTTGTGGCGACTGGAGTTCCATCAGGATGCTGATTTTCCAAGATTTATGCTACAAACTTCTCCTTAATTGGAGTTTGCTGTTCTTTTGTCCCTTTTAACTGTAATTATGTTCTATTTTCTTTACAACCCCAAACCATATATCTGCTTCTCGCTGTACAGGAATTTATGAATCGCTGTATTTATTTTGTTTTACAGAGGTTGTTACATTTGTGCCCTTTTTGTTTAAGCTGTAACTGCACCAGCACCCTTGCCTTTTATGGAAATGTGTTGTCTTGTTCCCCTGCGTTTCATTATAGAACACAAGCTTTTATTCTCCAGCATGTCAGTTTGGTTGAAAATGATGGACAGCCCTCAGCCCTTAACTAACATAAAACATGTTTTTCTGTGGTTTGTTACCTGTGTGTCATCATTTAAGGGTCCTGTAGTAATCAAATGAATCAAACCGATCATCTTGCTTCAACATCCTTTAATACCTTTTACTTGCACAGCCATCAGAGTTCAGCTGGATTCAACAGACAAGTCAAAATGATCACTGTCACTTAATGAACACTACATCTTCTCTGTACAGACATCTCCAAATTTACTCACCAGCTGTGAGTAAACTCTTGTGTATGTCGATACAGAATATTTTAATGGAGATTTTTTAAAAGAATGCCATTTCCTTTATTCTGCGGCACATGTGCTGTAAGTAAATGCATATGCATTACAATGTAAATGTATCCTTATTCTATTTCTATTCGAAATACAGTTTTCTTATCCAATGTCTGTTGATTGACTTGAATGGTTGTGCCTGTATATTTGAAAAAGGGATGCATGATCCAATTCTCACCTCATTAAGTGTTAACCTTTTAATAATACTTAATATATTCTACATCCATACTGCAGAGTAATTGTATACATTATGTACTGTACACTATACAGTTTTTTACATTTAATATACAGGAAATTAACATAATTTGCTGTCCCATATATAATATATTAAGATTAAATCAAACTTCGACTTTAGAATGCCACTGACAAGCACAAGAAATAAAAGAAAATTGTTTATTGTCTCTTCAAAGCAAAAAGGTCCTGGGTTTGGATCAACTGGCAGGTGAAATGTAATGTATGAGTGGAAATAAACTGAATGGGTGTTAAGTTTCTCTGTGTGGATTGGGAACATGTTGGGAGCCTCTACTGCTCTGGAAGTCGTAGGAGATTTATTTCTCCTTTCACTCTTTGAGGGTCTCTACCATTCAAGCCTTGTATTGTGTAGGATCCAAACACTATTCAGTCTGTTTTTTCTTCTAACTTTATCGCAACGAGGCAACAGTGCCGTGAAGTGACAGTGTAAGAAAAGAGCAATACATAAGAAATTGAAAGACATAAGATTTATAAATACATGACAAGAAATAGAAAACAATATTTAGTAATATATTTAAAACGTGGGAAGCAGGCTAATCCTTGGTAAAGATGTGAGATTTATTACAAATAATATTTTGACAGCTTTTCTCCTTCAATAAGGGTGAGATAATGGCAACATACTCAAAATATTACTTTTTTTTTAAATTTAATTATTGAATTTACATTTGTCAAGGAATTTTTCCATAATAAGATTCAATTATTTTTTTTTTTATAGATATATAAATAAAAAACAAATATATCTTTGAAGCAAAGGTTTTGCATAATATTTTAAAGATACAAAGCTTATCTGCACGTCCAAAATAAATAAAAAACAGTTTCATGTTGCAATTCAAAGACACCACATATCGTTTTGGAACTTCTAACGGCAAAACTGTTACAGTATGAAATGCAAATAAAAACAAAATATGAAGAACCTTTAACGTGACATCTTTCTATGGGTGTTTTTTTATTATTTACTCACAAGATGAATGAATATACAGATATTAAGGCAAAATCATAACAATAACAAAGTTTTCCTCAAAACTGAGCAGATATCACAGTAGACATAAAACATTTACATATACAATAAAATTAAAAATAAATAAAAGCATGACATAAATAAAACATAATTTTCAAGTAATATAAAGAGATCTTTGGCATATTTTGATTTAATTAATTTCAGGGACTTAATATAGAGTTTCATGATAGTAGCACATGAAGATTGGTGGGGTCCTTAAGTATTTTGCCTTATGAATAAAGAATTTGGCAAAAATTTGTAAAACATTAATCATTAGGTCAAAATTTTTGTCTTCAAATAAACCACCAGAAATTATACTATAATGATCAATAGTAGGCTTTGCTGTGGATTTGCTTCTTGTCCATTCCATGAATTGTTTCCAGAACAACTGAGTTTTGGAGCATGAAACAAAGAGATGCTCTATGGTTTAATATCACCTTTACAGAAAACCCACTCTTTGCTCTCAAAGCCAAATCTTAATCTTAAAAATTCATCCATTCATTATTTTGTGGTGAATTTCTTTTGTTTTGGGTGGAACAGGGTATTTGAAGAACTTTGTTCTCAGTTTAGATATTTTTTTGGTTGGTCAAAAATACAAAAATACTCAAAATAGTACCTCTACAACATTGAATCTCTCCTTGGATGTATATGCATCCTTCACAAGGATGTATGCATCTTTCACATGGATGTATGCATCTTTCCATGGATGTATGCATCTTTCCATGGATGTATGCATCCTTCACATGGATGTATGCATCTTTCCATGGATGTATGCATCTTTCCATGGATGTATGCATCTTTCCATGGATGTATGCATCCTTCACATGGATGTATGCATCTTTCACATGGATGTATGCATCCATCACATGGATGTATGCATCCATCACATGGATGTATGCATCTTTCACATGGATGTATGCATCCATCACATGGATTTATGCATCCCTCACATGGATGTATACATGGATGTATGCATCTTTCACATGGATGTATACGTGGATGTATGCATCCCTCACATGGATATATGCATCTTTCACATGCATGTATGCATCTATCACATGTGGGTTTTGTATAGAACAATATCGCGGATGTGAACAATTGGTTACGTAAAATTCTCCCATCATGCTTTGCAACAAGCGCTTCACAAAAAGCCCGAAGAGCAGAGAGAGGAGGAGGAGGAGGAGGAGGAGGAGGCTACCAGCAGAGAGAGAGGAGGAGGAGGCTACCAGCAGAGAGAGAGGAGGAGGAGGAGGCTACCAGCAGAGAGAGAGGAGGAGGAGGAGGCTACCAGCAGAGAGAGAGGAGGAGGAGGCTACCAGCAGAGAGAGAGGAGGAGGAGGAGGCTACCAGCCGAGCAGGGTAGCCGCTTCCAGGAGAGGATCTTTACTGTTCTCGTCGTCGAATGAAAACCAAACATAAAAGCATCATAAAGACATGGTGCTCACTCCCAGAGAAGCTCCTCCGTCGGGCCTGTGAGTGTCGGCAGGTTTCTCCTCCACCACCAGCCTCCTCTTCGGGGGATTGTTCAGCCTGTCTGAGTCCGTCCTGACCCGCAGCACCGCCGGCCAGGCGATGACAGCGGCTACAGCCACTCCGCAGCTGATGAGAGACCGGCTGCTGCAGGCCATCGACGGCCAGAGCAATGTGAGTATAACCGGCTAGTCTCCACAGGACGAGACACGCAGACAACAAGGCCAGACCGTCTCCGGGTTAACAAAGTGGAGGCAGTCAGGCAGTGTTAGTGTTTCAGTGCTAATTAGCTGCTAACATCACCAGTAGCTCACTGACTGACTGTCTGTCTGCTGGCTCATGTTGATGTAGCCAAGTTAGCTTATCTGTGAGTGAAACGCTGCAGGACTGGAGACTTACTGACTAAACTGAGCTACCAGGTAACTAAAGGAGAAGTGGAGATCTATAGGTTAAGTACCATGTGGAGACAGATTAAACAGGAGGGTTCAGTAAGATCAAGGCTTCACATAGATTAAATGATCCCCTCTATTCTTCTCTATCATACACCTGATGAGATTGTCATGGTGTGTAACAAGCACTTTTCTGCAGCATCCAGTAAAAGTTTGACACTATAACATTATAAAACTTTTGCAGGATGCTGTCCAGTTTGATCTGTGCCACTGGTATTGCCAGAGATTGAAAAGCACTGTAAAAAAGAATACTATGGCAATCTCATCAGATTGATTACCGAAAGCTAAAGATGCTATTTGCTGATTTAGAGAAATGTAAGTGTGACCTTTTTTGAAGTACAATGTATACTGCACTGCAGTGTTCAAAGGAAATGTAAATCTATAAATAAGTACCATGTGAGATTAAACAATGGGTTTCAGTAAAATCAAGGCTTCACATAGATTAAATTATCCCCTCTATTCTTCTCTTTCACACACTTGATGAGATTGTCATGATGTGTAACAAGCACTTTTCTGGCAATACCAGTGGTACAAGTCAGACTGGGACAGCATCCAGTAAAAAGTTTGACACTATAACATGAAAACCAAACTTTTGCAGGATGCTGTCCAGTCTGGCTGTACCACTGGCAGGGTCTGAAATGTAAGTTTTTTCCTCACCTGTACCTATGGCAGGTGAGGAACATTTCTACCGGGCACTCAATGTTTTTGTCTGCCACTTTTGAAATCTATATAGAACGCTTTAGATTTGTTAAGACAGTAGAAATATGGAGTATATCACGTAACCTTAAAGCTAGAGTTGGTAATATTCTTCCAAAACATTTTTTGTTATATTTGTTGAAATACACCTCGACAGCAATCGATAAATCAAATGCTCTGACAATAATAAAATCCAGTATCTGTAGCTGTCGCAGTACTTTAAGCCCGTCCAATCATTTTATTCGGCTCAAATATTCTTAATATAATATTTCTTATTATCTGCCATGGTGGCAGGTGACCTGAAATTTTTACCTGCCACAGCCAACATTTACCCTGTTATTTGGCAGGCGCTAATTTCATTCCCTGACCACTGGTATTGCCAGAGATTGAAAAGCACTGTAAAAAAAATACTATGGCAATCTCATCAGATTGATTACCGAAAGCAGAAGATGTTATTTGCTAATTTAGAGAAATGTATGTGTGACCTTTTTTGAAGTACAATGTATACTGCACTGCAGGGTTCAAAGGTTGAAGCATATCTCCTGTATAGTTTTTTTTATCATAAAAACTATACAGCTACATGCTCTCAGCTGGTGTTATCTTCTATCATTTTGATAACCACACAGGTGGGGTTAATCCAGCAAATTAAACACCTGACATAGGTACAAAGGGGTTGCTACCACAGTAAAATATCTGATGGTGGACTATATATCATCTCATGGTTTATATTGTCTAGGGCTGTCAAAGTTATTATGCAATAATAACATGTTAACGCAAATTCCTTTTAACACCACTAATTTCTTTAACGCATTAACGCAGTCAATCTTTCTCAGGTTGTAGCGGGCTCCGCTGGCATCAAATGAAACTATAAAAACCTAAGGAATCCATTGGTACCAATCATATCATACTAGCTTGTCGCGAAGGAGGTTAAATAACGCTGCAAACTTTGACCTCTGACCTCAAGATATGTGAATGAAAATGGGTTTTATTGGTACCCACGAGTCTCCCCTTTACAGACATGCCCACTTTATGATAATCGCATGCAGTTTGGTGCAAGTCATAGTCAAGTCAGCACACTGACACACTGACAGCTGTTGTTGTCTGTTGAGCTTCAGTTTGCCATGTTATGATTTGAGCATATTTTTTTAAGCTAAATGCAGTACCTGTGAGGGTTTCTGGACAATATTTGTTATTGTTTGTGTTGTAAATTGATTTCCAATGATAAATATATACATACATTTGCATAAAGCAAACATATTTGAGTATTAAATACTTGACAAATCTCCCTTTAAGGTACATTTTGAACAGATAAAAAATGTATGATTAATTTGTAATTAATTATGGACAATCATGCGATTAATCACGATTAAATATTTTAATCGATTGACAGCCCTAATATTGTAATATTATTGCCCAACCATAGTTGGTGCAAAACAGGCTCAGATTAAAGTGCATGATGGGCCGCTATCATCTGTTGTCTTACTTGCAGATCTCATTTCTTGTGGGATAAAAATGGTCAATTTGCATGCAATCTCAGTTTGTCATATTGAGCCTGAAACCAGTAGGAGTACTCTTGACATACAGGTGCACATTTGAAAGTCTATTCAAATCATGCCTCGACCTTCTAACCGCCTTTTCTTTCTCTCTCTGATTAAAACATCTACATAGAAACAAATGTACGCTGTTGTTGTAATGCTGACAACATTATGATGTCTCAGGATTGTGATATATAAACCTTTTTGTCTTTTCAGCAGATATGCAACATGGTGGTAGTTATGGAGGTGATCTCCTATTTGGAGAATAATCCTATCACCAAAGAGGCACTGGAGGTGGGTTACATTCAGACCTACAGTATGTGCATTTAAAATAAAGTACTGGTAAGCCAGTCAGGCCATAGCTGTTCTTTAACACCGATCTTATCTCCTTAAAGGAAACCCGTCTTGGCAAACTCATCAACGACGTCCGGAAGAAAACCAAGAATGAGGACCTCGCGAAAAGGGCCAAGAAGCTCCTGCGAAACTGGCAGAAGCTAATTGAGCCGGGGAAGGGGGAGGGGTTGTCCAAAGGACACACCGGTGCATCATGGTCTTCCAATGGTGGTGCTCATGCCTGCATCTCCACTCCAGCTGCCACCACACCATCAGGTAAAACAGGTTCAGAGTTGAAGAACAGAAATGACTTCAACAACTGCTACTCCCCGAAACTGAGCAACAGGAAACGCAAGGGTGACCAGAAGGAAGGACAGCTCTTACCAGCCAAGATATCCAAAACAACTCTTAATGATAAAATGCAAAACTCCAAACAGCCGCCGACCAATGGAATTGGAGGTAGCTCTGAAATTTTTACAGATACTCGTGCACATCAGCCTTTAGACAGGGATATTTCTGAGCCTTTGGACAATGACAGGCTAAATAAAATCCCAGTCAATGCTGTAAAACCTCATCCAAGTGCCCCGGGATACAGCAAGCCTCCCAGCACTTCTTCTTTGCTAAAAGCATCCGTTTTGCAGCAACAAGCCCGACAGGAGCAAGCTGTCTCTGGGGGGCAGTATCGACCCAGAAGCCCACGCTGCTCCTTGCACAGTCCTCAAACTCCAAAGCAGGAAGCTGGTGTCAAACAAACTGTATCACAAGCACAGGGTCTTTCTAGCCCCACTGTGAGGTCTGTGGACACCTCTGGGCTGGGGCCTTCCACTCAGCCTTTCAACGGTTGTGTTCAGGGTTTGCACACAGACGGTTCAGATTTGGATTCTCAAAGCAGGCCTCCCAGTACGTCTCTTCACAACTCATACGCCTCCTCCCGCAGTGATGTGGTCAGTTTGGAAGATGATGGTGCTGTTAGCAATACAGAGAAAAGGAAAAGACAGAAATACAGGCCTAAGGACCATGTGATAAATTTAGATGGACAGACCGTAGAAGACAGCACCAAACCAGTCAGGTTAAAAGACAGGAGACTGACATTTGACCCTGTAACAGGACAGATCAAATCCTCCTGTCATAAGGAGTCTAGCCAGGAGGGGAAGGTCAGTCTGGGCCTCAGACCCGTATCTCAGTGTTCAGAACAGCCGAAGCAGAATCCACCGGTTCCTCCCAGTCCTTTCCAGCAGACAGACTGGAAAGAGTTATCAAGGAGCGATATCATCCAGTCGTACCTTAGCCAGCAAAGCAACGTTCTGACGTCGTCAGGCGCCCACACCCCTGGTGCACACTTTTTCATGACCGAGTTCTTGAAAAAAGAGGAACACCGAAGTACAGACGTAAAAAAAAACAACCACGTGTTGGCACCAGAACTCCCAGCCAGGGATTTACCGGGGGTTAGCAGAGACGTCATCAGTGAAGACCTGGACAGATTACACAAGCAACACTGGTCCGGGGTTAACGGTTGCTATGACACAAAGGGTACTTGGTACGACTGGACGGAGTGCATCTCTTTAGACCCGCACGGAGATGAGAGCAGGTTGAATATACTGCCATACGTCTGTCTGGATTGAAGCAGAGGTTGATAAATTGGAAGCGGCCTTCATCGTAAAGCGGAGCAACTCTGCGTGTGAAGGCACTTTATTTAAGTGTAAGCTGCTGTTTTGCACCGTTGGTGAAAGTGGAGTCAATGTGCTGCCTGCTTGGGTGTGTGTGGAACACACTCAGTGTTTTTATGAGTTTTTGAACATTGTGTGCGAAGGAAAGAGGCTATGCATTATCTGACCGTTTAGTTATGGGTGTTCAGTTACTGTACAGAATCAGATTGAGATCCCAATACCTGCCATTCTTTGTATGGGAGAGGACATCACATTAAACTGCACAGCTACATTTCCTTATAGTCTTATGTTATCCACATGCCTCGTGGAATGTGACTTTACTGCATTTTCTGCATCCACATACATTTCTTCCACAGTGCAGTATTTTTTCATTTAAAGTTTAGTTCAAGTTTATGTTTTAAAAAAAAATGTGACTCAATCAACTTTATCACATTTCAATAGCTACATAATTGGAGCAGACATCCAACATGCATCTTGAACAAGGCTATTTAGCTGTTAAAGCTGAAATGAATGCTATCTTCAAGTAGCTATCATCATGACCATTGGTATTAATAACAACTATCAACTGCTGTGAAAAACGTATATCATTGCACCTTTAGAACCGCTGTTTCCCCATTGCACAACTGTCTCATGTAGTGACCTTTAGCAGAAAGAATAACTCATAAATCAGCTTTAAAACATCTGATTATTTTTCTCGTGAGGTTTGACTGCTGTTAGATAAAGTGACGTGAAACTGCCAGATGTGACTGTGCAGTTTGGGGTGAGAGAAAGAAAGAGCCTGGTATGAAGGTTGAACAATGCACGCTGATAAAGAAATGTGGCTGTCATGTATGATATTTATTTACATTTACATATTGATTTTAAGATTTATATACATGTTCAGACTACACTCAATCATTTTGTTTGATTTCTTTATTGGTTCAGTGATGCAGCAGCATTTCCTGCTGATACACCAACCTACCTTACACAGGAAAACGCTCCAAAATGACACATTCTGATAATGTGAACTGATTTTATTTTATACTTGCCTTTTCCCTTTACTGTGTATTTAGGCTGTAAAATATGAACTGAAATGGCAGAGCAGATTATGCTACTTGCTTGCATCTTTGTACTGTCAGGAAGAACTGAGATATGAATTGACATGCTGGATAAAGTACTTAATATCATTCCTGTAGATATTGTTTGCCTTATGGAAACCTGTGTTTTCCCTAAAGACAGAGCCTTAGTGAATGTACAGAAATTAGCCTTTTGTGTTCGGTCGAATGCAGAAGAGAACATATTTGCTACTTCGTCCTTTAAGTGGACATGTTGGTATGTGTTAATAAAAAAACTGAAGGAATTGGGATTGTCTTCTCTTCACTCGTTTATTGCTCTTTCCAATTACTCACTTTAATCTAATTGACCAATAAATTACCACAATGCAGAATCTGCATACATCACTCTAAGATTAATTTAGATTATTTCCCAGGATACTCAGAACTTTTTTGGAAACCACATTCCTATGCTTATGAGAAAATTTAACAATTTTTGATGCAATTTCCCCTCTGGAAATGCAGTTGTAGCTGATTCGATTCATCAGTTAGCTCACCAGAAATATGATTCGCAACTTTTTTGTGAATGAATTTATTTTTCAAGCAAAAATACCAAACATTACCTGGTCCCTAGAGCATTTGTTGCTCAGGTTTTGGGCTGTTTGTCAGGAAAAAAAACCCAGAAATGTCTCTGAAAGTGAGGAAATTTGTTTTTGGCATAATTTGTGTACCGTTTTTTTTTTTACATTTTATTGACCAAACAATAACCTTATAATAAAAATGATAGTTAGTTGTAGCCCAAAATGCTATCTTTAAGGGTTTTCTTACCTAAGGTATGAGAATTTCATAAATTCTGTTGCAAGCTCAGGGCATGTTAGTATGGAGACTCAAAGTGCTCAATTTTAGCTCATTCACACCGAGCTTCAGCCAATCACATACCTGGCTCTGCCCTGTTTGTATTGATTGACAGACAAAAACTGGTGATGAAAAATAGCATTATGAATTAAAACAGTTAGATCATTCATATTAGTTATTTCATAATGTGTTTCCATTTATTTAATTTTGAATACTTTGGGTCTCCATATGTATCATGGACTATATATACAGTCCGCTGTGACCCTCGGCGCTCCACAGGAAGTTTGCTGATATCAGCAAACTGGGTCTAACCTGTCAGGCCAGCAGCTTTCGAAGTTTGATCATCAAACTTTCAATGTTTGCTTTTTGCTCAGCAATTTTTCTGTTGCTGCCGTTACACAGATTAGACCAGTCATTCCCAAAGACTGGCTTGGGACCCATAGGTGGGTCGCAGGAGATTTTATTGGGGTCGCCAAATAAATTAGCAGAATTTCTTCCATAGTCTTTTATTTACCATTTATATCTGCAGTACACCTTTGAGCCACATCAGGGAGCCTGAATGTTTGTATTGTTCTGATAATTGCAGCCTACTTATAACATTGAATCTAATATGAAAGGCTGGTGTAAATTCTGTTTGTTTTACTGATGAGAGGAAATACCCGAGAGCCTGTTAACTCCACCTGAATGCATTTATTTGGTCTCATTTATAAAGTATTTAACGTGTACATATTTTCAATAACACATTGTGATTTATCAAACTATCAATTAAATTCAAAAGGGCTTTATTGACATGGGAAACTTAAGTCTACATTGCCAAAACAAGTGTGTAATAAAAACAATAAATGTACGTACAATAAGTAAAGATCTACAGGAATAAAGAAATGTGTATAAAGAGCTGTGTAACGTTGTAACATTGTAATCAAATATAGAAATAGAAATAGGTAAAGTTTAACTTAAAAATACAAACAGAAAAATTGTGTGTGTATATATATATATATATGTATATATAGCAGCCATATATTTATATATATGGATGGTTTAAAAAACAATGTTAAAAGATAAAATAAGATGATGCGGAAAATGGCAGTAATTTGGTTAGGAACATTAATTTACAGACAAATTCGCGAAGAAAAAAAAAAAGTTTGTGAAACACTGGTCTTTTATGGTGGATTTCTTGTTGAAGGAATGGGACATATCTTTTCATGCACTTACTGCTGTTTGAAATGTATGTTTTTTTATTTATTTATTTATTCCAATTACTATTTAAAATGGTCGATTTCAGAGTTTGAAACTCTTACCATCTACCATTTTAAATGCAGCTTCTTCTCCTTCTTTGGTGTTTATTGGCGGTTGGCAAACCATCTTAGAGGTGCATTACTGCCACCATCTGGACTGGAGTGTGGAACCGGAGATTGTGCAGAAACAAAATAAAATAAATAAACAAATAATAAAAAGTACAAATAATAATAATAATAATAATAATAATAATAATAATAATAATAATAACAATAATAATAATAATAATAATGAGGAAAACTCTAGATTCGTTTAATTAAATCAGTTTCTCTTAAAAACTGAATAATTTCACAGTATATGTTATCTGCTGTATTCCCAACAGACCTGACAATGAAAAGTCCTGATTTTTTGCCTTCCTTAGTGACTGTAAAAGGTGATTCCTCTGATACTGTAATTCCTGCAGTGTATCACTACATGTTCAACAGTTTTCTGGTTGATTACAATATGTGCATTTCCCAGTTGGGTTCTTGCCTTCTATATAATGTATAGTTAAGACCTGTATGTCCGATTCTCAGTCGAGTTTTAAATGCAGCTCATAGCAGTTCAGTTAAAAAGTTTGTGAAACACTGGTCTATCATGGTGGATTTCTTGTTGAAGCAATGGAACATATCTTTTCATGCACTTACTGCTGTTTGAAATGTACGTTTTTTTTATTTATTTATTTATTCCAATTACTATTTGAAATGGTCGATTACAGAGTTTAAAACTCTTACCATCTACCATTTTAAATGCAGCTCATCATAGCAGTTCCATTTTATAAACGCATGTCAGTGAATAGCTTTTATTTTGAAACCCCGTGACAGGAAGCTGTGTGTGTTTCCTCATTGTTGTCCATGTGACGGGTAGTGATGGGAATTACGGCTCTTTTTAGTGAGCCGGTTCATTTGGCAAGGTTCAAGAAGAGTCGGCTCTTTCGGCTGCCCAACGGCTCTTCGTTTTACCACTTCTGCCTTTTATAATTCAGCCAAATGTAACGCTGTTTTGACCTATGATTAGTATGTCAGCACATATATCACTTAAATTATTCAATATAATTATACTAAACCTTATAATTTCCAGAATATCATAATTTTACATGTTGCTTCGTTTCCGACTGTCACTCATCTTGTCTGCTATTCGCGCACCGCACTCCTCTCTTTCTCTCCTCCTCTCCCTCCAGCCTCCGGGGCTGAAGCAGGAAGAGAAACGTTATCGTCTCCGAGCGCAGCCGGAGTGAACAGGGAGACACCGGCACCCGGTCGGAGACGATAACGTTTCTCGCTGCGGAGCTCCGTCACTTCACAAGACACGGAAAACCTCTGTTGGTCTGGAGGAGCTGCAGCATTTATTTCTGCACAAACGTCCACTGTACATTCACTAGACATTCTCAGAGCTAAACTAACTGTTCTGCAGTGTGTAGTGTGCGCGCATGCACTTGTAGAGGTGGAGCGAGACAGCGAGAACGCGCGCGGTGTGTGACTGAAGGCAAGCAGGCAAGCAGGCAGAGGAGCAGAGGAGCAGAGACTCCGGCCACATTCGAGTGTGCATATGCGAGCACGCATGGGAAACCGACTCGGTAGATTTATATGTGTAAAAAGTTACAAACAGTCCCTTTAACAGAAAAAACTGATTGTTCTAATGAGGTTTTGCGTAATGCAATTCGACAGTTACCATTTATTGCACCCTTTGCCGATCCTTATACAGTAGCTCCCCAGAGCCCTGTCCTCTTTAAATATAGTATGTTGGCTCAAATGATCAATACTGATGTGGGCTGCCTTTCATCGACATGCTGCTTGTTGTCATACCTGTTGTGTTGTCCAGGCTCGTACTGCAGGTAAATGGCCTCTGAAGTGGTACGCTCCGGAATGTAGAAACTTCCACAAGTTCTCCAGTAAAAGTGACGTGTGGAGTTTTGGTGTCACCATGTGGGAGGCCTTTTTCCTACGGAGGGAAACCTTACAAGGTACAAATGCGTATGCGAGCGCGCATGGGAAACCAACCCGGTAGATTTATACGTGTAAGAAGTTACAAACAGTCCCTTTAATTAAAGAAAAGAAAAAAAAAGAGCTCTCGGACGTGAACCGGCTCTTATGGTTCACTTAAAAGAGCCGGCTCTTTGAACCGGCTCGTTCGTGACGACCCATCACTACCACCAGACGCTCCGCCGGTGCCTCGTCACTCCGCGCTGGAAGATGGCTGCGGCGGACCGGCCCCCTGTTAGGGAAGGGATCCGGATAGTGTTCCTATGTGTGGGCTGGTATACGGTCAGCTCGGGAGGAAACATCGTCAACAAGATCATCCTGAACGGATTCCCGTACCCGGTAACAGTCTCTCTGTTCCACATCATCTCCATCGTCGTCTTCCTGCCTCCGCTGCTCCGGGCATGGGGAGTCCCCGGCGCGGAGCTGCCCAGCAGCTACTACCGCTGGTTCATCCTGCCGCTGGCCTTCGGGAAGTACTTCGCCTCCGTGTCGGCTCACTTCAGCATATGGAAAGTCCCCGTCTCCTATGCGCACACGGGTGAGTAGCAGACTGATGATGTGTCCGGGCTGTAGCAGGAACAGTCAGCTGATGTTAGCTCCGAGGCTAACTAACGCTGGACCACTAGAGCTGGCCTGTGGGCCCTGTGGGTTAGTGGAGCTGGAGAATAGACAGGCTCTCATCAGATTAATTAACTCACTGTGGGAACTCTTAACTATGAAATTGGTGAGCTTTAGGCTCCGTTTAAGACTAACTCACTGCTGCTGTTAGCTAGCTGGATAACTTAATTAATGCTGCTCTACTACGTCAGGAGGAGGATCCATCTCTGAACAACCTGCTGTGTTACAGACTCAAACTTTCATCTCACACTGATCCATCTCTGAACAACCTGCTGTGTTACAGGCTCAAACTTTCATCTCACACTGACAGATAAAATAAACACACAGTTAAACATGTAATTCATTTTCTCCTAACGCTAACTGGCTATCTTGTTTAAGTTACTCTCTTTTTCCACTTTGTTAGGTATACCTATCTAATACTAATTCAATCTGATACAACCAGGGAATGAAATTAGCACCTTCCAAATACAGATGTTGGCTGTGGCAGGTAAAACGTTCAGGTCACCTGCCACCATGGCAGATATTTCCTTATATTATGAAATATTAGTTTTAAAAAGCAATTCCTAAATTGAAAATAGTCATGGATTAAGGTTACATGATCCATATTACTACTGTCTTTTACCACTGACTCAGTGTTTACTAGGGGTGGACGAAAATATTGAGTATTGCAATATTGTGTTTTGTGATACTGTATTAATTCTCAAAAACCCCTCTATTGAATTCTAATTAATAGTTTACATGCAAAGATTAACTCAGGAAATACTTTACTTTATCTGCAAAGATATAAAAATGCATTTTTTTAAAATATATATATATACTTTATTTTTTCCCTTTTTTCAAGGTTGTTTTTATATATGCAATTTACAGTTCGTAATTACAATAGTTTATAAACCAATTTTTAAGTAGATGAGCTTATAGACAAACTCATTAAGTACATTAGAGAAAACCAACTTCAACATTCAAAATTGAAACAAAGTTAAGAAATAATAATAATAATAGTAATAATAATGATAAAAAGAAAGAATAGAGTTAAAAAAAACACACATAACAAAAACAACAACAATAATAATACAAAAATACGAAATACAACAAGTAAGTTAATAGAAAGACTGTTGTCATATTCAGTTTAAGTTGAAGCTGTTTTTAGAGATGTTCATTGAACTTTATGGTCTTTTTGGAGGCTGCAGTTTGTGGTGAGATGTTTCTAAACTTTTGTCCACCCTATTTATATATCAATAAGTTTAGACTTAATAAAAGAAACACCTCTCAGAATAATGCAATAACGATTTTCTCCTAAGGCTAACTGGCTGTCTTGTTTACGGTGCCACTTTGTTAGGTACACCTATCTAACACTAATTCAATCTGATACAACAGTCCTTTAATACATCCTTCATTTATGATTTGTCATATTCCCTTTTTTTTATATACTTTATTTTTACCCTTCTTTCAAGGTTGTTTTCATACAATAGTTTATAAACCAATTTGTAATTAGATGAGCTTATAGACAAACTCATTAAGTGCATTAGAGAAAACAACTTCAACATTCAAAATTGAAATAAAATTAAGAAAAGAAAGGATGTTTTTACAGTTTTGTCCTCCCTATTTATATATATCAATAAGGGTAGACTTAATAAAAGAAACACATCTCAGAATAATGTAATACAGTTCAACAGCTCCACAATTTACAGCCTCCAAAATGACCATAAAGTTGAATCAACATATCTCTTATGGTTATAGTTATAGTTTCAATGCATGTCTTTACTACAGTAGGATTTATTGCAGGCCTTTTATTAGACTACTTTACCTAATAAAGTGGCACCTGACTAGTAAACAGTCCTCCTAATTAATGCTGCTATACTACGTCAGAGGAGAGGATCCATCACTGAACAACCTGCTGTAGTACAGACTCAAACTTTCATCTCACACTGACAGATTAAAAACACAGTTCAACATGTTATTCATTTTCCTCCTAATTCCTCCTTATTGATATATATATATATATATATCTATATATATATCTATAGATATATATATAGATATCTATAGATATATATATATATATATATATATATATCTATAGATATATAGATATATATATATATCTATAGATATCTATATATCTATAGATATATAGATATATATAAATAGGGTGGACAAAGGTTTAGAAACATCTCACCACAAACTGCAGCCTCCAAAAAGACCATAAAGTTCAATGAACATCTCTCAAAACAGCTTCAACTTAAACTGAATGTGACAACAGTCTTTCTATTAACTTATTTGTTGATTTAATTTATTATTACTCTCGTATTTTTGTATTATTTATTTTTGTTATGTGTGTTTTTGTTTGTTTGTTTGTTTAGTTTTTTTGCCACTTGTCTTGTTTAAGTTGACACTTTGTTAGGTACACCTAATCTAATACTAATTCAATCTGTTACAACAGTCCTTTAATACATCCTTCCTTTATGACTGTTGTCATATTCTTTTTTTTTTTATATACTTTTTTCAAGGTTGTTTTCATACAATAGTTTATAAACCAATTTTTAAGTAGTTGAGCTTATAGACAAACTCATTAGGTACATTAGAGAAGTAACCTGAAAAAAATAATGTGCCTCTGTGTCCTCCGTTGCTCCTAACGGCATCTGCAAGATTTCACAGACCGCAGGAAAACAAGCAGTAAGAGCTGATCTGAGGTCTGCTGTCCATCTGCTGTCTATGAGCAGCTGTCAATCACTCACGAACTCCGACCAAATGGTCAAAAGGCCGCGCTGATCAATTATGAATTAATATTATGTTGCGTTAATGCCTATTTCTCGCCTTAAATGTTTTCAGAATCATCTTGTGGTGCACGGTTTAGCTGTAAAATGAGGAGGTTTGTGACACCGCCGCTGCCATTGTGAAATCTGGTGAAGGAATGCCACGTTCTGGTCACATGACCGGAGCACAGCCATATTTTCTAAAGCCTGAAAACAGTCTAGTTATCTCTCAGAACACTTGAATTACAATATGCTGAAAGGTTATTATGGAATTTTTGCCCAATGATGCCAAAAATATAGCCTACTGCCCCTGTGGTCTTTGCACCTAATTTGCTTTCCATGTCAACAAAATCTAATTCCGTTATCATGGTTTCCATCAACACGCTTAAATTAGTTTTACCAGCTAAAACTACTTGAGTAGATCCATTCCATCAGTTTACTTTGACAGTGAAAATGTACGCTCGGTTAGATGCACCGATGCCGAATCAGATATCAGGCCGATCCTGACTCAAATAGCTGGATCAGGTATTGGTGACAATGGGGCCGATCTATTCAGTTAAATTCTATGTTAATATACATTGTATACTGGAATTTTAAATCCTGTGTAAGTTTTGACCATTTTTTTACTGCATTAGTATGACTTTCACATAAAAGAATGATTCCACACAGTGAAGCATACAGCCTATTAATTAAACACTGGTATTTGAGTGTCAAATAGACCATAAAGCAGGGGATGCTTTAGGGCGGGGCTACCGTGTGATTGACAGGTCGCTACCACGGCGTTGTCCGGTCTGAGAGTTATCCTTGTTTTCGTCTTTAACCTTTTCACAGTGTGTTTTTAGTTCATGAAATGATCATAAATTGAACATTATACCCTTCATATGTTAGATGTTCATTAGCTTTGGCTAGATGTACCTAATAAACTGACAACTGAGTGCAGGGTGAAACGTATGACTAAAATAGTCCTCCTAACTTCTAATAGTTTGTCCTAACTCCAGCTAGAAGTAAGTCGACTTCAAATTAAACTAGTCTTTGCATGTTTTGACCTCCTCTAAACTATTTTAAAGAACCTTGGCATTCTCAGTCACAGCTGCCATGTCAATGAAATCTCTTTCTCTCTCTCTCTCTCTGTCTAACGTTTGAAAGTTGCTTTGCTTTAATAGCTTACTTCTGTCCTTGTAGATGGCCATTTTCAATGCCTCTGAATCTAGTTTTGATTTGTTTTAAAGTCTCAAAATATATGATCATAGTATCACATGTTTTAAACTATCAGGGAGCCACCACTCTAGAGTAAAACTCTCATCGTTGTTAACATACAAGAGTATACAACTACTAGTACGTCAGTCAGTGACGCAATGCAATAGAGGTGTGTTTGACAGACTCTGACGCAGGAGCATTTTATAGTTCATACTTATGTTGAATGGCATTATATGTTTGTCATGGAAACAAACTGATTGTTATACTTTCCTGACATTGTCCCCTTTCTGTCTTTCTTTTTCTCACACAGTCAAAGCTACAATGCCAATATGGGTTGTGCTCCTATCAAGAATTATCATGAAGGAGAAGCAAACCACAAAGGTGAGTAGGTTCGACACAGCAAACATGGCACAAGGCCCGCTCTGTTTCTCAATGTTTGAGTCTGAGCAGTGGTGATGTGGCACAGTACTGTGCCGGTGATGTGGCACATTACTGTGCCTGTACTGCAGCTCATATTACGGCCATCTGCAGGGGCTTTTGTCCCTGAAGTTGATCAGATGTTCTGAGGTCTGGGAGGGAAACTAACTTTTTATTTCCACCAGCTGGCCACATTCACCTGGTAAATCCCCAAACTCATTTCCTACTTTTCATATTACATGAGCCAGCTGGCTTTGTGTTGATGCATGTCTTTTGAAAGGCTGCTTTCTTTCATGTAAACTATTTTGTTATGCAGTGTGCAAGTGGTGAAAAGGCCTCAGGTGGTTGAACATTTCCTGAGGAAGAGTAATATGAGAACGAACTAGATTTTCTGGCTCAGAGAGGTGCAATGTTTTTTTGAGGACATGACAACTCACCTGTAATGTGCACACACTCTTTGTTTGATTTGTTTGATCTCTTAAGCCATTCTCACTGGACAAAAAAACCTACTAACAACTGGCTTTTGTCTTCAGTGGGAAAAGTTACAATCAGCATTCATTCCCGGATCAAATAACTCTGCAGTAGTGACGGGTATTTATCGGCTCCAGCTCCGATCGGCAGTGATGGAAACATGACACCCGTGTGGACACGCTAATAATGTGAAGAGTGTTGAAGTGAATATATAATAGATAAAATCAACAGGGATTTGGACAATTATTTTAATTTATTAATTTGCAAAACATATAATTAATATGCTCTACTCAGAGCCACCAGACTCCAGGCAGAAAACAGTAATCTGACCTCGCTGATCGTCGTAAAACATACTTCATTCAAACTCAACAGAAACAAAATAAAACTCATCAAAGCCGTCTTTGTTATTCTCTCTACTGTTCCAACAATCACCGACTCTGGTTTGAGAATTTGAAAGAGAGACTGAATAAGTAACAGATATAAAAAAAAAAATGAAGTAACCACTGTAACATTTTCACTGTACTAACCCTGCTTCCAGCCATGGTGTCAAACATGACACACCAGAAAACAAAACAAAACCGGCCCTGGAAGAGCACTAGGCTTTGAAGCCAATTTTCGTAGTGGCCAAACGGTGGTACTAAAACTTTCGTGTCCGTCACGTGATGCCATTTGGCCCAGAAAGACTTTTTCCCCATAGACTTACATTGGAAAAGAGACGTCTGTAACTCAGCGGATAATTTTTTTGAGGTGAATCAACGTCCCAGTATGAACACTTGAATAGCCCTTTTTTAAATCATTAGGTCGTACAAGTTGTAAAACGCACTAATAGCCGAATCCAGAGTTATTTTCCTTCCTCTGTTCATGTGAATGAGACCCAGACCGAGGATGATCCGAGGACTTGGAGGCGGCGTTAAAAGAAACGCGACTGCGCCTACTCTATGGGCTCAATGGATGCGGAAGATCGCCAGATGATCCCTGTACTTTATCACTCGGCAGTCGGTCCATTTTGGCTTCACTGAGCATCTCTCATAGGAATGAACGGGAGCCCTCCTAAAAACGCCGTATCCAGTTCTCTTAATGCATCCATGCACTGAACGCACAAACCAAACACTGTTAACTTTTCCTGCTTGGGCCAGAGTCGATAACATTACTTGCTCCCGTCGCCGCCGCTCTCTCTCACTCTTGCTTCACCACTCACTTCCCACATATACACACACTCCACGCACTGGCTCTGCTTCAAATGACCTACATTACCCTTACAACAGCTAGCTCTAGAGAGGGCCATTTACGTTTTCGCGTCGGCCACCGTAGCTCTCCTACACGCTTGGTACATGGGAGAGGCTTCAGTTGGTTGTAATCTCCTCACCTCAGCGCTAGATACCGCCAGATCCTACACACTGGACCTTTTAAAAAATGACTTCAATGAATAAACAAAATTTGCCAAATAATTTTCAGTCGATTGACGAGTTGATTAATGGACTAATCGTTTCAACTCTACAAATTTATCCCCGACCATAAATATCTTGGCTCATCTCGGCCTGTGTGCACTGTAGATGAACTAAAATACAAAATCAAATGCGACAAAGTCTAAATTAGCGTCGATGGTGAACATTAAGAGGAAACTATGGTGTATTCTCTGCATGCACGGCTGTGTTCAGTTGTCAAACTGTTAAACTGTTTGGCTTATAACATCTTAGTGGTGTTGTCTATGCAGCTCTATTGTGTAAGACAAATAAGATCTCAATGAAAAAAAAGAGAACTAATCTCAATATCTGCCTCTACTTGACTGATTGCTATTGGATTAGGGCAAAGTTCACAACATCTCTGGAATACAGTTTAATTTTCCATCCTGATGGCGGAACATTTTACAGTCTAGGTTTGCTAAATGTGAGAAAGGAGTGTCTAACACCACCTTGTCATGTTTACCTTACAGTCAACAGTTCAGTATCCAGACAGGCTGGGTCCACAGACACACGGGGAACGTAGGTGTTGATGACGTGTTACTGTGTGTAGAGATCCTGTTTGATGCTTGGCCATTGTTCTATTAGCTTTGTTTTAATTGTGTACTTTTCTAATACAGGACGAGGCTGTTTAGCAGAGGGGAAGGCTCTGTGAATATAACTTGTGTTCAGGTCTTCACCGTTCCCTTATCCTGTGAGGTTTTATAGAGTTTAAACTTTAAAAATAACAATTTCATTTAGTATTTATTCACAGAAATTAATGAAATGCGGAGATAGAGGCCAACTATATACAGTATATATATTTGTTTTTTTCTTAAAACTTAAACTTTACACCCATTAAAATCAAGAAAGCCTTGCAACCCCCTGTAAAGCTTTGGTAACCCCTAGTGGGGGTCAGGACTCCCAGGTTGGGAACCAGTGAGTTAGAACATCTAAAAGAAATACTTTATCAAAATAATTCAACTAAGTTTAGTGTTAATACTTGACTCAGCTTTGTTAAAACATGACAGACTCTCAAACATCATAGACTGAACAAAATATACTATATATATAGTGGCCACTTAATTAATACCTGTATAACAGTGAAAAAACAAGCATCTTAAAAGCAGTAGACCTGTTGTATTGGATTGCATTGGACAGCACAAGTGTACCTAATAAAGTGGACACTAGATCTTCAAAGAACTGAGTACATACAGTATGACTAAACGGTACCATGCAAATGCATTCGTATACTCTCCAACTTTCCTTTTGAGTGCAGAAAGCCTTCAGGATGAATTTCCAAAAGGAGTCGTGCAACCTGAAGTGGGACAGGAATCTAGGCCTCTGCCAAAATAGACGACAAGAACTCACTTCATTTTCAGGGTTACAAAAAAGAAAACCAGCCCCGTTGCAATAAAGTGCTTGTGTTACAAGTACTTGTAGGATATGTCAGCATCTTCTGTGTGTTAGCAAAAGATAATATTGTGTTGTGTTTAACAAAGCTGCTCTGCTTCTCATAGTGCATCCTGTTGAATGTTTAATCATCAACCAACATATTAAGAGAGCTGACTTTAAAGCACAGTCTACAGTTTTGTTGATGTAGAGCCAGTAGAGAGAGTAAAGACTGTTTCCGGCTAAAACAAGTTCCAAACCAGTTTACTTTTCTTTTAAAGCCTCTTCTAACTACTGTTCTTTTACTACTGAGTTCCTCGGTAAATAAAACTGAGGGCAGTTGGATGTTTTGATGTCAGTAAGCTGTTTAGTTAGTACTCAGTGCAGTTTCACTCTGTGTGGTTGGTTTGAGGGTGAGTGAGTGGGTGCACAAGTGGGTTTCATAATAACTGCACATCTCTGTCATTTCTCATGATCCAACATTTTCAACATGCAAATAAATATTGCTGTAGATGTTTCTGATAGTTTCAGCTCATGAGGTGTGTGTGGTCTCAGATAGAAGGGTTAGTCGTCCAGCTGCAGCCTCTAAAGGTGTGGAAATGTTGTCTCATTATCCTAACATGTATTTGAATAGATTGATGTTCCTGCAGTACTTAGTGAAGAAGTTTTATAAAGTTATATCTTCTTTAGGAGGTTAAAATGTGGCTGTGCTTTGGATTTTTGTCTTAGAGGAATGTTGGAAACCTTACATGTTCTATGCAAAAACACTCTTTACTCCTCTATTAGCCTGCCAAAGTTACTGTGATGATTTGTAGGTGTTCAATCGATCGCATAACTTTTTTTTTAAATTATCGTTGTTGAGATATTGCCAAAGAAATGTGGCAACAGGCCACTCATATTCTTCCTAAGGATGGGTCCTGATTTTAAAATGTTCTAATAATCATTAAATTATAAAAAATCAAATAGTTTATGTGACTATCGTCTTGTCTTGAAATATATTTTAACTTGTTTTTTATGGTCAAAAGTGCAGCCTGATAGTAACGCTACCACCAGGCACTGGTAAAACGTGTGCGGCATGTTCAGTTTGGCTCTTTTCCGTCGGTGCAGGTGTGTGTGTGGCGCGGCGCCGTAACCCCCGTACTTTCAGCTGGGAGATGTGTTTGAGCGGCGGAGGATTATCGTAAAAATCACTTAATTTAAACTCGACTGAAACAAGATAAAACTCAGGAATACCACCTTGGTTAGTCTTTCCATTGTTCCAAAACATTTGGTCAAAATAAGTCATTAATCCATCGCGTTAGATTTGAAAATGTGCCGGCGCTACACGCTGTTCTTCCCCCACTGTACTTTCTCCTCACGGAGCAGCTGCAGGGGTTGGGGCGCGATCTTCGAAAGGTGATCGAATAGTTCCCATCCATCCATTATCTGTAACTGCTTATCCTATTCAGGGTCGCGGGGGGGTGGGAGGGGCTGACATTGGGCGAAGGTGGGGTAAACCCTGGACAGATCGCCAGACTAACACAGGGCTGACACATAGAGACAGACAACTATTCACGCTCACATTCACACCCACGGTACATTTAGAGTCAACAATTAACCTAACCTTCATGACTGTGGGAGGAAACCGGAGTACCCGGAGTAAACCCACGCTAACACGGGGAGAACATGCAAACTCCACACAGAAGGGACCAAAGCCAGATTCAGACCTGCGACCCTCTTGCTGTGAAGCGACAGAAAAATAGTTCCCAGTGATTATCAAATAGTATTTTTGCTTGAAATGCCCATCCCTGATTCTGTCTCATTTTAGTAGGGATGCAACTGACAAATAACTTACTTTCATTATCAATTTATCTGCAGATCATTTTCTTTATTAATTGTTTGGTCTCTGAAATTGGATTGGAGTCGACTGGGAAACACTCCCTGATGCAGCAAATGATGTTTTGATATTTAAATGTGACTGGATATAAACTGGTAAAGTGGTTTTTGTCTTGGTTTCTGCTGACTCTGCCTCCCGTCTCTGTGTGGTCCCTGTCGTAGGTGTATGTATCGCTCATCCCCATCATCGGAGGAGTGCTGCTGGCCACGGCCACTGAGCTGTCCTTTGATCTTTCAGGACTCATCAGCGCTCTGGCTGCCACGCTCTGCTTCTCTCTGCAGAACATCTTCTCCAAAAAGGTAACTCACTCTCAGGCTGGTATGTGCCACATGATGATGGGGGGGTAATTGAAAAATCTTACTACTGGGTGGTTTGATGTGAAACGCCCGAAACTGACATCCTGGTTTGTGGAGTTGTGTGTGTGTGTGTGGCGTCAGAAAAGAGAAGTGGTTCTCTGTTGAAGAAATGAGGAGGAGGAGCTGGATTTCACAAGTGACCTCTAACTGTAATCACAAAAGTGTGTTTTTCTTTCAACCATGAACCTAGGTTCCCAGTTTTTGCTGTCATGATTAATTATAAGTGTTGGTTTGGAGAACTAGTGTAGTTTAGATTAGACAATAGACATTACTAAAGTTGTATTGTTAAATACAGTATTACAAATGAAGAATAATGGCAGAAGTCAGTAGGGGTGTAAAGAAAATTGAGATTATTGCAATATTATGTTATGATACTGTATTGATTCTCAAAAACACTACTTTTTAATCAATAGTTTACATGCAAAGATTAACTCAGTCGATACTGTATTTCATTGGCAAAGAGATGCACCCTCTCAAAGTAGTGCTATGATGTTGGATGTTACAGGGACTGTGATAAATGCAGATCCAACTGTTGTGATTGATAAAAATTGCATAAAAATTACAGTTTTCCTGAAATTAGATTTAAAAATAACAACATATCGCCTTGCTTACAGTGTCACAATATATCCACATTGAATCGTAACCCCTCTATCATGATACGTATTGTATCGCCAGATTCTTGCCAATAAAAGCCCTATAAATCAGTCAACACACAAAGGAGGGAAAGGACTGAAGGGAGATTCGTACCTCTAAATGCTGAATTTCTGAATGCAGCATTTCACTGACCCTTGTAAAAATCGACCTATGACTGTTTAATCTCAAAGATCATTTTCTCTTGTTAACATCAAAGTGAAATAGCAAAAATTAGAAGAAAAAAATAAAATATTTCCATGCCTGACTGACACTTTTTTCCTGCTGATCATATCCACAATTTCACTGAGATTT
This sequence comes from Sebastes fasciatus, assembly GCF_043250625.1. Taxonomy (NCBI): domain Eukaryota; kingdom Metazoa; phylum Chordata; class Actinopteri; order Perciformes; family Sebastidae; genus Sebastes; species Sebastes fasciatus. The sequence continues at coordinate 5,507,977 of NC_133799.1, forward strand.
CACTTGGTACAAGCCCAGATTTTGGCAACAATTGCAACTCTACAACAAAGTGATTGGTTCACAATTGTCAAGGTTGGAACTGTTATGACAATATGGCCCAGTTTTAAAATATCTTTGCTCATATTGAACTGACTTTTTTAGGTTTATGGTGATGGATTGTTTCTGTTTTAAAGAGGCAGGTGGAGTGGACTCCAAGTTCATAGTGGACAATAGAAAGTATCGTAACAATCACAACTTTACATTACAGTTGTGACTTATTTATTTTTTCTTAACTGATCTTTTTTTCCCTCTTTTAAAGGTGTTGCGCGACACAAAGATCCACCACTTGAGGCTGCTCAACATCCTCGGCTTTAATGCCGTAATCTTCATGCTGCCCACCTGGGTTCTGGTGGATCTCTCTGTGTTCCTAGTTAACGGAGACCTGGTGAGTAGCATTAGTGGCTCTTTAATGACGTTTACACCACCTGCTGCGGTGGTTGGAGTTCAGCAGCATCTGGCTTGTTTTACAACCCTGAACGTAGCCTGACCGCACTGCTCTCCTTACAGACGGACTTCACGGGATGGACGGGTACCTTCGTCCTCCTGCTCATCAGCGGCTTTTGCAACTTCGCTCAGAACGTCATCGCCTTCAGCGTGCTGAACATCGTCAGCCCGCTCAGCTACGCCGTCGCCAACGCCACCAAGAGGATCATGGTCATTAGCATATCGCTGCTAATGCTGCGCAACCCAGTCACCATGACAAACGTCATGGGTATGATGACGGCCATAGTCGGGGTCTTCCTCTACAACAAGGTGAGTCGACCCGACCACTTGGATGGATGAAGGAAAGAGGAAAAGCACTAGTCTTCTGTCATTCCTCTTCATTTCAAACTCTTCATCAGCCATATAGGGCTGCAACTAACGATTATTATCATTGTCGATTAATCTGTTGATTATTATCTCGATTAATTGATTAGTTGTTCGGTCTATAAAATGTCAGAAAATCGTAAAAAAATGTGGATCAGTGTTTCCCAAAGCCCAAGATGACGTCCTCAAATGTCTTGTTTTGTCCACAACTCAAAGATATTCAGTTTAATGTCACAGAGGAGTAAAGAAACCAGAAAATATTAACATTTAAGAAGCTGGAATCAGAGAATATTGACTTTTTTTCCTGAAAAAATTACTCAAACCGATTAATTGATTATCAAAATAGTTGCCGATTAATTTAATAGTTGATAACTAATTGATTAATCGTTGCAGCTCTAGTCAGCCATCTACACCTCTGCTGATGTTCATATGAGAAGCAAATATCAGCAGATAATATTGGTCCAACGTATGGAAGTTTCCAAACACTAAGTCATCCTGCAGTTTACAGTTATTCTTTAAAAAAAATTGCCGCCTTGGCCTTATTTTGTGGTAATAAATTGAATGAACCGGCTTGCATAATAATGCATTCTTTTCCATAGCAACCAGCCGCCACTATGTGCTCTTTATATTCTCTGTCTATAGTCTATTATATGCTCTGCCAGGACTTTGCTCTATTTACAGTTGTTCTCTCCTAAACTGTAGACCGCTTGGAGCTCTAAAAGCAGCTTTTCATATCCGTCACTCTCCATCCAACTTGTGGCTGTTTGCCATCGACTTAAATGTAAAAAGTAAATGGTTAACTTGCACTTTATTTATCCTCTTGGAGAAACATGACTCACTCAAACTATTTAGGATCTGTGGGCAGCCACAGTGCAGTGCCAGGCAACCAACTCCACAGACACCCAGTCATTTAAAATCCATTTGCCCTTCTCCTCTGCCAACAGGCCAAGTACGACGATAACAAGGAGGAGAAGAAGCTGCTGCCGAGCACCAAGCAGGACCTGATGACCTTCGACAACCCGGCACTGGAGAAGATCCAGGCCAACGGGTCAGTGCCTTTCTCCCACGGCTCAGAGCAGCAGCACAACTGGAACAACGTGTTGACCGACCACTTCCAGTACAGCCGGCAGGCCTACACGACAAACCTTAGCAGCAACCACCAGTATGTGGTGTAAAGGAGGAGCCTGTCATAGACATAACTGTGTAGCCGCCCTCCCAGCAGCGGGACGCAGCCCCGCTCCAAACACGAGACTGAAGGCAAGTGCTGTTTGTTCTGGATAGGAAGAATGAGACGGCCAGTGACGTGACCTCTCCCACGCTCCTCCCCCCGTCTAAACTCCACTTTCTGACAGCTTCGCTGTACGTCATTGTTTATTTATTAGTTTGGTACCGACTGTATGGGATGGAAACAAAACTTAAATCACCTGTTGTCAGACATTTTGGTGACAGATTCAGCCGTGTTATATGGACACAGAAATGTGCCACAGCAGGTGGACACATAAAAGGTAGTTGACGAATGATTTGCACCTTACTGTCTGGAAATGTCTGAGTTTTGTTTTCACAACCAGCCATAATTCGTTTTGGGTTATTTTGTTCACTTTCAGAGGAGAGGATGCCAGCTGTAATTATTTAATGTGAACGCTAACTTGCACCGAAACAACAGTCATGTTACATTTTGTAACAAACAAATCTCAGAGGAAGGCCTCAATATTTAGGTTTTTAGGCATTTCATATTTAGGGGTGGCATTTTTCTGTTTGAATTGTTGTCCTCAGTGAATAAAACGTGTTCCACTCTTCAGAAGCTTGAGGTCAGATGGGACGTGTTTGTAGACAGTGGAGGATTTTAGGTGACGCTCAGATTTGACCTGACGATACGATCCTCTCACTTTTCTCTATCAGATGAAAATTTCAATTCATTTATGAATAAATTCCTGCAAAACTAGTAACAATTCCCATCAACCTCAGCTTTGTTTAGTGCTAATGTTAGCATACTAGCATGCTATACTAACATGGTGAACATTATAACATCAGCATGTTACCATGGTAACAGTAGCATTTAGACTGCACTCACTTTCCAACGTGGTTCAAAATTACAGGTACCTGATGAAGAAAAATGCCCACATTTTGAAATCAAATTGAAAAAATCCATTCAATGCGTCTGCAAGAAGCCGATGCTAAAGATTCAGTCACACTTGTTAACCGCAAGTGTTTTCACCTGCCACTGTCAAACGCACACACATAAAGCCTCCCATGTCTTTGAACGGAGATAAACCTTCAGAGTGAGACCAGTTCTGTCACCCAGAACAGTCAGTGACCTCCCGTATATCTGTCCTTGTCCCCAAGATAGCAAATACTTCCACCTTTTGTTATTATTAATGCATTAATGTAAAAAGTTCAAATTAGATTTACCAAATCAAACTGTAAGGATGCTCATGTTTCATCTCTCTTAGAGAGTCTAACCATGTAAAATGTAGTAGAGATTCATTATGTTGCCGTCACAGTTTGGAGTTGAAGAATCAATTTAAAACAATGCAGTGCTTGTTTTTTTTAATTGGTATTTATGCGAAGCTTCTCGGGCAGAGTGAGATTTTCTCTCCTGTCAGGCGATTGAACCAAAGCTGCTCTGTCGTGTTTATGTTTTGTTTTTTAAACAGAGGTCCGGTTCGAGTTTGCACATCATGAAACAACAAAATGTGTTACGCAGATTGTGACCATCTGTCTGTCAAGTGACTTTAAAATCCTGGTGTTTTTATTTTAAAAGCATTTTTGTAACATTGGTGTCAGACGGTCACTGGACAGATTAAAATGAGACATCGTGCATGAAATCACAGGTTTGGTTTGTGCAATTAAAGATTCAACTGTCATTTCAGGTGGACGAGAGGTTTGATTATCTTTATCGATTACAGTCTGTTAACTAATCATTTATTAATGAAAAGCCTTTTTTACTGCTTGAAGAACTGTTTAATTTAGGAAACAACAGTCACTTGCTTTCTCTTCTTGCAGGATCTCTGATGCGCGCTGAGCATCTCACTGCAGCAATATAACATTTCATGTTCTTTTTTCTTTGTGATTCAAATGTCTCGGCATTGCTCATTTATTTTGTAGGGACAACGCACGTTGATTGAATTTTTGTAAAAGTGCCAGTTGTAGCCTGTGAGCTTGTTTTTTCAGCTGTAGATGTGGGTAAGGGGGGATAGTGCGGTTATATTCTAATAATATGGCCTTTTTTTGGTGTACTTTGTTTGTCTTTGACAAATTTGAAACACTGTCACAGTATTTAGTCTGGAGGGGAAAAGGGGAAAAAGGGTCGCTGCGCTCGGGGCTTCCCAGAGTCAAACTAGTATCAATAATTATCCTTTTTTTTTATTTATAGAGAAAACTAGCTCTTAGTGCTGACATAGTTTGTAGGATCTTGGGAACCAGTAGCTGCTCAGTTTTCCTCCAGCAGGGAGGGAAATCACCTCCGCCTGTTTTAAAGAAAGATATAAAGTTGAATGTTTTACACTGATTGAGAAAACACCTGTATGTTGTCATTTTTCAACAGCCCTGGAATAATTACTACTTTATTCAAATGTCTATTTTTGGTTTTATTAAGACCGCTGCTGTTCGTATGTTGACTGTCGTGCACTTTGAGGCTGTGCTTTGTGGTGTTGGACTGCGTTAAACTGAAGCAGAAATATCAGAAACGGCAGCCTCAAAAATGACAAAGGAGTCGAATCAAAACCTCCGAGACCTCCAAGTGTCAGCATTGATTAAAATTATACATTTCATAAAGGTAGCATTTATCTACCGGGATGTTTAGTTTTCAGTTCAACTGTCATGAAAACCTTCATTACCAACATGTTCATTGATTGAACTATGTAACATGAAAGTGTTGCTCATAATAGCAGAAAATAAACATCCATCTCTGGATGGCCAACCACGTTCTCATCCCACCTCGTCACATACTGACGCTTTGTCAGACCCCTTGGCGTCACTTTTCGCTCGCAGTAAACACGTGCTTGTGTTGGAAATTAAACAAAAACAATTGCTGGGGATTAGGCAACAAAATCACTTAGTTAGGTTTTGGAAAAACTACATGGTTGAGCTTAAGATAACTACGTTTTTACAGTGAAAATGTGACTTGATGTTGTGAATATGGGACACAAATGAACAGCTGATTGTAAAGTGACACACGGGACACGAACCGGATGAAAGCCTGTGTTTGTTGAACCATCCACTTCCCCTTCTGCCCGTCTTTTTTTGCTCTTTAAACTACATCACCAAACTCCTGCTGCACTTTCCCTGAGCGTTTACTGTTGCCACGGATGAGGCATACCGGCGCTAAGTGGTACCTTGTGCGGCGGTATTGAATGTCGATGGCCGTGACAAAGCGGCAGTATTTGACGCCCTGGGAATGAGAACAGGCCGGGATGGCTCTATGAATGTTTGGTTTTACAGCCGCTCATAGCCAGTTGAGTTAAATGTAAATGCTCTCATCAACTCCCTTCAACACGCCGTTTAAAGCACCTTCCCAACAGCAGACCGATTTACTGAGTGACGGCAGAACAAAGTGGAGCATTTAACAGTTAAAGCACCAGATCTTTATAAGGAGTCGGCGTAGACCAAAACAGAGCGTAAAGAAGAGTGGATGTCATTCGTCAGGCCAGAAACCTATCGGTTTATTTCACTGTAACATCACTGTCCAGATATGTTACTAAATATTAAGCAATCATGACTTCAACTCTAAATCACATATATTTACAGAACATTTTTCAAACAGATTTGTTCTTGATGTTTTGTCTACAGCAGGTGGATCCTTCATAACTTAAAAAGCTTGTTGATGCAAAAGTATTTTTGTAAATGTCAGAGGGAAATCTGCTTTTTAGTCATCACAAATACTTTTAGAAACAATCAAGATTAGCTGTCAAATGACATATTTCAATAAGGACACTTCTGGTGCATATCAGATCACCCCTACATGATTAAATAAAAGGTCTTACGTGACGATCAGAGGAAAGTAATTGTCTTTGGTTGTGAGGGGTGAGCAAATAAAAAACAATCTAAACTTATTAATTACATGTTAACATCGACGGACAACATCCAAACAAAACTATTGAAGAAAGAAACAACACATTCCTTTCATAGTTTAAGAATGTAACGTTCACATGTCGGCTAACCTGCAGAAAGGAGTAACGGTGCCGGTCACATTGGAACCGTCTGTGGTTGATCTCACTGCCCGCTGCTGCAGCTGATGTGTTTTAGACTCTTCATGTTTCTTCCTCATGTTGCCAAAAGCAGTGTGCAGCAATAAGTACGACCTGTTTCATGCGGATGCACCACAGGATGGGGGCCTTGTTTGCAGGTGGGCAAGATAGTAAAATCCATACACTACAACATGTAGGACACGTTACAGTGTATGAATTTTCTTTATGATTTAGTTTCTCCGTGTCATGCTGGCTGTTTTGTTCCTGTACGGTGAGCTAACTGGGAGTTGATTTGGATGTTGGCTCTCCTGTAAAGCTTTTAACTGGGATGTAAATGTTCATGGATGGAGAAAGGGGAGATTACTTTGTAAAACTTGTATAATTATTATTTTTGTGGGTCTGCGATGGATCTCGAGACAGACTTTTTACTTAACCGATGTTTATAGATTTTTATTTATGGTGTCATGGTACAAACATGTTGTACAGAGGTGCAGCTATGCACTGTCTTGTCTGCTTATGTTTAGTAAATGCTATTTTTAAATGTTGGGTGGGGGGAATAAATGCATTATGGAATACTGAACACATTGAATATCTTTATTAATCTACAAGTATTTATACTTTATGCTTTTTATTAACCTTTGAATATAGAAACAAATTGACAACTGAAGGAGTATTTTTAGTCACACTTGAATGACAATCATTTTACATATTGAGCTAGCATCATGTTTTGTTTGTAAGTTTCGGAGAGCGGGTGTTACCTTTAGGTTTTAGGTTCAACAAACGAGAAATGTGCTGTCCTCTGCCTGGCATCGAAGAACTGAAGCCCTACGTACCAGTTTAAACTGGTTCATCTCAAGTTAAAACATTTGAACATCACTGTAACAACTGGGCAGGACATGAAGGACAATAACATTAACTAATTAATTAACAGTGGTCTGTGTGCATAGTCATTGTACATCTTGAAAGCTCAAGACCAGATATTTTTCTTAGCTAAAAGTGAATAATTAATTATACCTGTATTCATCAGTTTCTAGAAACCAGACTACTACTTGTTTTGGAGGTTTTCTGCCCTCTTGTGGCCAAAAATCATTTAATGCAGCATCAATTTCCTCAAGATCAGAACAGAGAGAAATGAATGTGAGCACTTTTTCAAGAGTTGTGAAGGATTTCATTCACACTTGATCATGTTATTTTTTACACGTAATCCTGAGTAAATAATATATCCTTGTTATTCTAGTCCAGCTTTAGCCATGTAACCCAAACCATGATCTTTTTTTTTTTCTAAACCTAACAAAGTAGTTTTGTTGCCTACACCTAAATTGTTTCCGTGGTGGCGGCACGTAATTTAACGAATTACGTGCGGCACGTACGTAGAGGTCGTGGTCATTTCATGTCGGCTATTTCTAACAAGGGTGCTAGAAATGCGGTCCTAGGACTGTGGTCCTGAAACTGCAGCCTCCTCTACTGCAGGAACATAATATTGTTTTTCGTAGCCCAGAACGGACAAACCAAACACTGGCTCTAGATAGGGCCATTTGCGTTTTCGCGTCAGTAGTTCTCCTACACGCTCGGTACACTGGAGAAGTTTCAGTTGGTTGCAATCTGCATTCTCACTTCTAGATGGCGACAAATCCTACACACTGCACCTTTAACATGAAATATAATAAAGGGGGTCAAAGAGGATCAACGTCAACTTAGAGGACATCAACATGAGTTTCATTCAAGACAAAAGACACATCGGCTCAAGCCAGGATCTTTAATACAAACATGAATTATTAGCATGTAGTCAGTGCTTCATCGAGCTCTTGTCAGTGTTTCAAATGTCTCGCCTTATGCAAAACTAACTCCTTAGTTGTTTCACACTGTCATGGCTGTAACTGAGGGAGGATCCAAACCCACCTGTACACCACAAAACACTCTTTTATGATGTCCATGCACTGTTACTTCTGTTATGTGAATACATGACTTTTAGCACTGGATCTCCCAAGAGTCTCTGGTCAGTTGAACACAGCCTCCAGATGAAATTAGCTGTATACTATTCCTCCTGTAGCATCCAACTGATTAATTCACATGAACTGTAGGACTGACTGATGTGTGTGGAGGGAGGAGTTGAGGGTGAGGTGATGAGAGATGAGGAAGAGAGAGGATGAGGAACTTCATATGGGTGTGATGAAGGATTAAACCAGAGCACTGGTTGTATGAGGAGAGGCTGGATGACAGTGAAAGGCACAACGTAAAGGCTCAGTCATGTCTTATTGTTGCACTTCAGTATTAACATCCAAGTCACAGTTTTTTCTCATCTGTCCTGTGTCACTGCAGCAGACGTCTACATAGACGCTGAGCAGCCGTCGACTTTAATTTATTAAATAATCCTACAGGAGCCCCGACAATCCTGTCCAGCTGTGGGCCCACAGAGACGTCCCAGTCTCTCCATCCCACTGAGCTCTGAGACAGATGTCTCTGCGTCGAGCTGAGAGAGCAGCAAACATTAATAGATGTCGAACACATCTTCTGTCAGTTTTAAGTCTGACGGGGGCTCTCTGTGTCGTGCGGGGTGAACCTGGCGGTGGCGGGCAGCTGAGTCATGATGTTGGCGCTGCACATCAGCTGGGTGAACACGTGGCTGTCCCTCATGAGTTCAGGATAGAACAGGTTCCTTTGTGTTTTAGGAGATGAGCCTCTGCGAGTGCTGCTGCCTCGCCTGGATAAATTGAGTAACCGCCGGAACAGAGACTTCCTGAGGAGGATGTAGATCCAGGGGTCGAGGATTGGGTTAACGGCGGCTATCCGGATGGCCGCCAGGTCAACATTGTGGTCATTTTTCAGCATGAAGCAGTTGGCAAACACACAGACCTGAAAGAGAAAAACAAGTTACTATAGCTTCATACTGTAAATAATAGTTAACAACGCTGTAATGTCTGCAAATACATATTGGGATATGTCCTCTTTTTCATTATATTTCAGGTTTCCCAACTAAAATCAAGGATATCATTCCTTAATTTCTTATGAGAAGTGAGCAAGAACTATTTTAACCTCACTGGTTCCCAACCTGTTTGGCTTACGTGCTCTGAAGCAGTTTACCTTGTGGGAGGTTTAATATGTCTATGAATTGTGTGCAGTTGAAAGATTTGGATTTTCCCCTCTTAAAATGTTTAATTCTAATACTTTTTGGAGGTCTGAAGGGCAAAACCTCATTTAATGGTGGAAAAATGATTTTTGAGCTACTTGACTTTTTGTTTATATGACTATTCCTCTTCATTTATCTGACCCATGTAGTTATGCTAATAGCTACTCGGCAGATTAAGATTTTGCTAACAGAACATGTCATCATTTTTCAAAACAGATTAAACTACCCAGGGTTTAAAATTAAGTCCACATGGACCAGCAACAACATTAAAATGCTGCTAACACAATAATGCATCAGTAATAATAATCCAACAGTCACTTTTATCAGTCAGACTTTTGTATTTTATGTACATTTTTGCTGTTCTTCCACATGTTTTGAATGCATGAGTTTTACTTGTATTTTAGTATTTTTATAATGAGGTACTTCCTCCATTCCTAAATTACCATGGTAACTTTGGGATGGATGGTTACCATGGTAACTTAGGGATGGAAGAAGGATTCAGATCCTTTACTTAAGTAAAATTACTAATACCATAATGTAAAAATACTCTGTTAGAAGTATAAATCCTGCTTTGAAAATGTTTCTTAAGTAAAAGTATGTAACTATAATCAGGAAAATAAAGTATTAGTAAAAGTACTCAATGCAGAAAAATGTCCCCTGTGACAGTTATGCTATTATATCATTATATTATTATTATTATTACTAGTGCAAAGCAGGGTTTTACTGTTGTAGTTGGTTGAGGTGGCGCTCATTTTTTATTATTTTGTATCGGGCTGCAACTAATGATTATTTTCATCATGGATTAATCTCCTGATTATTTTATCTATTAATCAATTGATTCTTTGGTTTGTAAAAAAAATAGTACAAATCTCAAAATTATTAAAATTATTAAAAGGAAAAGCAAAATCCTCACACGTGTGAAGCTGGAACCTCCATACGACTACGACTAAATGCTAAACCATTAATAATTGCAAATAAATGTTCTGCCATACAACTAATTGATTCATCAACTAATTGTTTCAGCTGCACTTGTATAAACGATTAGGGAGTGTTATTTATAACGAAACATCATATTTTATAAGCTCTTCATATGTTTTGTGTGCAAAAAAATATGAATTTGTAAAGTAACTAAAGCTGTCAGATAAATGTAATGCAGGAAAAAGTGCAATATTTCCCTCTGAAATGTAGTAGAGTAGAAGTATAAAGTGGCATGAAAAGAAAAGACTCAAGTAAAATACAAATACCTCAAATTTGTACTTAAGTAGGCGAACTTGACTAAATGCACTGCTTAGTTACAGTCTACCACTGCTAATTAATTAATCATAATGCTAAGACAGCAGTTAAACCTTAAGATATAATATAATAATGATACATATATGATACTACTAATAATATATATATATATATATATATAGTTTTGCTGCTCCATACATGTGTATAGGTCAGGGGTCTCTAAGCAACCTGCAGCTCTGGAGCCACATGTCTCTTCAGCTCCTCTCCAGTGGCTCCCTGTGGAGTTTTAAACATGGAAATGAATAACTGTTTTTTTGTTTACATTTTCATTTTTATTAATCATTGTTGTAGGTCTATGGTACGACGGAGTATGACCACATTGAGGAAATAAATAAATCTGAGATTACGAGAATAAAGTCGTAATATTATGAGATTAAAGTCATAATATTATAAAATAGTAATTTTACGTGTTATTTTCTTTTTTTCTCAAATAATAATCCCACGACTTTTTTTCTCGTAAAGTTATGACTTTATTCTCGTAATATTATGACTTTTTTTCTCATAATATTATGACTTTTTTTCTCGTAAAGTTATGACTTTATTCTCCTAATATTATGACTTTTTTTCTCATAATATTATGACTTTATTCTCGTAAAGTTATGACTTTATTATGTAAATCTCAGATGTTTTTCCCTCAACGTGGCCCTACTACTCCGTAGTACATTGTCTCTTTGGCCCTCACTGCATTAGACTTATATACTATATACTTAGACTATAAACTGTGTTACCTTCATCACAATGATCAAATGTTTTGCTGCTCCAGACAGATTTTCTTTTCTTTTTTTTTGTTGCCTAAAAGGTCTTTTGATAGTAAAGGTTGCCGGATCATCAATCAATAACCAATCACTGCTTATTATCACTGACTGCCTCACCACTAATGGAGCCGAACAGGCCAGCACCACCGCGGAGGTTATCACCAGCACCGCGATCATCTGCGTCTCTGCAGCCGACGACAGAGCGCTCCACCTCTGCCGGACGCTGGCTCTGCTGCCCGGCAGCTGCACGGTGCTCCTCTGGCGGCGGCGCATCAGCAGCAGCGCTCCGCACACCGCCAGGTTCAGCAGCATGGTGCCCAGGATGAGCAGCAGGCTGACGGCTCCGTACAGCACGGAGTAGACGGCAGCAGCCTGGTGCTTCCTGCCCCATTCGATGAAGCACCAGGTGTGTGACAGCTGCCGCTCACTCTCGGACACACCCATCATCGGCAGGCAGCAGAAGAAGATGTGTGAGATGTAGATGAAGAGCAGGAGCTTCTGCGCAAAGCGTCGGTCCACCCTCCACCTCTCGTAGGTGTACGGACAGCAGATAGCCAGGTATCGCTCCGCTGCCATGGCGAAGATGATGCTCAGACCGGTTAAACCAAAAAACAGCAACAAGAAGGACTGGAACGTGCACACGTAGTCGTCTAGCAGCACCGTCTTGTCCCGGTAGTTGGCTATGGTGATCGGACTGGCCAGGCAGGTGCCCAGCAGGTCCGTCACAGCCAGACCACACACCAGCGTGTAGAAAGCTGAAGACTTCCTCTTCTGTCTGGACACCGAGAGGACGATTATTGCGATTAAATTCCCAACTGCGCCTCCAGCGAACATGAGAATCGGTAAAGCTGGATGCTCACCCATCGTCCCGTTTATGGAATCAGATCCGTGCGTAAAGTTTGTGCTCTCCATCTCCAGATGCAGCAACAAGCTGGTGTTGGTTAGAGATTCTCCCTTTGGTCTGCTGTGGATGTGGGAGTCCTTTTTAACTGTCTGTAACAGATGATGGGGAGTCAGCAGGGGGTTTTCTCTGGTAGTCTCATCCCTCTCTGCTTTCCAGTAATCCACATGCAGTTAACCCAAAAGGTCGTTACACACAGCTGTGAGCCAAGAGGCAGGCTGTCTGTAACATACTGAAACACCCAGCAGCCTAACAAATGGATGGATGGATGGGTGGATGGATAATAATAATAATATAATAATAATAACTTGGATTTATATAGCGCCTTTCAAGAAAGGACGCTTAACATAGACATAAATAAACAAATGGAACATAACATGGGTGGATGGGTGGATGGATCGATGGGTGGATGGATCGATGGATGGATGGGTGGATGGATCGATGGATGGATGGATGGATGGATGGGTGGATGGATGGATGGATGGATGGGTGGATGGGTGGATGGATGGATGGGTGGATGGATGGATGGATGGATGGGTGGATGGATGGATGGATGGATGGGTGGATGGATGGATGGATGGATGGGTGGATGGATGGATGGATGGATGGGTGGATGGGTGGATGGATGGATGGGTGGATGGATGGATGGATGGATGGATGGATGGATGGGTGGATGGATGGATGGGTGGATGGATCGATGGATGGATGGGTGGATGGATGGATGGATGGATGGATGGGTGGATGGATCGATGGATGGATGGGTGGATGGATGGATGGATGGGTGGATGGATGGGTGGATGGATGGATGGATGGATGGATGGATGGATGGGTGGATGGATGGATGGATGGATGGGTGGATGGGTGGATGGATGGTTGGATGAATATGGATGGATGGATGGATGGATGGATGGATGGATGGATGGATGGATGGATGGATGGATGGGTGGATGGATGGATGGATGGGTGGATGGGTGGATGGATGGATGGGTGGATGGATGGATGGATGGATGGATGGATGGATGGATGGATGGATGGATGGATGGATGGATGGATGGATGGATGGATGGATGGATGGGTGGATGGATGGATGGGTGGATGGATCGATGGATGGATGGGTGGATGGATGGATGGATGGATGGATGGGTGGATGGATCGATGGATGGATGGGTGGATGGATGGATGGATGGATGGGTGGATGGATGGGTGGATGGATGGATGGATGGATGGATGGATGGATGGGTGGATGGATGGATGGATGGATGGGTGGATGGATGGATGGATGGATGGATGGGTGGATGGATGGTTGGATGAATATGGATGGATGGATGGATGGATGGATGGATGGATGGATGGATGGATGGATGGATGGATGGATGGATGGATGGATGGATGGATGGATGGGTGGGTGGATGGATGGTTGGATGAATATGGATGGATGGATGGATGGATGGATGGATGGATGGATGGATGGATGGATGGATGGATGGATGGATGGATGGATGGGTGGATGGGTGGATGGATGGATGGATGGGTGGATGGATGGGTGGATGGATGGATGGATGGATGGATGAAAATAATTGTTAAAATAGAGTCATAAACATCTAAAAAACAGAATATTTATCTTTAAAAATGATCAAGAAAAGCTTAAATACAGATAATTACGATTGTGATTACAAAAAAATACTATAAATCTAAGACCATTTACATATAAATCACAAATGAAACATGTCATTTTTACATTTTTTTCTGTCATTTTGAAATACAGACAAAAAATATTAAATTTCCTGAAAAAAACTGTAATTTTTTTTTTTTTTTACAGTGTAGCCTCATCCCTCTCTGCTTTCCAGTAATCTAGATGCAGTTAACAAAAGGTCTTTATGCACAGCTGGTTAAATCTGTGCAATATTAATGCACTGAATGTGATACATTTATCTGTGCAATATATCCTTGATACAATATACACCTCAAGTGCAACTTTGTTTACATTTTATTTATTACATCTACCCTGCCCTATTTTACAAGTGCAATTACCTCTGTTTACATTACATCTATTTTTTTTATATTTTATACTTCTAGTGTAACACTTCTGTTTATATTTATTCATAACATCTACTTTACCTATTTTATTTACTTTATAACTGTGTGTGTTTTACCTGTTATATGTTTTTATCTGCCTTGTTTAGTCTTGTCAAGTATTTGTTTTAAAGCACTGACCAGAAGAAGTGGCAACTGTGAATCTCATTGTATTTAATACAATGACAATAAAGCTTTCTATTCTATTCTATTCTGTGAGCCGCGAGGCGGGCTGTCTGTAATATACTGAAACACCCAGCAGCCTCACAGATGGATGGATGGATGCTCTGAACCAGGGGTCAAAGGTCAGGGGTCTCTATGCAACCTGCAGCTCTGGAGCCACATGAGGCTCTTTAGCTCCTCTCCAGTGGCTCCCTGTGGATTTATAAAAATGGAAATGAATAACTATTTTTTGTTTACATTTTCATTGTTATTTATCATTGTTGTAGGTCTATGGTACGACGGTACGACGGAGTATTAGGGCCACATTGAGGAAAAAAAATTAATCTGAGATTACGAGAATAAAGTCATAATATTACGAGAATAAAGTCATAATATTACGAGAATAAAGTCATAATATTACGAGAATAAAGTCATAGGTTTACGAGAAAAAAGTCGTAAATCGTAATTATGAGAATAAAGTCATAATATTATAAAGTAGTAATTTTACGTTTTATTTTCTTTTTTTCTCGTATAATAATCCCACGACTTTTTTTCTTGTAAAATTGTGACTTTATTCTCGTAATATTACAACTTTTTTTTCTCATTATGTTATGACTTTTTCCTCGTAATATTATGACTTTATTCTGGAAATCTCAGATGTTTTTTCCCTCAATGTGGCCCTAATACTCCGTAGTACATTTGCACTTGGGCCCTCACAGTCTATAGTCTAAGTATATAGAATATAAGTCAAATGCAGGGTTACCTTCATCACAATGCTCAAATGTTTTGCAGCTCCAGACAGATTTATTTATTTATTTTTTGCCTAAAATGGCTCTTTTGATAGTAAAGGTTGCTGACCACTGCTCTGAGCGATACGCATACAGGAAGATAGAAGGGATTTTCTTAGAATCTCCCTGCTTCACGATGCTGGCGTCATCACACAGCCATGCGTAATAGTTGTGGCAGCCTGTCACAAGGTCAGCTTGACCAGCTGGTGAGTAAAGACAGGGCCAACAGGACATTAAAATATTAAAAGCCTTAAAGATAGAGCCAACAGGACATTCAAATAATAAAAGCCTTAAAGATAGAGCCAACAGGACATTCAAATAATAAAAGCGTTAAGACCAATAGGAAAGGAAAAAGGATCAAAAAGTACAAGTACCTCAAAATTGTACTTAAGAACAGTACTTGAGTAAATGTATTTAGTTTTACTTTACTTTCCACCACTGAAAATAGACCTGTGACAAGCTAACTGTTCAGCCAATTTTAAGAAACGCTTCCATCAAATTGAGTAGGTTCATTTGGAAGAAGTAAATCAAATCAAGATCTGACGTCTTGAGCTCTGCTCTTGACTGGTGAAATCCCGTCATCTGACATAGAGGGATTTCTGTTACCAGATAATTGAGGCTCATATTTCTTAATAAATTCCAGTGTCTGTAAGATGTGGGACATTGGGAACTCACACCCCACATACTGCAATAAAACTAGTGACGAACGCAGCTAAACCACATCGAAACATACCAAAAAATTAGCTCATTTTTATGTCTGACCAAAGGTCTGGTATCAGTGGAAAAGGCTGCAGAATATTTAAATAAATATGAATACATAAATATATGGTTGGAATAATGTGTCCCAGCTCTGTCCCAAACAGAGATGACTGTAAATGGTTGTGAGGAACAACAGAGGGCTGATGGACATCGAGAACACACACGGGACGTCAGTGCTCTTAGCCTGCTCTGACTCTGCAGCCATCACATTTATTACAGCGTGACTAATGTTTACAGTGAGGAGCAGCAGCAAGGGTCTCTGTCTGCCACCGACCTTAAAAGACAAAAACACAACACCTCTCCGAGAGGTAAACCACCGCTGCTCATCCCTGCTGCAGACACAAGGGAGCTGGCAGACTCTAAAAACAACAAACCACTTAAGAGATGCCAGCTCGGAAACTCCAACGCCGACTGGAATGTCCTCCAGGTCGCAGTGAATCACGGGACGTACCAGCCGTCTCTGCACGGTTTATAGTTTTCTCTAATGTCGTAAAAGTAATTAATTTATTGCAAATGCACTTAAAATGTATTATCTCTGTCTGTGGTCTCTGCAGTTGGCTGGATCTGTAAAAGTGTAGGTAGTTTTTAGACTATGACTAACATGTCACAATATACCCCTAAAAGGTCATTGTAAAGGATTTATATTTGTCTATACCTCGTCTACTCTCATCATAACACATGAATCAGCACTTAAAGTCACACGCAAATGGAAAAGGGGATTTTTCCCCACTATTCTCATAACAATACATTATCGCCTACTGTAACAATTTTAAGGCACACTTGCTGTTAAATACTTCATATTTAGTGGTTACTTCAGCAGCTGTAAATACAGATGTTAGTGTAGCTTATAGGCCCTACTGTATGTCAGAAGATAGAGACGAATGCCCATCCCAATTTCCCAGAGCCCAAAGTGACGCCTTCAAATTGCTTGTTTTGTTTTTTTCAACCTACAGCCCAAAGCCCAAAGACACCCAAAGGCCATGGTCAGAAGCCTATTTGTCTTGTTTTGGTACACTACCCCAATATTAGCTTACCTGAATATGTGTTAAAAGTGATATAAAACAAAGAAATGCAGCAAATCCTCACTTGTGAGAGGTATTTTTTGCTTGATAAATAGCATAAACAATTATTTTTAATGATTTTAAACAGTTTCATTATTAAAATTGTTGTCCATTAACGTTGTCTTAAAGCTGCAGTGGGTTGAATTGGAGCAAATATGATTAAAAAAAGTTATTTTTATAAAACGGTCACTATATCCTGACAGTAGTGCATGAGACAGGTAATCTGAAAAAAAATCATGATCCTCTGTGTCCTCCGGTGCTCCTAATGGCATCTGCAAGATTTCACAGACTGGAGGAAAACAACCAATCAGAGCCGAGCTGGAGCCTGTCGTCTCTGAGCAGCTGTCAATCACTCGCGAACTCAGGTCAAACGGTCAAACTAGGCAGCGCTGATCAAATATGAATCAATATTCTGTTACTGTAATGCCTATTTCTCTCCTCAAATGTGTTCAGAAACATCTTGTAGTGTACTGTTTGTGGTTGTGACCCGGCAGCCATGTTGAGATCAGTTGTGGAAATACCAAGCACCGCCCAACAGCTGGAGCACAGCCAATAGGAACGCTCTCTCTCTGAAATGACCTGTGATTGGTCAAAGTCTCCCATCATGGGCTAGATTTTCTAAAGCCTGAAAACAGAGCCATGAGGAGGAGCAGAAGTCTAGTTTTGTCTCAGAACACTTGAATTACAATATGCTGAAAGGATATTATGTTTTTAACTGACTAATAAGAACAACAATTTCTGAAAAAGCACTGCAGACGGCAGCTGCTCACGGGCTGCAATGTAATCCTATCAGGCAGGCTGGCACCGTCATTCACGTCCACTAAAAGTGCTTGTTTTTGGCACTTCTCACAGCAGGCCTGTTGACCTGTCAAAGCAGGAAAAGCACAGGTGTAAATAATCACATTAACAATGGCTCCATTCCATTAAGTGTCATAGCAAGCCATGTGCCATAGCAAGCCCTGGAACTGGCTCACCTAAAAGCAATGCAGCCATCGTTAATGTTATTAATTCCACCTGTGCTCGTCCTGCTTCTGACCAAGTTCCGAAAAGTCTCGCCAGACTTGCTGCCCATCGACTTATTCTAACCGTAAACATTCAAGGTCAGTGCCTAACCTTAACCATCTCGCGAGAGTTGGGAGTTACCCTCTTGACACGACCGCCTGACAACATTATGGAAAGAATCTCGCTCAAGGAGATCTTGTTCTGAATTCTCACGAGGTGACGTGTTGCCGGAAGACAACGGTGGAAACGGGAGTGCCAGCTGGGCAGAGTTTGTTGTGTTGGAGTACAGAAAGTGTAGCTGACGGTACGTGTCCACAGGCTCTGTGCTTTCCACGCTCTCCATTCATTGTCTATGTAAGCAGCCGCGCAATGTATTCTGGTAGCGTGGCGTCGCGATTGGAGAGACTAGGCGTCACGACGCCCGCTCCTTATTTGCATAAAGTTGAGGGCTCCGCTACTTTATGCAAATCACGGGCGTCCGACGCGACTTGCCGCCTCTCGAAACTCCCGATAATCTTTTAAAATCTTTCCAAAATAAAGACAGATTCAGCAACTGCGTGGCTTATTTCTCGCCTCAAATGTTTTCAGAAACACATTTCAGTGAACTATTTTCGTGAAATAAGAGAAGAAAGTTTCCAAACAAGCCTCCATACTGGTTCCGGTTTGAAAGCTGGGAGCAGCAGCCAACGGCGGGAAAGCGTTCGTCCAATCAGGAGCCGAGTGCCTTGTTTCTAGGGACAGCCCACCAAGCGTCCAATGTTAAAAAACTCCCCTGTGGACACGTACCATTAGTGTTATCTAAACGTTTTTCAATGGCATGGCTGAATATTTAGATGATTTTGACAATGTGGATCTTCTGGTCTTCAGATCTTTGAATTCTCATTCAGCTGCTGCCAGGCCACGAATCTCTGGAGACTGGTGGCGTTCCTGTGGGTGCTCTATGCCCGCAGAGGAAGAATGCTGTAAAGCGTGGGACCTGTTGCTGCCTGATATTCAGATTTCATGATGAGATGTGGACACAATAACCAACAGACCGGATCAAGCGAAAGGTAAGAAAACCATTCCGTTCTCTGTAGGGTCCTTTCCATAATGTTGTCAGACACTTATAATAACAATCTGAGCCTGTCAGTGGCAAAAACAAGCACTTTTAGTGGATGTAACGTTACATTATCCCTCAATACTGGAACAACTTTAAAAAATATGTCCCTATTAGTCACTTAGACACAAAATCATGGGAAAATAGGGTCCAGGTTGAAAAATACCAGTAACCCTTTAATCAATTAATTGACTAATCGTTTCAGCGCTAGACTAAAAGTTTTATTTGTGATTGTGAAATCACTTCTTTTCTCCGTAGACCATCAGTTGTGTGTGTTAAATCATTTATTTCAGCTTCTCTAAAGCTTTAATCAATCTGTTCATTAGTTATATAAATAACAACAACATGAGTCTAGTTAGTTTAGTTTTTGTAATTTATTTTTTGTCCCAAACGATTATGATCTCTTAAAAGGGGTCAACTCCACTACGGCGTTTATAAAGTTGTATTGTTGATGTTGATATAAATCAGCTGATGAATCAGTGATGGTGAAAACAGCTGTTTTTTATGAGATCACCTGCGTCATCACGTTGTGGGAGGACAAAACTGTTCTTCAGTAAATTAGATTCTGTTAAAATTGGTGCACTCATAGGTGTGGATGTGTGCCCATAGGTAAATTGTGATGTCAGTTGTAGCTAAGACATATTAAAAATGAAATACATGTTTATTATTTTGTATTGTTCATTATTCAGCTCACCATTCTGCTTACCTGAGCAGGTGGTAGGTTCCAGTTAGGCTGAGATGGTAAAATAGAGGGAGAGAGGAGGCCGCAGATTTCATATTTTTGTTGAATTTCCTGGGGTCCATTTTAGCCCTTGTTTCAGTAGTATGTTTGTTAATAACACCACCGTTTTGCACACACTCTGGCCTACAGACCTGCTTCTTCAACATCCCGTTTAAAGTTCTCCTGTGTCACTCAACATCCAGCGAAGGGACATAACATGCAGAAGATAATTGCACTAATACAAGGAACGCACAATCCATTATTAAATATAAAAAATGGAGACGAGATGTTCCAACATCTGCGTATTAGGTCTTTACAATACAGAAATCAAAAACCTTCAATTGCAGCAGATTAGTAAAGACAAATACAGACTCAATGCCAATGTCTTCCCCTAATCCACCACCTGTAACCCCATGGCTGTAGAAAATAATTAACTATATTCATATTCCCTCTGGTGCTTCAATGCATACAAAGAAAGCACATGACCTCCTTTTAAACACAGTGGTGTTTGTATTGGTTCCCAGCTTTTTTCCTTAAGGGACCTTTTTTCTATCATTGAGTAAACCGACAACCCTCGTCTAAGTGACATATTTTATGGATATTCAATACATAACAATAAAGGTACAGAACAACTGTAAAATCAACCCAAATAAGGAACGCAATAACGGCAGGATGTTTGTGTAAAACAAGCGATTTGGATGAATTTTGAGCAGATTATATAAGATTAGATTAGTTTTCCTGTTATTTTTAGGACATTTTAATACAATTCTCTGTCGGTATTATGTATTTTTTTAAATTTTTGACTATCATACACACTTAATAGGCTTCGTATTGACAAATTCAGTATGTTCTTCACCCTGACGCTTGGCTATTGTTCTATTAGCTCTTTGGTTGTTTAAACATGTACTAGTTTGTATCTTAAATAAAAATGCAAATTTAAAAAATAACATGTTCATTTAGTTTTCTTCACAGAAATGAATGAAATGCTGAGATATAGGCTAACTGTATATTTTTTTTAAAAGTTGTCTTACACCCCTTAAAATCAAAAAGACCTCGCGACCCCCTGTGAAGCTTTGGCGACCCCTAGTGGGGGCCGGGACCCCCAGGTTGGGAACCAGTGGTTTATCAAACACTTGGTCATTTGTCAAATAGCTCAGCGTTGTAATCCTCTTGTGTATTTATGTTCTGTGCAGCAGTTTTCTCACTGATAAAATCAAAAGTAAGAGGGGAAGTTAAAGCAGTCTCGATGGATCGGAACACGGCCTGCAGCCCACACGCAGATGTAAAAGGCATTTGGTGTGAAAGGAGTTCATGGGATTTGAGAAAGGAAAGGAAACATGACTCCGCTTTTTCCTTAAAGTGAGTCAAGATGAGCTTCTGTTTTTTTAAAAGCACGAGGGACTCCAAAGTCAAGTGGGTCAGTCGGGAGTTACATAAGCAGAGTAAGCCAGAAGTTACTCTCACTAAAAGAAACTAATTAAACATCACAAGAGAGTAAATAAACTTCAGTGGATAAAGTTGAGTGAAAAACAGAGATTAGGGAGGAGGAAGTCAAAATGTTATCAATTAGCTGAGCTGACCTTTCAGCAACATTAAACAGCAACTTAATATTAGCTGAAAACGTTGATTTTGCTAAGCTTGCTACAGTGATGTAGACGTGTACTTCAGGGTGTGTCACACTGTGACATCACTGCTTAAATGGAGTCCAGGAGGCGTCTTGTGTGATGCTGAGTCACTATTAGCTGATAATCAAACAGCAGCAGGTGATGGATTCATCTTTTTTGCAACTTTTAAGTGTCGGCAGGAGATAGTAGGCTACAGTTTCCATTTGGAGTCTGCCACAATGTGAAATATGCGTTTATTAGTTTGTTTTGTGACAACAGACTTGAAACTTTCTACCAGAATGGGCAGCGAAACACTGTTTTAAGTGATGCTCAAAAGTTACTCTTTCATGACATGAGTGAATTTGATAACATCACGGCCCAACCCTGTCTCCTAGATATAACGTTTATATATTATTGAAATGTTTTCTCAATTGTAATCACTCCCTAGATTATCTTTACAGGCAATGTGTTTTTGAATGATTGAAGCGTTGTGTTTATCTACAGCACCAGAGCTGTCAGGAGCTGGTTGGGGTAGATGGTGAATCATGGGGTTAACAGCAAAACCCCCGTCTGTGGTTATGCTTATAGGCAACAAAAGCACCTTGGTTCGGGAAGGTCATGGTTTCGGTTACATGTTAATAAACACGTTGAGTTTTGTGATTTAAGTCACTGCAGACTTTCTCTGTATTAAACCAAAACCACTATCTTTGCCAAACATTAAAGGGACTGTTTGTAACTTCTTACACGTATAAATCGTCTGGGTCGGTGTCCCATGCGCGCTCGCATATGCACGCTCGCGTGTGGCTACGCTGTTCAGATAAGACTCCAACACAAACTACACGGAAGCACCAAAACCACAAAGTGATATCTAGTGAAGCCCGTCCTGCAAAACAGTGTTGGCCGCGGGGGAGACCGTAGCTTTGTTGGCGAGATTGTTGACGGAAAACAATGAAAACATGAAACCTCCGGCCATGTGCGGAGGCATAAAAACGACTTTATACAGTTACATTTGATTTAGTTTTAGTGCAGCTGGCATTTTAATTTAATTCAGGGAAGTATGAGTTATTTAAAGATGTTTATTGTCTCGGCCCAGAGTGAAGGAACCTCCAGGGGTCCGCAGGGAACAGTAATTGTGTAATTGTGTAATTAGTTCACAAGAAAGAGCAACCAGTTAGATGACTATCATGTTTCAGTTTCACAACTTGATCATTTTAGGACTCTGGAAGTAGTCGTAGTGTAATCATTACATCAGAAACAACAAAACTCTTCATGAGTCTTTCTTGTCATATGAAGGTCTGTGGCTGATCAGAAGTTTGTTTGTGAATCTGTGACATTGAAAATAATCAAAAAGACCAGATTAAACCGTTACCATTCCACCCTCTGTTTTAGAGGGGTAGGGGACAGGGGATGTTAAGGGGGAGATACATAGTCAGCAGTAGATGTCACATAGAAGTGGTGTATATCAGTGCTCAGCACTGTGTGTCAAGTTGTTCTAGACACATATAAGAAGTAAAAATTAAATTAATTAATCAATTAAAATAAATTATGAAAGTATATAAGGGTTTAGAACATCATGATCAAAGTATATGATGGCAATTCCCATGCTCTATTATGTCTCATAAGTTGTTGCAGCAATTTTTGGGTTGATACCATTTGTTACACAGATTTGGTGCCAAATTTGAAATTGTTTTACCATGCAATAATTGATAAAGAAACGATCAATAATCCCTCCAAAATACCACATTAAGACACTAAGACCTTCAGGAACACCATAGAAAAAGCCATGCTGTGATTTGGTATTATAATAAACTTTTGACATTTGGAGATTTATGGTCAATCTACCTAGGAAAGTCATCTACTGCTCTAGACTAGGTCTCTAGTTTGTGGCTCTAACAATTCACGAGGCTGTGATTATCCTAGAGGTCACCAGAGGTCATTTTATATAGTGTGGTCAAATTTAAAAAAAGAAATGCTCTCACTACAATGAAACGGCTACTGTGGGGACTAACATCATCACACATGAATACAATTGTGCTCATAATAATAATAGATTTCTTCTTGCAATATCAGAATCAAAATCAACTCTATTTTCCAAATTTAAATGGATTTCCAACAAATTTGACTTTCACAACTGAAGTCTCTCAGTAAACAAAAACAGTATGGAAGCCCTGTTATTCCTGGCCCTGTTTTTTAAATGCAGGAAGCCGGTAAGTAGTTTAGCTGAATAACTCCTTATCCTTTGCCGGAAAAACTCAACCATCACACTTTTGAGAAATGTTGTTACTCCGTCTTTTTCGAGAAAAAGACTAAAGCTAATATTTATTTCAGTTTCTCAATCATTGTAAAACATATATTTTATTGTGTTTGATGAAAGTGTTACTGTAGAATTACCTCCTCGTTCACCTTCACTTTATTGGACTGGAGCACGACTACATGCTTGCATGTAGAGGATAAGATAAGATACGATAAGATAAGATAAGATAAGATCAAATCAAATCAAATCAATTTATTTTTGTATAGCGTCAAATCACAACAGAAGTTATCTCAAGACGCTTTATATATAGAGCAGGTCTATGACCGTACACCATACACCAAGATAAGGATAAGAGTCATGGCTAAATCCCCAAACAGTAGTTTTATTGCTGGTCCCTTGCTTTCACAGCTAGCTGTTTCTATGTTTTGCAGAAATACTGAAATAATTAGTCCCGTAGGTCACATTCCTGCTTTTACCAGAAGAGAACTGACGCAGTGCAAAGATAATCGAGCTCCGGTCTGCTTTCTGGTAATCCGTAATTAAACCAGATAATGATCTGATACTGCACTAGAGCTTTTACTCCTTTGTGTTTTATTCTATTTTAGCTTTTATCCTAGCTTTTATTTTTAGCCTGTTTTTATTTTCTAATATTTAATGTTTTATGTTTTTATAACTGTTTTAATTATGTCTTAATGTTCTTTTGCACTTTGTCGCAATGTTCTTGAATGTTTATGTAAAGCACTTTGAATTGCCCTGTTGTTGAAATGTGCTATACAAATAAAGCTGCCTTGCCTTGCCTTGTTATGGTCGTCCAACATGAAATCCACGCCAGAGAAAAACTAGCTGACAGATCAAGATCATTATTATTATAGATTAGATAGATATGGATATTGTTATAGATGGTCAAAATAGTGATGTAAGATAGAAATGAAATAGTCCCAGTGCAGGGCGGTTGATCCTCCCAGCTCGGCCCGTGTGAGATAAATCTTTTGACTTCTTCACTGACACTGTTGGGAAATGTGGCTCTATTATCCCACAATTGTTGTTCTCTTTAAAAAGGAAACTTTAAACCCCCTTCAGTGCTGTTATAACAGTAATCTACATGACCTTTTCCTGGATTAAATCTGGTATTTCATGTCCTCAGGTTACTAAAGTCTCTGCCAACTGACCTGAATAGTTTTGGTTTTGTATATTATTTAGACTTTAAAAGAATCCGTCTCATTAAGAGGAGATTTTGGGGAAAGCCGCGCCTAATCTGACATGAAACTCTTCCTGTTTCTGGGGGGTTTCAACAAATTAGCTTGGCTTCCTGAGAAAATGTTTCGACGTGCAGAGAAGCTTCTTTGCTAACCTAAATATCATGTCACAAGTGATCTAGGTCATAAATATTTATCTGAGAAAGTGCATCGCTTGCATTTTGAGCCCTCTCAAGTGGAAGGCGTGACGATGAGAGAGAAGAGAGAGAGAAGAGACACAGCGTCATGACTGAGACTTTTCTCTGCTTTCTCTGTATCCTCACACTGTTTTCAGCCTTCTGGGAAACATTTCTGACTACGTATGAAACGAAAAAGCATGGTGGAAGAAATATTCAGATAATATATTCAAATATTCACATCAATCACTTAAAAGAAAACCAAAAGTTAAAGTTAACTTATTTTAAGTTATATACATAAGTTTAGTTACGTAACAATACATTGCGTTACTTAATGTTATACTTAACTTAGGTTGTGTACGTAACGTTGCCTATACTTAATGACCTAACAAACATACTTATTTTTACCCATACCACAATCTTTTCCTAAACGTAACCAAGTAGATTTGTTGCCTAAACCTAACCAAGTTGTTTTCTTTGAGCATGGAAGTTTATTTTGAGAAGACAGTGTATGCATGTAACGAGCAGAAATTGACACATGCATAGAGAGGTTTTGTAGAGCGTCATTAGTTTGAAGTGTAGGGCCGCTGACCAAGCTGTCGTATTTGACAAGTTGGGAGTGAGAACGTGTTGAAATATGAAGGTAAAGCCAGCCTGACTGGAAACAGATGGACCCCTTTGAAAATGACCATGCCAGTATCTCCACTCTAGCTTTAAAACTGAGCCTGTCACAACCTAAAAATTGCAAATTTCGTTAACGCACTAAAGAAATGAGTGGCATTAAAACAAGTTTGCGTTAACGCGTTATTATCACGTTAACTTTGACAGCCCTAGTATAAATAAATATGTTTAATTTAATTTCTTTTTTAAACAGACACACAGAAAACCTGAAAGCAGTGAAGGGGAGATTAGAAGAAGGGGTGGGATTAAATAAATTTGTACTTCTTCTCACTCCTTTTCAAATATGTAAATCAAGGTATCAAGTGTTTGACAATTTCTTTTTCTTATGCTTTTCATTGTATGTAAATACTACTTTGTTCTGGCCGCCCACTTGTTGGTAAGATCATTCTCTTTTTCTTTATTTATTATATATTTTTTTTGTATTCTACATGTTCGAAATGAAATGAAATGAAGTATTCCAGCAAAGCAGTACTGGCTGGTTTCAGGGTCTCTGTGCAAAATATAATGATGCTGACATATGTGGTGTGCTCCGTAGTGGGGATACAAAGACAACAAATACAATGCACCAAGAGTGGGAGGAGCTGGAGGTTCAAAAGGGGCCCACAGCTCGATTTTGCCCCGTGGCCCCGCTGCAGATTAATCTGGCCCTGATTTTAGCTCATGTTGTGTTGAATGTAAAATGTAAAGTGATGAGTAATTATTGCCGTCAGATAAATGTAGTGGAGTAAAGAGTAAATATTTCCCTCTGACATACAGTGAAGTAAAAGTATAACAACTAGGAATCCTATTTAAAGTGATATACATATAACATAGCTTCATCATCAAGTGCAGTATTTCTGGAGCAAGATGTTCTTTCTCTCTGGTTCAGGAACCATCAAAAGCCTTTCATGTGCTAAAGATTTAATATTTTTAATTATTATTGTTTACTGGTTTCTGTCAACCATCCTTCCTGCAGAGTTTTTCAGCCAACTCGATATTTATTTGGCAGCCAGACACATTTAATTCAACCACATAAAGCCTGTCCTTGAGGGAAACACATGACCCCACGCTCATCCCCAGAGAGGGACAGCACCATGTACTGACTATCCTCCCTATTGGAGCCTCTTCTGCCATATACAAGAGTTCCCATGTCTAAGGACTCCCAGCGAATGTTAATATATCACCAGTAATTCTGAAACCTGACCTTTGACTCTGAGTCGTTTCGGCTGCGAGTCAAGCCAAGCAGCGGGGTCAGAGCAGAGACACACTTCAATCAGGTGAGATGCATTCTGCTTTTTAGAAAACAAAAATACAATTTGCAATCTGGAAATGTTTTTTTCTTAACACTTGACTTTCTCTGCTGTCTTTATCTCAAGCGGAACTAATGTGGTGTGCTCTCTTTGCAGCAAACAAGTGTGACGGACACATTGCTCTCACTGCATCCCAAAGCCCTGAATGTCCAAACAGACCTCGTCATGATGGAGACGGAGCAAACGGCTGCAAGTTGTCACGCACCGAGCCAAACTTCTGTCAGGACCCGGCTCTCCTCCAGCACAAGAGGTACGAGTGCTCGGCTGCTGTTGATCGTCAGGATTGGTTCTCAGACAAAAAATTAAGCTCAAAGTTTTGCCTTTAATTAATATAAACAATTATCTTCAAATGTTGAGTGTTTTTTACCCTCCGAGACCCACAATAGACCCGTTTTGTCTTTTTTAAAGGGGTACAGGGGGTCTTTAGGGGAACCTGAAGATTAATTTGAGATGCAGCTCAGCACTATGTGACAAGTTGTTCTAGTCATAAGTCATAATAATTAATTAATTAATTATTTAAAAAGAATGATAAAAGTGTATAAAGGTTTAGAACATTATGATAGAAGTATATGATTTCCATTACCATGCTCTATAATGTCTCATAAGTTGTTGCAGCAATTTTTGGGGTTGATACCATTTGTTACACAGATACCACGCGAGAATTGATAATAATGATCAGTTATCCCTCCTCAATAACACATTAAAACACCAAGACCTTCACAAACACCATCGAAAAAGCCATGCTGTGATTTGGGATCAAAAACTTTTGACATTTTGAGATTTCTGCAAGAATTGCATTTTTTGGGGAATTGGATGGCGAGCACTTCTGTTGTGGAAACTGCTCAGAAACCCCCTTATCGTCAATATAGATAGGAAAGCCATCCATCCTCTGAATGCTCTAGGTCTTTAGTTTGTGGCTGTAAAGTTGTATGAGGCTGTGATTATCCTAGAGGTCACCACAGGTCATTTTATACAGTGAGGTCAAGTTTCAAAAAATGTATACTGCATGAAAAATACTGCATGTTTTTTGCCCAATTCACATATCTTGAGGTTAGAGGTTAAGGGAGCCCTCAGAAAATGGCCATGCCAGTTTTTCCTCACTAAAATTTAGCATAACTTTGCAGCATTATTTAACCTCCTTCCCGACATGGTAGCATGACATTGTACCATTGGTACCAGTGGATTCTTTAGGTTTTCTAGTTTCATATGGTATCTGTAGCTTCACTCTAGCCCTAAAACTGAACCTACTAGAGCCTCTGAAAGCGATCCGGCGGGTCTCAGGGGGTTAATAACAAAAGATTGAATTGAAGCGGTACACTGTATAAGTTACAATACAGTATCCAGTACAGTATGTCCACTGGTCTGATCTGTGATGGTGACTTTCTTAATATCTGGTGGGAAACGGGAGCGTTTTCAGGTGTTTGTTTTGTTCTTCCTCCTTCATGCACCTCTGGAGTTTGTCCAGCTGTTCCAGCTGTTTGAGAAACACACCGTTGATGTCATTTGTTGAATTATACAGTATGGCATCTTACTGGAAATCCTTTGAAACACGTTTGACACTTCTTGTCAAACTGGATAAATGTTTATCTGATGTGAATTACAGCTCATGTCGCTCCAAACATCTTTTCATGTATTTCTATTCGCAAACAGCTGGTTTGTCAACAAAGCTGTTTCCTCTTGACTCTGTAAGCTTCAGAAACTGTTTTACACACTTCTCAGACATGTTAACCATTAGCCATCTTGAGCAATAAAGATTTTATGAGAATATGATCACTTTGAGTGAGACTATATTCCAATTCTGTGCCTGTAAAAACAGCAGTAAACCTGCAGTAGTCAGGTGTCGATGATGAAATACCGGAGCAAGGATTGTAAAACCTCATAAAGCTTCTGAAATCAGATGCTGTTTTCTCACCGTACGTATGTTGGTTATTGAGTTTAGAGTAAGGTGATAGGTACGTATGTCATGTTTATTTAAAGTGTACAACACCTTCCTAGACATGACATCACACAATATTTTAGAATAACAGATCAACAAAAGAGTGGAAAACTCAACAAAAGCATATGTAAAGAGGTGGGTTTGACGTTGCTTTTAGATATTAAATATGAAGTTGATTAGTTTTAAAGTTTATGAGTCTAATTAATTTGCAACAACAAATATGTATATCCGCCTGATATAGAGCTGTGGTAATGAGACCTTTTGAAAGACTTGATCCAAAGACTTTCAGAGGTGTTGTGGACATCTTGTCAGGGATCCAGGGATGTCTTGTGAGCAAAGTAAAACCACTGTATTTACAGTATATCTTGCTATTTATTCCTGTGCCATATGTAAGGGATAATGTACAGCAAGCAAGTCATTGTTGTGAAAGAAATAATAAAAACTAAATAATTGTAAAGGCAGAAACAATTCTTTTAAAAAAACAGACTGGGTAGAGGGTATCATAGACACCACAAATCATAAAAACAAAGTTGTACGACCTTTGATTCTTCTGTACCCGACAAAATGCCAATTTGGGTTGGAAACATTGAACTTTTTCTGATATGTTAAAATACAATTTATAATAAAAGAAGCCTTCAACAGGCCAAATTCACCTTATTTAAGGTGCAAGCATCAATCAATTTAAGAGTAAAATATAAAACAATGCAGTGAGATATCCATGTAGGACTCCTATCCTGCAGCCATTGGTTGAACTGCATTGTGTATTCTCCAGGTTTATATTTTTGCTTCTCCAGAGCTCTTCCAAATAACAGGAAAGAGATTTGTTGTGCCAGTCATCTGTCACAGGAGGAAATTCACTTTTAAAGTTGAACATTAGCAGAATATTTATCACTCACTCACATCAGAAACTCCACACCCAACACCACCGAAACAAGTGCGCATAATGTGTTAATGCCTGAGTGGAAATATAAGTTAATAAGTTAACTGTCATCAACCTAGCAGCCTGTGTTTGTTCATTTTAGAGTTTGTTTTTCTTTTGACAACCACCAGCTCAGGTCACTGACTGACTTTGTGTTGGACTGTGAAACGCAGAGGTGTATTTGTGCTGAGCATTAAACTAAACAGTGACTGAAAGCCAATAAACTCTTTCACAACGCGAGTGAAGCTGTTTAAAGAGACGACCTTTGTTACGACAACGCATGCTGACATTTACATAATCTCTGAATTACTGTTTTCATTCCAGGAAATGAGATGAAACATTGACCAAGCATCGGTCAAACGCTCGCTCAGCAATTTGCCTACACACACTGAGAACATATAAACATACTTGTACTAATTATCCATTTACAAACACACATATATGTACAAACACAGAGGCATTACAGTAAAACACACAAAAGTGCAAACATATTAAAAACACAAATACATACTTGTACTTTAATCAGATTATGATACACAAACATAACTAAGACACAACAAAGTAGCATAAATAAACACAGACTTCCTTCCTCTCACACAGCTTTATCCTCAGAGTTTGACCCTTTATCTCCCCTCTCCATGTTTCCCAGGAGCGCCCAGTGACACCACTTCCCGCTTCCATGGAGACGGGGTTCGCTACAAAGCCAAGCTGATTGGCGTGGACCCGGTACTCGACGCCCAGGGAGGCAAGATGGTCTGGGACTCTATGATGAAGCTAAAGGTAGTCTCCACCGCCAAAACAAACGTCCCTTCTGTCTCCTCTTAATCAAAAGTGTAAGACGATCTTCTCGTCCTCCACAACCAGTCATTTTATCAGCAGAGAAAATTAAAGATAAACATGATATGTCAGATTAGATGATTGTGTCGTCAGTGGTTGTTATGAGTCGTTATCAGAGGCCTATATTGAATGAGATAGACGATCACACCGGTGGCAGTCAGTCCATTATGTTTAATATTGACAATTCTATCCAAATACAGTGACTATAAAAATAATTCACCCTAAAGTCAATCAAAATAGATTTGATGTGCTGATCAATAGAAAAATAGTCGATGATATCAACATGAGAAGAGATCTGTAGGCTAATCTATAGGAATGGCTCAAAAACAACGTTAATGTCCTGGAGGTTCGGCTCAGTTCAGCACTCAGGTAGACATTACTCCACTATATCGTTATATAGCAAACAGTTGTTTGCTGCTATATTAATGCTCTGAATTTAAAATTTAGCACCTTTAATTTCAATAGAGAACTATTACTTATAACTAATAAGATGGTGCACCCTGCCTGTAATTTTAGTAATAATTATGGTTGGCGGAGTGATAAGATGATGAGGAGGTGATTTATTGCATTTGTTGACGATGTTCAGTTGTCCCACTTTGGAGATGGACATTAAAGTGGACCAAATTACCCAGATGAAGCTGTCCCTGTGCTCTTGTTTTACTCCCATCCCGAAAGTAGTTTTAATTCAGTAACTATCAAGTTTATGGTTAACGCTTAGAGTAACCAGTGTTACTCTAACATTTGCTGATTAGCCACGAACAGAAAGTACAGCTGAGGCTGAAGGGAATGTCGTTAGTTTTGCAGGCGTTTGGTCATAAACCAAAGTATTGGATGATTGAAAAATGTTCCGCTAGAAGATGAAAAGTCAGAAGATCACCAAAGTTATTACAAATCATCCTGAGGGGAACATGAATGTTTGCACCAGAATTTCCATCCATCCAGTAGTTGAGATATTTCGCTAAAATCCCAAAATGTCAACCTCATGGCGGTAGAGGAAAAGTGAGGGGATCACCAACGTCAGTAGGGTTAATCCTCTTGGGACCATCAATGTCTGTACAATATCTTATATTAATCCATCCAATAGTTCTTGAGATACTTGTTTATTATTATTTAGGCCTTTTTTGCCTTATTTCATCAGTTACATGGAGAGAGAGAGAGAGAGAGAGAGAACAAAGGTCCCTCTGCCGAGAGTCGGATGGTGGAGTTTTGGTTATGCGTCATGGATTATGGATAAAATACTTATGCAAACGAAACAAGTATTTTGTATTTTATATTTGAACTCAATCAGATCACTTGTAGAAACCTCTTTTCACTTTGAAAGTAAAGGGTCTTTTTCTGTTGATCAGTGTCAATAAAGTCACATTAAATCTTCTTTGATTGAACGTTGAAAGACTTCTTCCAAGGGCGTGATCACATTTCATAGGCACGTTAGTTTCAGGCTCATTGAAATCCTCTACCTCAGTCACAGGTACTTTTCTCGGGAGTATAAACTACGGGAAATGAACTGGGTTCCTTGGATGGAAAAGGAGTTGTGGGAAAATCTCTGCAGTAGAATAAGGGGGCTTATGATATATCTGACATCCTGCTCACCCCTGACCTGTCAGTGAGTTCAGGCCCTGTAATTTCACAGGACTTTACACGATCCAGTGGGAGTGTATATTCAGATAACAGCCAGCCATAGTCAGACGTTTTGGCGCCCCCCAGTGATCGTATCCAAAAAGACATTGATAACACAACATTACATAACACTTCAGTATTATAATAACTTAAAAGCAATAATTAGACAATCAATATTTGGAGGAGGGCTTTGGAAAACAGTCAGTTAGAACACAAATCAACACAGTGGCTTTAATATCATCAATATTAACATTAATTTCACTTTTGGCTGTGACTGCTCTGCCCTCTCTTACAAAAAAAGCAGTACACTTCAAGTTTATTTTATGAAGTAAAATTAAGTCAAGTTCAAGAATATTTCCTAGGTATACTTTATGTATTAAGTATACTAATATCAGTGTACTAGTAGTATACTTGTAAGTGTACTGCGTCAATACTTCTTGAGCCTAAATTGGCCCACTTTTTAGTTTATAAAAGTATACTTTTAAGTGTACTTTAAGTGTAAGAATAGTAAACTTTGAGTACACAACTAGTTTGCATCTAAGGTGTATTTTGTACTGCAACTATATTATGAAGTGAACTATACTACAAGTGCACCTATGTATGCTGTTAGTTTACTAGTTATATACTTGTAGCCCACCTTTTAGTTTATGAAAGTACACTTTAAAGTATACTCACAGTAAACTTCTATTTTATTAGTTTTTACTGCAAGTATACTTGTAAGTTTACTTTAACTTATAGCACTTAGCCAATGCATTACAAGAGACTTTTACTATTTGACTTGATATTTTGTGATGGGATTAAAATAATTAAATAAAATTAGTTTTTCTCACATGACTCCATGGTGAACGGAGAATGCAAAAATGTAGAAAATTCGCAAATATTGAAAGTAAATTAATATCAAAACATATGTTTACAATCTCTCACACCTTCTAATAAACTACTCTATCAAAACGTGTACTTGTCTACTTGTCAGTGTAAGCCAAGTATACTTAGACTTTTCTGTATACTTGTCAGTATAAGCCAAGTATATCTCTGATAAGTACATAAAAGGTAAACTGAATGTATACTCTCTTATTTTAAGTTTAAAAGAAGTATACTAATAGCACACTTGAATAAATAAACTGTCTGTCTTTGCTCCTATTATAAACCCTGTCTGTGTTAGGGCTTTGAGGCAGCAGCAAGGAAACAGGGGAAACACAAGCGGAGAGTTTGGCTGAAAGTTTCCTCCAGCGGCCTGAGAATCGTGGATGATTGGACCGGGGTGAGTTACACTGACTGTCTCTTGTTCCTCACTGTGTTGTCCTGCAGCTGTAGCACCCTCCTCGGGTTGATGGTTAATCTTGAAAAGCTGTTCTTTCTTGTGTGCAACCATAAAAGCCATAGTGGTTTTCCTGTGGATATTAACTGTTCCATGTTTAACTAATGACAGATAACATTTGCATTCTTTTGTTTTTTTTTCTATTTTAATTCTCAGGATTCCCTCGAGAGGTAAAGCAGGATATTTATACAACTGACGAGAATCAGTGCCATAAAACTGTTTTCTAATACATTATCTTCTAGTTTTCTAACAAAAGGGAGAGTCTAGTCAACCGATTCGACTGTTATCAGGCCATTAAATAGGCGTTATCAGTTTCTATAAGCACCATAGATGTGGGTCATTAGGGGCCTACTGTGTTGTGAAAGTGAAACTTAAAAGCAACAAGTTCTTAAAAGCAACAAGTAAAACATGGTCACAAGAGGTCGCTGTTGTGTTTTTTTATACCTTCTTTCGGTGATCTACCATGTGAATAGATGACGAAACTTACTAGTGGGTGGAGTAGGCCCCTATTGACCCACATCTATGGGGCTCATAGCGACTGATAACGCTTATTTAATAGCCTGAGGCACGGCTGCCACCATTGGCACGCCATAGCTTAACCAATGGCACACTAGCAATAAGTGTGCAAGAGTGTTTTTTGGAAATGTTGAAGTGCCCTCTCATTCACAGGCCAAATTAACTCTTTCACACGTCGGTCACATTCCCGTTTTGCAAGATGTGCTTTACTAGATATAACTTTGTTTTTTTGTGCTACGCTGGAGTTTGTGTTGGGGTCTGAGTTGTGTTGATGGCTGGTCGTTTGTTTGTGTTAGCGGACTCCATTTCTAATCGAACGTTAGCTATGGTTGCGCAGTGTTAGCCCTGTAGCAGAGCTGAAGAGAGTAAAGACACTCGCAAGCACGCATGACGTCACATCCGTTGCATTTTCCCAGAAAAAACGTCCCGCATTCTTCACATTAAAAGCAGTCTACAGGCTGATAGAGGAAACCCAGAAAGACGAGGAAGGTCTAATTTTTTTAGGGGTTACAACCTGTTCACACATTGGCAGTAAAAAACGATTAAAAAAAAGTTTAAACGTGTGATAACTTACATAAAGTTCCTTTAAACATTTAAGAAGTTGTGATGAATGAAATGAGGAAGTAATGTTTCTCATGTGAAATGGGTACTGCACTTTATGTGGACGTTGGTGTCTGGAGGTAATTCAAGTTTTGGTTCCACTTCTGCCCAATTTCTGGTTGTAATGAATGTGATACCAAACAAAAAAATATAATTTATTCTAAACAACATGCCTGCACTGAACAATTCTGTATATTCCTGTAACGTCTAACAAGGTATATTTCAACAAATTAATTTTCTCTCCAATAATTTCAAGCCCAATAATCAGATGAATGGTGAAGAACCAAGATCCAGAAAAGACAAAATGCTCCCCCACAAAAGCTGGAGGAACAGAAACTGTTTGAAATCAGAAACTTAATTTCCCTTTTTTCTTGCAGTAGATGTAGTTTTCTGTTCCCCCATTAGTTTTTTTATTGCTGAATGTAGGTGTGGTGATTAGATCTGTTGTAATATAACTAAAACTTGTTTCAGGCTGTACTTCATGACCATGACCGGAGCAGGATCAGCTCTTTGACGAGAGACGAGTCTGACCCCAGGGCTCTGGCCTACGTCTACCAACACCAAGACACCTACACACTCTACTACATCAAGACGGCCAACCTGGTGCCAACACGCAGTGCTACTACATGTCATTTGTATGCTGTACACGTTGTGCCACCCTGCAGTGAATGTGTGACGTTTTATCTGTGTTCATCAGGCAGATCCGGTCCTGGTTGACATCGAGGAGGTTTGTCAGATTGTGGACGAGGAGGCGCCACAAGAACCCGCGGAGGCACCGACTCAAGTCAGAGAAAAAAAATATTTATCAGTGTTTTTTTTCCTTTGGTGTATGTGTTTTGTTTTTTTGTTGCATTCAATATTTTTTGTTTATTTTTTCCAGACCAGTTCCTTACTGCAACTAAATGACAGTTCAGCCCCTCCAGCTGAGGTAAAGAATGAAAAAGCTCAGTTGTATTCCTAAATGTTGTCAACCCCCAAATCTTTTGATGAAGTTCATTGAACATCTCTTCATGTTTTGAGTTGTTTCTTTGAAAATGGTGGCGGTCACATGTTCAAACAAAACCTTTGAGTGTAATGAATGTTATTTTCAGGGAGAAGCTTTTGAGGAAGTGTTCAGTCCACGGCCGGATTCTTCATCAGGACAATCAAACCAGGTACAATCAACAAAACGCAATATCACACATGTGAATCCTTAAAGCTTCAGTAGGCAGTATATTTGTGGCACCATTGGGCAAAAATTACATAATAACCTTTCAGCATATTATAATTCAAGTGTTCTAAGAGATAACTAGACTTCTGCACCTCCTCATGGCTCTGTTTTCAGGCTTTAAAAAATCTAGCCTGTGACGGGAGACTTTGACCAATCACAGGTAATTTCAGAGAGATCCTATTGGCTGTGCTCTGGTCATGTGACCGGTACTTGACATTCCTTCAAGAGATTTGATTCCGACCATTTTATAAAAATAACTTTTTTTAATCATATTTGCTCCAATCTCGTCTACTGCAGCTTTAACTCCACTGTGCCTCACCACAACCATTTTTGTTGGAGAATGTATCCATGAAACCATTGCAGTCAGAACAACAGAAACATTAAACTGCTGACATTTGAATTTCAATGTTTTCAACTCAAAAAAAGGAATAAATTTGACCCCAAGAAAGAAATCATTGAAAAAACAAAAAATACATGTTTAGAGTTAATAGGAAAGTGTTCAAAAATAAATACTGAATAGTGCCAGCTGCTCACATTGTAAGATCATGAACAATGTGAATAAATGAGAGGAGTTGACACAGCATTAGATTTATATTTTATTTATATGATTTGTCCTTCATGATCATTAATCCTTTAAGGCAGGCTCGGTGATATTGAGAAACCAGAAAGAGTACATTAGATTTTAAAAATGATCCAACTGAAAAACCCAGCCCAGTGTTGCCAATTATTTTCTAATGAAAGTAGTTAGCAGCACGAGCTCCAAAAGTCCTGGAATCTAGAGAGAAAGTCACCAAGTCGGCAAAACACTGACAGTCCGTTCCTTCAGGCCTCCCTCCAAAGCCGCTCCCCCAAAATGATCATCATGAACGTAAACAACAAACATGACCATTGTTAGCAATCACAGCTGTCCAGCTAGCAGCTTGTGGAAGACTCCGGTGACCCACAGTATGGTGAGAGTGTGCACAGGTAGACAGGCAGGTAGGTAGCCCGTCAAATGAAATGATTGGACGGGTTTATTACAGTCCTGCGACAGCCGATACCGATACCATATTTTTCTTTTTTTTGTCAGATCATTTGATTTATTGATTGCTGTCGGGATGTGATGAGAATTTCAACAAATATAACAAAAATGTTTTTGAATAACACTACCAACCCTACCTTTAATAATCAGAACACTCTTACTAAACTACAGCTAAGAACACATTTAAATGTCTTCTATCAAATACAGACTGTTTCTGCCTCTTCCACTAACGAGCTGATGGAGGTTTTCTCTGTCCCGATGGAGGTTATCTCCGTCCCGATGGAGGATCCGCTGATGCCCAGCCAGAGCTCCTGCACCAGTCCGCCAGGTTAGTTTCAACACCAGTCCAGGATCTAACCCTGGGCTGAGTCTCTTTTGCTGGGGTTACCCTTGACTTTGTAGAGCCATGTGGGGGCAGCACCCAGGCTGGGTGGAGGCGCTACAATGCAGAGCAAAATAATCCATTTCCTTCTAGCTTGGTCGCTTGTTTCTTCCTCATTTTGCTTGATTTCTAAAATGTAAAGCCTCACAATTTTTCTTCTTCATATAATCCCAGCAGTATTCTTTCACAGGTGTTTATGAACAGCCAACAAAGCACATTACACACGAAACAGAGCCTGACTAATGGCTCTGTTTCGTGTGTAATGTGCTTTGTTGGCTGGAGTTTTTGTTATTATCATTATTATATGAGGCTTTTCTAACTAATTCTGATGCAATTTCCAATCTTTGTGTGTTATTTTACACTAAAATGTGATAAACTAGACTTAAGTTGACAAATGTGTATTATAAATAAAGAGGAGGGTTGTTATTTTAAGCCACATGTGTGAGAAATCTACTTTAGTTTGGATAATTACAACTGGTTTCGATTGTTTTGTTGTTTGTAGGCTTAATTGGATTGTGATTAACAGGAGTGGACACACACGAAGGCACAAAATGTGTTGTAGCACAGTCTTTTTTTTGCCATCACATCAAAGGGAGGATTCATTCGGAGCTCTAGCACAGAGTTTATCAGTTTGATATCCTATCATGCAAATAAATATTATCATAAACATCAGGCTGTTCTGCCATAAAACTGCAGGACCATTAGACAAACTCTGACAAACTCTGACAAACACTTCTCTCCTCTAGATCTCAAGTTGACTCACTGCTTGTATCTCCCTCTTGTTTTACTGAGTCAGAGCATTAACGCCTTCACAGTGTGTTAACATACACACATCACACTGTGGTTGAATCTAAGTGAGACGATGTAAGAGCTCCAGAGCCGAAAACTCCATACACATCTTTATTGAACAACAATATTTCAGTCCGCAGCAGATTTAAAATGTATCAGACAGTAAAGATAGTAAGATCAGACAGTAAATATGATAGAATAAATCAATCTGGAGCCATACTCTAATTCCTTACAGCTGTCAGGCTGCTGCTCTACAACTGACCTCTGACCTTTGAGCTGGATCTATAGTAGCCTAGAAGAGAAATCGACCAGTCTTAATGTACACAGTATTTTCCCACTACATGTTTAATACTACTACTCTGTTAGGGAATGACATAATTCCCATGGTGCAGCTGTTAAAGAGACACATTTTAATATGCAGCGTAAGACAGAGGAATGTGCAGTGTTTACTGTGTATCAACGATGGAGTAAATAATCTCTCAATACATGCTCAGTTCCCACACTGACTGAAATTATTATCTCAACCTCCTCTTCTGTCTCTGCTCGCTGGTAGTGGAAAAAAATTATGTCCATGTTTGGAATTACCGCATCGATTTTTTTAGATTTAGATTTTTGTTGAAACTTGTGTCCATCATGTGCGAGTAGGCCGCAGTGTGATGTTCATAGAGTGCAGCAAAGGTTTGTGGTGGGGTTGTGTTGTTATTACTTAGCTATGACAATGACCTCTCCCTGACTTTAACCAAGTAAGGAAGTTTAACTACGTAGCACCAGAATGAACAACAAAGTGCTTCACAAAAGAACATAAAATAAACCGACATAAAAACTGGCATATAGACATAAACCAAGTGGTTTTACCTAAATGACATCAACACTTTGCCATTAAAGAAATCCAGGCTTCGAAAAATCATCAAATATAAACTAAGGTTGCAACTAATGATTTTTTTTTTTTTTTTTATTATTATCTGAGAAATTGTTACGTTAAATTGTAAAATATCACAAAATAGAGCACTTTTTGAAAAATATCCTTCAGTGTCGCAGAGCCCAAGGTGACTCCTTTAAATTACTTATTGTCCGACCAACAGTCCAAAACTCAAAGATATTCAATTTATAAGCTATTAAACAGAGAAAAATTGAAGAACTTGAATGAATGTTTGAGTAATAGTGTCTGGCATTTTGGGAAATTAGTTTTCTCGCCTGGCAACCACTTGTTGTGAAGTGAATGCAATGGAACGCGGGAGAGTGCGACATCTAGTGGCTGAATGTTATCGATGTTATCAATAGCACCTTTAAATATGAAGCCTGAGCTTGATTAGCTTAGCTTTGCATAAAGTCTGTAAATAGGATGGAACAGTTAAAGCTCACTTATTAAAACACTACGTTTAATCCGTACACAAACTGAAAATGCATAAAAAAACGACATGCTGTGGTTTCACAGTGTGTTGCCTTCTGAAACTTTTTTTTGATGAAGTGACTCCAGGAAGTGCTCCATAAATTTTCGATTGACCAAACAGTTAATCGACTAATCGTTTCTGCATATCAACCATTTCGACAGCTCAAGACCAGAGAGAGCCTCCACAGCCAATGCTCTCCGCCTCTCAGATCCTCTCCATGTTCCCCTCGCAGCCACCAGGGGGCTCTCCATACTCCTCGCCCCCATACTCTCCCACCGCCGTGCCCTGGAGCCAGCAGGGGCTTCTGGGAAATCAGTGGGCCGCTCCAGCTGCGGCGCCCTGGCAAACAATGCCCGGCGGTGTGGCAGCATGGGCACCAGCAGGCATCGCAGCGCCCCCTGCAGGCGGCCAGATTCTGGCTCACGGCTCTTTTCCAGGAGTCATGATGGGAGGAAACACACCCGCTTCACCCACTGCTGTCAACGGATACCCTGCCCCTTTAAACTATGCCCCCGCTGGAGCAACGGGACCCCTGCAGCCAGCGTCCCCCACTTTGGACCATAATCTCCTCTTTTGATGAACTGGTCAGAATGGAAAATTGTTTGCAAAATGAAAATTGCTGCTCATTGAGAAACAAGCCAATTTAATTCTATTTCATTTCTGGACGTTCATTCTTTCTTATATTTGCACATATAATCAAAAAATTCTGTTGCAATTCAAGAAAACTGAAAGATTAAAACAATCAAACATGTCAGTCGGAGTTACATTATAACATTTATGCCTATTTAAACTGGAAGTCGTGTTTCATTTCAACTGCACCTATATGTTTTATCTGATACGTGAAATTACTTTTCTTTATTTGTTTTCTACATGTAACTTTGCTTTTTCTGAATCAAATTTAAGGAGCAGTGTGTAACATTTCGGGGATCTATTAGCAGAAATGTAATATAATATTCATAACTATGTTTTCATTAGTGTATAATCACCTTAAATTAAGAATCATTGTGTTTTCGCTAGCTTAGAATGAGTCCTTAATAACTACAAAGGGAGTGGGTCCTCTTCATGGAGTCCACCATGTTTCTACAGTAGCCCAGAACTGACAAACCAAACACTGGCTCTAGAGAGAGCCTTTCACGTTTTTACGTTACCTGAAGGCCACCGTAGTTCTCCGAAACACTTGTGAAACTGCGGTAATGTGAGCCGCAGAGTGTAAAACCGTGGTACCGCCAGCCTCTGTCTGATGTCCGTTGTTCCTAAAGTAGTGTTATTATGGTGAGGATGACCTCTGAGCGAGGCGAACAGCGTTACCACGGTTTTTCACTCGGCGGCTCCCGGTAACCAGGGAAAGGGAAGAGTGAGCAGAGGGGTACTCAGTTGGTTGCAATCTGCAGCCACACCACTAGACGCCACCAAATCCTACACACTGCACCTTTAACTACAATTTGCTATCAAAAAGAGTTTTCTTCAGATTTGCTCGTATACTGTACATGCAGAATGAAATACAGAGAATACAAAGAAGCTCATTTGTTCATTTTGTCTTCTTTTTTTCTTACTAAAATTGTGTAATTCTGTTTTGTTTCTTATCTTTTTTTTTAATAGAAGAGAGACATGTCTAAACACACATTGCCAGAAAGAAAAAGGAAACAGATAGCGTTGCTTCACTTGCGTCACAGTGATCTTACACATAACTGTACATTTTCATTTACGTAACGAAAAACATGACCTTTTAAGAAGAAATGAAACAAACTGGCTGACAGCATGTTAATGTGTCTCTACTGTTAATCTCATGTTGTGGTGCTGCTGTTGCCAACACTGAGTTACTGAGCATTTCCTCATTTGCAGTAAGTTTAGTGACACAGGTCTGTACAGCTCAGTAGCATCAGGCGGGATACTGAATCACTGCTGGACATGGAGCACTTTATCCATCACTGAACCATCACTAAAGGCAAATATGGTAAGAAAATGTAATTTACTATGTTATTTTAAGAGTTTTGTTGTTATTTTTAATGTATTCATCAGTGTAATGATTAACAACTACTCCACAGCAGCTTTCACACTTAATTCTGGCCATTTCCTCCTCACCATCACGGCGTCTATGAATAACCTGACTGTTGTAGAAAGACTATCCACAGATTTGATCATTTCACTGGGGGTAAAACCACAGTTTCCTTCTGTTATGTAACTAAATACTCATTGAATCACCTTTAAAACTCTTAACCTGTTTTACAAGCCTGCTAATGCATGATCTGACCGACCGGCTACGGTTGTTCTTGACTTTAATTACATCATTTTCACAGTAGAAGGGGAAGTTGGATTCAGAAAAAAAAAGAAATGTTCATGCTGCTGCTAATGAAAGAAAGGTTTATTACACACAGCTATCAGTGGTTAATGATTCACATGTGCTCAGGGCCACTTCTACTTTTCTATCTTCATATCTTTCTCTTAAACTACACCCAATTTTAAGACTATTTTTATACAGAACAAGGTTAATGATGGTTGATATTTAGTCTTTGAATTGTAAAGGATCCTGTACTTTTTTCTCCATATCAAGGAAGACGTAAGATCATTAATTAAATGAATCAACTACATCAAATGTCTGTTTTCTGTAGCAGAGACTAGCTGCTACCTAGTACGTATAAAAGACTAGTATTATTAGAATATATTCAATCAAACTTTATCTGTATAACACCTTTTGTACAGGTTAGTGCAATTCAAAATGCTTTACAGATGACTGACGAGCCGATAATAATACAAATGTAAACAGTAAAACAGTTTTACTGACTTTTGGTGTTGTCTTAAAAGAGATCATTAGAAGACATCAATAGAGTTCATCAATATTTAGCTTTCACACATCAGAAAATATTCTAAAGAACAAGTGCAATATGAGTTATGACTGTAATTAATTAAGTCATGTTATATTTGACTTGACTTTGTTTTCATTTTGTCACTTAGTTGTAAAAGTTTTTGTTCTCAGTTTTATCAGGTTTTCTCTGCAGCACAGCTGCACACCTACAATCTGTGGCGACACCGTTTTAAAAACATCTGCGATAATGTGACACAGTGCCAAAAGGACACACACATGTATAGATGCACACACACACCCACACATGCACACACTTCTGCAGGCGCTCGCTGACTGAAAGTGGAACCCCGTCAGTGTGTCATGGGTGTGTGTTGTGGTGTAGAGAGAAAAGTCTTCGTCTGTTTCCTCGTATTAGCGAGCAGAGCTTGCAGCTTATAGGTGCAGGAGTGACATTTCTATGGTAACCAGTGCAGGATGCTGAGGTACAGAGATGTGTGGTTGTGAGCACTTCCTGCTCCTCTTTGCACCCTCTGTTTGACTTTGTTACAACTTAAAGTGTTCAGACATCAGATGGTGTAATTCCTTCCTTGTCATTTTATTTTGTCAACATAACAGAGAATGAGACGTATTCATTTACAACAGAATTTCCTTTCATTTACATAATTTTGACCTCCTTGTTGATCATATTTAGGAGTCAGCTAACAGTTGCTCTATTGAAACATATTTCTGACTCCGCTATTGAAGTTAAACTCAACCAGTGGTATTATTTCTGCCTGCAGATGACTGATGCTCTGTCTATACTGTTCTGAACGCTTTATTCAAATTCAGTTATTTGTCTTGGTTCATTTGTGTTCGTGAGAATGTCAACATTCAAGCCCCAAATAACGTCACAGAGACACCTAAAATGAGAATTTCAGTTCTTACAAGATGACTGGGACTCATTTCGAAACAACTGCAGAGAAATCCCCTTTCTGTTTCATCCACACAAAACAGTGAATGTGTGAATGTACACCCCCTGGCCATTTTTTAGATGCACCGATACAGTTTAATGCATTCTACATTTAGAAAGATTATAATGTTCAGTTGTTGTTGACACTATCAGAGAGGCGTTAATTCAACTATTACAGAGGTCATAGTTAGTGATGAGTTTGTAAATATGTGTGTAAAACATGAACATTAGAAACACCTCTCAATATTATGCAGTCCAGTTCAACACCACTGCAAACTACAACCTCAATTATAAAGATGTAGTTAGATTAATACCGCTCTGTTGATGTCAATCAAAACTGAACATAATTATCTTTGTAGAATTCACGGCTGATCTGCTGTATTGAGATTGCATTAAGTTGTGCAGGTGTACCTAATAAAGCGGTCGCTGAGTGTAAAATCTCCTCTCACACCAGCGTGGTGCAGTTCAGTGTGTGGAAGCAGACAGGAAATGACCATAAAGAGACAGACATCAGTTTATGATCACCAGCTGAAAGCAGATGAGTTCATGATGCAAAGTTAAGTAAAAGTTTGTAAGCAAGTTAGTAAAGTTTATTTTTCACAACCAGAGTCATCAGGTGCTTCACAGGTGCACAGAAAATACATCATCATAAAATATAACTTGAATTTCAGGGAGTAAACAAAAATAAATACAAAACATAAAAATGAAACCATAAAATCATCGCAGTTATAATTAGATGGCAGGATACCGAACTCCCTCCTATAAAGATGCTCACCTGCAAGTCATGTGACTGTTTTTATGAGCTTTGCTTTTTGCATGTTATTGTCATTGTGGCTCTAAATGACCAAAATACAAAAGACGCAACCTCTTCATACAAAGAAAAACCTCGAGAGACGTAACTTCCCTTTAAAAAATCTGTCATGAAATCTCAGAAAAGCCTCGTCTGAGTCATTAAAGTCAGGGACCCCTAATTGAACCTTATTGCTTCAAGTAGTGGAACATCATACTGCTGCCTGTTATGGAGCCTTTGTTGTTAGATGCACTAATCTGATATGATGGCTGTGATGTGGCCGATTCAGTTTCTCTGTCAGTGTCTCTATAA
This sequence comes from Sebastes fasciatus, assembly GCF_043250625.1. Taxonomy (NCBI): domain Eukaryota; kingdom Metazoa; phylum Chordata; class Actinopteri; order Perciformes; family Sebastidae; genus Sebastes; species Sebastes fasciatus. The sequence continues at coordinate 5,552,337 of NC_133799.1, forward strand.
AATGTGTTTCAGTTACATTATTCAGTCAGCTGCAGCTCTTAGTGCCACAGAAATCTCTGACCTCATGTTACAATTGAAACTGTCCAATAGCAGTGAGGTCAACATTTAAAATTTGGACAAAGAGAGCAGTGGTATTGATAAGCAATAGATTAATCAGCAGCTAAATTGGCTCATCTCTACATTGTCTCCATAAAAATTCTTGATAAAACAGATGTTTCAACCAACTGTTTTTAACAGAAATACGATTTGAATGTATCATTGGTGATCTCTGAGAGGATTCATAATGACTTACTACAGCCTTCAACATCTTTCTGTTCAATAAACGTTGTGTCTGCTGCACAGAGTTGGAGGAGACTTCACAGCTCTTTGCAGATCAAAGCATCCAGGAAACTGTGTTGTCTCGCAGTGCGTTCTCACTTTGTAAAGATAGCGTAAGGGTTTGACAAGCGCTGAGTGTTTGTGAGCGTGGGGGGCATGCCTTGCTGTGTGCTGCTAACTTCCTGCTTCAGAAAAAAGAGCGTCTGCAGTTGAGTTTGTGCTCCTGTGTTGTCGTCAGGGGGAGAGCGTTGATGTCAAGGCTCTGAGGGCCAGATTCAACAGCAAGACCAGCACCTCGGACACCAGCAGCCGAGATAGCGGCTCCCCAAAATCTCCACGACCTGGGTTTGGGAGGCCCATCCTGCCGGTGACAGAGAACGATTTGGCTCATCACAGACTGTCTCCTGCGGTTCCCCCTCCACCGATAGCGAGCCCAGGCCTGGTGAGGTTCCCCAGGGCAGAACTGATGGCAGCCTCCATCCCCTCCAGGCCTGCTGCCTTTCCTCGACTGCCTCCCAATCCTGGAGTCAGAGCATCCCTCCAGCCGGCAGACCCCGGCAAGGTCAAGCTGAAGGGGGAGATGCTACAGAACATGATGCTGATGCACCAGAGGCCTCCAGGCACCAAACCAGCCCCGGGTCCCGCTCCAGTTCAGGCTCCGGCACCAGCTCCCACCTTCACCCCTCTACCGCCGCGACAGCCGCCCCGACAGCCGCCCCGACAGAGGATCGCAGAGGACGTGACCCCGCTGAGGAAGCCACTGCCCCCTGAAGGACGCCAGCCTTTGAAACCCAAACGGCCTCCCAATGTCAACCTGGAGCCCTTTCTCAGGTTCAACCGAGGAGGTTCACATGGACCTGCCCTTCCTGGTCCGAGAAAGACTGACGGTGAGTGTCACTCGCACACAGATTATCTAGGACTCAACTAATAAATGAAAGACAATCTGGATATTCCTCATTTCTAGAGCTGCAACGATTAATCGATTAGTTATAAATTATTAAATTAATCGGAATCTTAATTGGTTTGAGTAATTTTATAAGACAAAAAGTCTAAATTCTCTGATTCCAGCTTCTTAAATGTGAATATTTCCTGGTTTCTTTACTCCTCTATGACAGTAAACTGAATATCTTTGAGTTGTGGACAAAACAAGACATTTGAGGACGTCATCTTGGGCTTTTGGAAACACTGATCGTCATTTTTCACAATTTTCTGACATTTTATAGGCCAAACAACTAATCGATTAATCGAGAAAATAATCAACAGATTAATCAACAATGAACATAATCGTTAGTTGTAGCCCTACACCTTTTCAGATGAAAACACAGACACTCTGTGTTCATTCTCTTTAAAAAATAATTAGCAAAATCATGACATGGATTTGGAAGATTGTCAATATAGCTCAAAGACTATGCTGTCATTTTGTCTTTTTCATAGACATTTATTACAGAACACGTTTTTAAATATCACAGTAGGAAAAGCACATGTGTTACCACTTTATTAATGATGGCTGAATTCCATTTAGCTGCTTCAGTTTCAGGGTCCTGGTGCTGTTCACACTGTCACACTGTCATAGTTTACTGGCAACAAAACAAAGCCATCGTTAATGTTTTCAGTAACACCTTCACTCTGTCAAAATGTCTGCTATGAAAAAAATATTGTACATGGTACTTTTATATATATTTACTTATTATTATTATTATTATTATTATTATTATTATTATTATTATTATTATTATTATTATTATTATAATTTGTATTATTATTTATTTTTTATTTTTTATTTTATTTTATTTTTAAAACGTTTTTTTATCTTATTAAATATCTTTTAAATCTCTGACTTTAAACTTTTGATGGAAAGTTAAGTACATTAAATTTAACTTGAATGTGATTTAAGTGTGTACGAGCAACTTTTCATTGCTGGTTATCTGTCTCATTTAACCGTGAATTTATACAAATATCGTCATTCTCTCCGGTTTTCTTCCTCTCAGGTTCCTCGGGCTCAGCCGGCAGAAAGATGTCTTCACCTACAGTTGTCAGTCCTCCAAAACCGCCAGAACGATCCAACAAACCCATTCTGCCGCACCAAATGGCCTCCATGTGAGTATTCAACTAGTTCACATGATGCTGGTGTTATGAAAGTATACCTGCTGGGATGTACATACAGAAACATGTTTTAAATTCATGTCATTTATTTCACATCTTTAAATACACAATAAGCCACAATAAAATCTGATTCTTATTACCATCACGGTTGTCATGGTTTAAAGGTGGCAGACAGAAATTGTGGGAAATTGTGGGAAAATCAACATGAATGTAATACCCTTAGAGAATAATAATAACTGGAGAATAAATCATATCAGAGACTCTAATTTAAAGTATAAAAGAAATAGTATACAAAGAGAAATAGCTGTGCATATTTTTCTAAACTTTTTCTGCGTGCAGGTGTCAAGTGGTCCAAGATACATAACTGAATATTGTTTATTAATTGCAGGGATATTGAGGATGACCAGGACACTTACGATGACATTGCAAGCTTTGAGAAGAACGGTAACAATTACAGCTTGTTTTTTGGTGCATCGCTCCTTTTGTTCTTGAAGCTTTTGTTCCTCTGACACATTTTGAAACAATCATTTTAAGAGTTTTGACTTATAATTTCCTTGTATTATTATAAAGATGTTTTTCAAATGGAAGACATGCCTTTCATGTCTTGATATTGTGTTACTTCACAGAGTCCTGGAGCGACAATTCACATTGTGTAGACGGGGTAAGTACAGAAAACTGAAACTGAATTTTTAACTTACTGTAAATGCCTCCCATTTTAAGAAAAACCAGGTGGCTCTTGTTGTGAGAACAAGTTGCTTTCTTCCCTAAATCTAGGAACTAAAATTAGAATGAAGTTTAAATTCCAGTTGTTTATATTGCTGGAAATTCCTTTATATTGGTGAGATCAATTAAAGACTATTAAAACAATTAAACACTTAAGCAATGGGTGGCATTCCCCTTCAATTGAATAAGTCCTGTAGACAGTATGAATGTTTTTCTTTGTTCTTTAAAAGTGCAAATAAAGCCTTTTGTCTTGCAGGACGATGATGACGTGTATGAGTTTATTGATGAGTAAGTATAAACTTTCTGCCTTTACCATTAAACCGTTGTGTCTGTATTGGTTATGAAGCGCTCTACTAGCTAAAAGCATGAAAGTGGCTGCAGCTGCATAAACATGAAGTGCGATTCTATTATTTCTGTTACTGCTGTTATTTTTGCACCTATACTGAAACAGCTACTAGTGCAACAACCACCACCACTGCTGCAACCACTATTGCAAAATAAGCCTTTTGCAATTAGGGTGTTTTGCTTTTGACACAACTTCAAATTATCCTAATTTACAACAATCTCTGCTCCTTTAGATTTAAAGTCACAAAGACACAGCATTTTGACATAGTGTAGTTGGGTGAATATAAAGGGTCTGGGATGCAACATTAAATGTGCCACAAGTGTGCAATATGATTCCTTTATGGTTATAAGTTTTGGTAACACTTCATTTTACAGGTCCGCAAATTTTATGATAATTAGATGATAATTAGCAAGTAACCTATTGGAAATTTCTTTGGATTTACTCCCAAATTACCCCAATATTTACCTCAAAATTAATAAAAAATGACTTTATTATAAACATTATTTATTAATTATATTCCACTATTTCCCAATAGCTGATAATTTATTTAATACATTTCCAGAAAATCGTACAAAGTTAATTGATATGCTTTATTTCCATGTCTGCTGATAAATAGATAATAATTGGCAAATAACTTCATTCGAATTTCTTTAAAAACTCCCTGAATCATTACATTAGCTACCAGGTTACATTTGTGTAGACAATAAGTCACACAATGGTGAGATTTGTGCCTGATCAGAAGTTTCTTCTATTAGTTTTGGTTTCCACCTCCGATGAAGAGCAGCACACAGCCGCTTTTTAACGATTATATGCTATTTTAGCATATAAATATTAAATCATGTTTATAATAAAGTAATTTTCGATCAATTTTGAGTTAAATTTTGGGGTAATCTGGCAGTAATTTCAAAGAAATTTAAAATAGATTACTTGCTAATCATCACCAAATTACCATGACATTTTCTGACCTGTAAAATGAAGTGTTATCGTAGGTTTTTCTTTGATTCAACATATTTCCTGTTAAAGCAGGGGGTGGGTGTTGTAATGTGGGCAGATTGGAACAAACTGAAAAAGTAAAGTTTGCGGGATACTGCAGGTGGTAAAACAGTTTACTGTGAAGTGCTTACATGTAGGGCTGAATGAATGAATTCAGTGCTCACAATCACGTTGTGTCGTAGTTGTTTGATTTTTTTTTTGCTTAACCACAACCACCTTTTTCCAGAGAGTCAAAGTAATGAGACTACTGTCAACAAAATATGAAAATCTTTAGAGATGGCAATGTAAATCTGACGTTAGCATTTCACTCAAAGCAGAGCTATGTACAGGCTCACAGAGCAGCCGATTAGACTGTTGTCAGGTTATTAAATAGGCGTTATCAGTCGCTATAAGCCCCATAGATGTGGGTCAGTAGGGGCCTACTACACCCACTAGTAGGTTTTATCATCTATTCACATGGTAGATCACTGAAAGAAGGTATAAAAGAACACAAGTCAGGCGCTGTAGTATAGACAGCGTGAAACTCCACACAAAACACAGGGTTTTCACTCAGGAGACCGGAGTTTGCATCCTGCGTGACACCAACAATGTGTTGTTGTCTTTGTGTTCGCAGTTATTTTAACCCAAAACACAATGTTTTTCCCTAAAATGTTTTTTTTTTTGCCTAAACCTAAAGAAGTTGTAGTTTTGTTGCCTAAACGTTCAGAAGCCCTTTTTTTGTTCAAAACATAACGTTTCATTCAGTTTTACAACATATTAGAACGTGCTGCTTTTAAGTTTTGCTTTCACTTTTACAACGTAGTAGGCATAGCAGGCTTTTAATGACCCACATCTATGGTTCTGATAGTGCCTGATAACGCCTATTTAATGGCCTGATAACAGTCGAATCAGGTACAGCGAGCCACAGGCATGGCTGTAGATTCTTGTAGAGGCTCATTATTAATGTAGTAGGAGTACGTTGTGATGTGAAGAACCATGTAAAAAAGTGACAAGTCATTTCTCATTTGAATTTTTCCTTCACAGAGATCAGTTGGAGCTAAATCGGGTAAATGCTGAGAAGCCAGACAAAAAAGAAGCAAAGAGGCAACAGGCGCAGGAGAAGAAAGATCAGATGGAGCGTCAGAAAAAAGAAAATGAGTTGAGGAAGAATTTTCAGGTACCAACAATGAAACCCTCTAAAGTCCATCTTCTGCAGATCAGATAATATTTTATATTTCGTTGACATGGATGACATTGAAATATATATATTTATTACTAGTTTAAACCAGAGTTCTTTCTTTGAAATTTGTAACTTAGCTTACATCCTAAAGCATTGAGGTTATTCACATTCACCTACTCCATCCACATCTATTTCTGTTATTTGTCAACTTTCACAGCTTTTTTTCTGTCCGTCTGTAGTTGCAAGGGGAAGTTGAGGTTCTTCATACGGCCAGAGTCCGGCATGACTGGCAAGGAGGAGGAAAACTGGACCTCAGCGTGCGGCAAGGAGATAGCGTGGAGATCCTCCGAGTGAAGAATAACCCAGGAGGCAAATGGTTGGCTCGCTCTCTCAGCGGAAACTGTGAGTTTCGTTTTAAATTTCTATCGTGCATGTATAGAAAACCTTCCAGTATGAACCACTCTTCAGTGCCATAAAGTTAAACCTCTGAGTTAGGCTTGGCAAATTCTCCTCCCTACATCAACCTAACAGACACTGCAGAGACCTTTGTTGATATGAAGGTTAGGCAACTCAAAGTTTTCTATCTAAAATGTTGTTGTTGTTGTTGTTGTTGTTGTTGTTGTATAAATTATAAAAATATAAAAGCAGCAGTATAAGTGTTTGCAGTAGGCATAGGATAATCATCATACTGTACTATACGTTTCCACCCACCTGTTTTCGATACGCATTTTCAATTTGCATATTTAAAGCTTGGGTGGAAATACTTGAAATAAAAAAAAAAAAAAATGAAATATTGCATTGGTTTCACTTGGCTTTGGTGGAAATATTGGCATAAAGAAACTGTTTTTGTTTTTTTTGAGTATGCTTTGGTGTTGGAGTACCTCATGCAATTATTTCGCTTTGGTGTGTATGTGCTTTTGTACTTATGTGGACTAATTTGAGTTTAGATTTTCAGTTTGAAGACATTTTGTCTGGGTTTTGCTTCTTCAAAGTAGTGTGGTCCTGCCACGGGTCTAACTTTATAAAAAATATGATGTATCATATTATGCAGATGATACTCAACTCTGTGAAACCAAAAAATCCCAGCCTTCAACCTCTCAGTCTCTGTCTTATTTCATGCTTCCTCTAGTGTTTGATTAACCTTTATAGTAATTCAACCCATCCGGTTGACCCCATGGGACCTTATTTCGGAAAAAAATATGTACGAGATATAAATACATGGGTCTGTGTTGACTTACACGGTGAATTGTCATAATAAAGCTGAAGTATATCATCTTGATGTTGTGTTACCTTACAGATGGATACATTAGTAACACATGTGTGGATGTTGACTATGAAGCAGTGAAACGCAAAGCGCTCCAGTCCAGAAAAATAGACGCATCACCGTTGCCTCCACCACCTCCAGACCCCCCAATGATGTTACGGGTTGAGTCCAATAGCAGCGACAGGTACAGTAGATCATGTTAATCCTGCTGTATTTAGCTTTTTCTCATTATATTGTGAGAAAAGTGTCTCAACATTCTTCAGCCAACCTTTCCCAAAGGTTTTATCCCAGCCCATTATCATTCCCAGCGCGTCAAATGCCGAGGCTTTGTCACACTTCCGTCGGCGTTCGGTAACACCGAACAAGGCACTCCTTAGCGCCGGTATGACATGCACCGGGCGTTCCATTAATTATAATGCAAGCCCATCTGCAGCAACACTAAACACTACGAGAAAGAGCGCTGGGTGTGTGGTGACGTAGTTTAAAGTACAAACTGTACACTGTACAAACGTAGTAGTTTTAGCTCCAACCTGCAGTTCTTTCCTAAACCTAACTGTAGTGGTTTTGCTACCTAAACCTAAAGTGACGCCAAGGTAACTATAGTGATTTTGATGCCAAAAATAAAGTGAGGCCAAAGGGCGTGACAAAGCGGCGGTAAGTGACGAGCTGGGATGGGAACGTGTTGATGATCCACCTAATTGTTTGGTTGCATTACTTTCTCAGTTTCACCCACGTCTGTTCCAACTAACATGTTATGTTTCCTCTAATCTGCAGCATGCTTCAAGACGACGTTGACGGTAAGTGACAACACACAACTCACAAACATCATTTTCTGATTGGAATTAATACCAGGTAAAATCTCAGTTTTTATTTAACTTCATCATTGCTCAACAGAAACAACACAGTATATATTTATGTAAGATAAAGATAAGCTTGTTTGATTTAATTATTTATTTTTCTTTTGTTAAAAACATTAATAGGGATTCACATTAAGATTCACGAGCACACGACTTACCATTGGTGAAAAATCTGTAAAAGTCTGCTCTTATTGTATATAATTTTCAATTACAGTTGAAACTGTTAATTCTGAATAATATTTTAATAACACTCTATACAGTTTTCTAATGCTCAATACATTTTATAACTTTTTTGTGGTCGAATTTGCATAATTATTTGAACCGAAGAGATGTAGACATACAATCAGTAATACAGCAGTGAATACAGGTAATCAAACAAAACACTAAAGGACTGGTCAGTAAGATTTAACAATAATATGACATACTACAAAAAGCACACATATTAAGTAACTCAAAGTCTCTATAATGGATGCAGATGAATATACATGTGCTTTGAGTGGTCGCAAGACTAGAAAAGCGCTATTTAAATGCAAGTCCATTTACCATTTACCATAAGTATATATATAACATACCCACACCTCATGCACATCCTACGCTATAGAAAAAACCCATATTGCACATAGATACATATCTGCAATAAGGAATAAGGAAGGAAGTGATTACCACTAACTTATGTGATACTAGGTGGTGTTGGTTCAACCCCTAAACAATTTAATAAATTGAGCCAGTATTATAACACCGAAAGATGTCAACAACAATTAGTAAAGAAACAGATTATAAAGCCCAAACAGGGGACAAAGAAATACAAATATTACAGAAACAGGACCAGAGGGAGATTCATGAATAAATCAAATAAACTTGTATATTTGACATCTTAAAGAAGGAGAAAGATGACCAACTTGATCCCTTAAGCATTTGCATGAAATAAGCTGCTTAGCTTTCTTTATTTTATTCTTTTCTCTCACACAAGTGTTAAGGATAAAAATTATAAAATGCAACTGTTATTGTCTGATTGTTTCAACAGATAATGTTAATGGTTAGTATTTATTTACAAGACCAGATCATTTTTTAGATTTAGTTTAACTGTACTTTTTGTTTTGTCCTCAGATGACTATGATGACGTTCAACCACTAACGGAGGATTTCCCCCCACCTCCGCCTGAAATCAGGTATCTATTCACATCTGATCCACTGAAAGGGAACAGGAAATTAGAGCGTGAGATACTGACTGCTCAGTGCAGCTCCGTGTAATGTAAATCTTTATTTATGTATATCTGATGAGAACACATGAGGTAATGTTCAAACACAGAAAAAAACAGAATTATTCTACCTCTAATTTATTTTATTAATCTGCAGGAGAAAATCTAAGGAAATGTGTTGTTGATAAATGCATTTATTCTTGATTAACTGTTAAATCATCTCAATCTTTTTCCAGCATAGATCCTAAAGTGGAGAAGGAGCTAAGAAAAAGATTTAAGGTAAATAGTTTTCACACTGTCACACCAGATTATTTGGTTTTAGTGGTAGATAAAGCAGAGTATCATCAGTATAGCAGTGAAAGGAAATAGTCATATTGTTTATTATTTGTTCCTGAATTATGTGTCCAAAGGGAAACATGTATAGAAAGAAAAGAACAGGGTCCAGGTTGGATCCGTGAGGAACTCCACATACACCACAATGATGAGAAGCATCATTTCCATATGATGCATTTAACACTAACATGTTACAGTGCTTTCATTAAGACAATTACTGGAATTTAGAAAATGCTAAAAATGGTCTCTGTAACTGTTGTTTCCCAGTATGAAGGGCCTGTCAGGGTGCTGCACTCCATGATGGTGGATCCTAATAGCATCATAAAGAAGTCAGGAGGCAAAGATCTGCACGTGATTCAGGGAGAAGTCGTGGACATCATCCAGCTCACCAACAACAAGAAAGCTCTGTGTTGCAACCGGTTTGGAAAATGTATGTAAACACTTCACATCCCTCTTTGTTTGCATGTTATTTTAAGATGCAGCGTATGATACACGAGCAGTTTGTCAAGGTGATTTTAGAATAAGGGTAAGAGTTGATTTTTACTGTCATGGCTATGTGATTAATAAGACTACAGCCATGCCAGCGGCTCTGTGAGGCTGTACTAAGGCACAACTGTGCTTTGAGCTAAATGCTCACAACAGCATGCTAACATGCTCACAATGGCATGACTAACATGCTGAAATTAAAGGAATACTTCATCCCCAAAATGATCATTTGTATACCGCGTGTTACCTTGAATCTATGAAGAAAACTTAGTTTTTCTCGCGAACCTCCATGGTGAACGAAGAATCAAACAGAGAAAAAGTCTTGATGAATTGATGTAAATGCGTTTAACAACAGCAAAACTATATCAAAACATCCGTTTACAAACTCTCACACAACTCGTGCAGTATAATCCAAGTCTTATTTATCCAGTTCCATGCGCACTACTTCCCAAACACATGATTTTACGCTAAAACCTTACTATTTAAAACACTTTCGTCTCACGCTTGTGCAGGCGCGCTACTCATCCGTGTGAGTATACAGTCAACCTCATGGTGGCACTAGATGAAAAATCAGGCCATTACCAAAGTCAACAGAGTGCACCATCTGGGGACAATGAATGGCATTTTGTGCCAATTCACGTAGTAGATAATGAGATATTTCACTGAATAAGTGGAAACTTTAACCTGCTGGGGGTGCTAGAGGAAAAGTCAGGGGATAACCAATTCAGTAACAGCTGTATTTCAATTCAATGTGACTATTTTACATCCAGTCTGTTTTTCTCACCTCTCACAGATGGTTATGTGTCCAGATCTCTTCTTCTTCCAATGTAAGTGAATCAGTTTAATATGTGGCCCTGCCACCATTAGCATTACCTTAATTTAGACTCTTTATACTATAAATAAATAATGCCATTTTCACTAACCTAATGACCTATTTCCTGTAAATACAGTGTTTGGCATGATGACAGCTCCTCTTTGGCTTGAATTGTTTAATAGGGATTTGTGTTGTTGTAGTTTTAGTTTGTAGTTTTTAGCTTTAGTTTTGATTAAATTAGTAAAAGTTGTACAAATACATATTCTATACAAGTTCATCTAAAGTATAATACATTTTGTTCTCATCCATGTTTATAGTAAACAAAGTTGTAAACAACATTTTGACTTCATGTTAAAAGGTTTTAGGTCAAGAAATATCAATGACAAATAACTTTTCTGCAGTCAGTTTAACATCAGTCTTCCTTTACAGGGAAGGAGATATTTACGACGATGTTGACTATCCAGGCGGTGAGTTATCTTTGGATCTTCACGTTCTGTAATAAATGCCATGCAAACTGTGCTACTGTAATTTCAAATGTAATTCACTTTTGGAAACCCATGTGTTTGTCTGACTTTTAAAATCTGTTTTTTAAGAACATCTTGTCTTTTTCTTTTTTATTTCAGACGTCTACGACAACGACTCTCCACACACTGGTTATTGAAACATGTCAAACGCACAGTAAGAGAGATACAGACAGACAAAAGAAACAAACTATATAATAATTTAAAACTGAAAACTTAAGCTATATAAAATATATAATTATCCATCTGGATACACATGTTTGCTTTACTTGACCAGTTGCTTTTAATTAAACAGGATTCAAACACAGCCAGGCTTCCTGTTACAACTGAGGTGTCTGGCTCACAAACTAAAAAACTAAAACTGTATACAAACTATAAAACTGAAGGACGAAAAGGTACGGTCAGGTCTAGACACACACACACATGCCCTGTGCTGAGTAACAAACTTATCAACATTGCGTTGTTTGTCAAACTGCTTGTATAGAACATGAATACACTATTACTGTAGCTTTGTGTATTGCTTGACCTCTGAGATAATTTAAAATAAAGGAAATTACTTTTATTACTTTTTTACTGGTGATCGTGTCTCTTTTTTAATTCACTTTTCTCTCAGTTTTCTCTCTTTTTCAATAAAAAAGAAAAATGCTTAGCCCCTGTAAGTGTTGAGTTTAGTAAAGTGGAGGAGTAATATGAACTCTATCTGATCCATCTGATACACAACTTCCTCAGTGACAGACTGCAAAATGTGCGGGTGGGCACGGCCACATCACCTGCACTCACCACTAACACCGGGGCACCGCAGGGGTGTGTGTTGAGCCCCTTCCTGTATACGCTTTACACCAATGATTGCACCAGTCCGTCACCCAACACCACCTTCCTCAAATACTCAGACGACGCAGCCATTCTTGCCCTACTCACAGACACCAACTCTGTCCTGGATTATCACAACACACTTGCTCAGTTCACTCAGTGGTGTGAGGACAACCATCTTCACCTCAACGTCAGTAAAACCAAGGAAATACAAATCGATCCCACCTCACCTCAGCACCCCATTACCATCAACGCCCAAACAGTTGAAGTAGTTGATAGCTACAAATACCTCGGAGAGACTCTGGACAATAAACTCAGGTTTGACCAACACACCAATGACATTCAAAAAAGGAGCCGCCAAAGACTGTCACTCATCCGAAAACTTAAAGGACTTTATGTTGCGCCCCATCTCCTCCTACTGCTGTACCAGACTATTATCCAGCCTATCCTACTGTACTGTTCCACCTGCTTTTTTAACATGTCATCTGTCACTAACTGGGCAAAACTCACACGCATAACCAACACTGCTGCCAGAATAATTGGTCTCCCCACACCGAACCTCACAGGGCTAAACAACAAAGCCATTTCACGCATTGGAATCTCAATAGCACAGGACATCACACACCCACTCAATCACCACCTCACCATAATGCCCCGCTCCGGGCACTGGTACAGAACACTGAGGTGCAATAGGGCTCGCTTTGGGAAAAGCTTGATACCGGCAGTCATAGCCGCCTTAAACAACAGGCATCGCTGAATATAGGCCTGAGTGTGTACTGCTGTCCGTCATTTTCTGTTGGTGTTGTCGCTGTTGTATTGCTGTTGCTGTTCCTGTTACTTTGTTATTGTGTGCTGTTGTGTGTGTTGGTGTCTGACAAGTGCAGTACTGTGGAAGAGAATTTCCCCCTGTGGGATATCTACCATATCTACTATAATAATAGTAGATATGGAGATAATAGATGCTAAGTAAAAGGTCTGAATTCTTCTTTCTCCACTGCACATCAACACCTAATCAGATTTTTTTTTTACTTAAAGCTTCAGTAGGCGAGATTGGAGCAAATATGATTAAAAAAAGTTATTTTTATAAAATGCTATATCGTGACAGTAGAACATGAAACAGGTAACCTGAAATAAATCACATGCCTCTGTGTCCTCCGGTGTTCCTAACGGCATCTGCAAGGTTTCACAGACCGGAGGAAAACAAGCAGTAAAAGCTGATCTGAGATCTGCTGTCTATCTGCTGTCTATGAGAGCCAGCTGTCAATCACTCGCGAACTCCGACCAAACAGAGGCAGCGCTGATCAAATATGAATCAATATTATGTTATGTTAATGCCTATTTCCCTCCTCAGATGTTCTCAGAATCATCTTGTAGTGCACGGTTTAGCTGTAAAATGAGAAAGTTTGCGCCGCCGCCGCCATTGTGAAATCTGGTGAAGGAACGCCAAGTTCTGGTCACATGACCGGAGCACAGCCAATAGGAACGCTCTCTCTCTGAAATGACCTGTGATTGGTCAAAGTCTCCTGTCACGGGCTAGATTTATTTAAAGCCTGAAAACAGAGCCATGAGGAGGTGTAGAAGTCTAGTTTTCTCTTAGAACACTTGAATTACAATATGCTGAAAGGTTATTATGGATTTTTTGCCCAATGATGCAAAAAAATATACTGACTACTGCAGTTTTAATACTGATTTGTAAAGTAAAACTTAAAGGTAGCTGCACTATCTGTATGTAGCCAATATTGTTGAAGCAGAAATGATGCTGCCAAAACTGAGGAGGGCAGCAGTACACCATCACATGAGAGGGAGGGGAAAAAACACAAGAAGAAGAAGAAGAAGTTGGATTGAATCAGTGATCGTTTACTTGAGTCTATCTGGGGAACTTCCTGTTTCAAAGTCCAGCTAGCTGATGGCAGATAACAGGTAATATAGTGGAGATGTTGTGCAGCAGCTTCATGAATCAGTGTTTGTTTACTGAGAGTGTTTGAGCAGCAGACAGACAGACATGCAGCCTTCTGTGGAGTCTCTGGTCCGACTGCTGGAGTCATACAGAGGAAGAGATAAAGTTGTAAGTAACATTACTATAAATATAGTTTTATATGTAAAATTATCTCCAGTGCACAGAGACACCTGACTGTTATCCTCCCTAATGTTCATTAGTTTTATATGAGTTTGGTTTTATATTCCACCTGAGAGTACAGGCTGCACCAATTTGACACAAAAACAAGCCAGTAGGCTGCTAGTGATCAATACAGGTATTGGCAGTGGTATACAAAGTACTACTATCTTAATTAGTGACCATATTAGGTTGCTCTGTTATAGCTCACCTGGTCGAATGTGCGCTTCAATCACTGAAACCTGCTGCGACCAGGGGTTCGAGTCCCGCTTGTACTTCAATCATCTACCAATTAAAGCCAAAGCTCACTGCAAAAACGTTATATTACTCTTTTATAAGTAAAAGTCCTGCATTCAAACGCAATAATGTGTTCATCACTTTAAACGGAGCACAAATATAAATCACTTTAAAAAGCTATACAAAAAGATATATGTTTGGGAGGTATATGGTTGAGGAAGAGTTGTGATAAGGGTTTGTGTTAAGGGTTGGTTTATATCTACTTTTTAACTCCGGATGGATTTGTGGGTTGTAAATAAACTTGGGATGCTGTTCATATATTTAATTTGGGACGTAAATAAATCTGGGATAGTTTATATATTATATTATATTATCATTCTATGATATATGAGTTATTAGAGGAGAAGTGAGAAAGGGGAAATATAAGTTTTACTTCTACCTCTTCCTTTTCGGACACTATTACTCTTGTTTTGTGTGGTATTATTTTGTATCTGTTTTTATTTATTTTTATGTTCGAAATAAAGTCTTTCATTCATTCAATGCTGCAGCTGGTTAAGGTGGGGCTAATACTGCTAGGTATCTTAAACTATAATAAATATATAGAATAAACAGGAAGGCCATCCAGGCACATATCAAACCGCTGGTTAGGTTACTAAAACTTTACCAGAGGGAGACTTTTTGGATCCATCGACTGGATGCCTTAAAGTATCCTGGCCTTAATGAGGATATAGATTTTACATGTTTTCTGTGAGCAATAATAAATATTAAAAATATTATATATTTTTTTCTTTTTCTTTTTCTGTATAGGCTCCCATGTTTGCTTTACAGCCTCTGTTGCAAAGTAGGAGTTGGTTCATTTTTGAAGGACATGTTTCTGTGTTATCTCCTTGATATTTTGTTTACATTTTGTAATATTATGATGATCATGTGATTGCCTCCCATTGGTTGTTGATACCATATAGGTGAGGCCACATCCACCTTGTCTGTTTGTTTGTAAGCCCTGACGAAGACCTACAGTGGTCGAAACATGTTGGCTTTTTAAATGATTTAGCCACTACTGGATTGCATTCCTGTTTATCCTGATTTTTTCCCCCAGTTTTCCAAGAGCACCTGACACGTTTTGCTTTACGATTGAACACACCGAGCAACCAGTTATCTCTCTTTCCAACTATAATTAATATATACTGATTCAATCCAATAGGCTATATAATTTGGTCTATTAGTTGATTTACATTTTGTTAACTAACTATTAACTACAACTGTCAAATAAATGAAGTACGATATTGGCTTCCAAAATGTGATGGAGTAGAATTATAAAATAAATAAATTACTTCAGAAATGTTGAAATGCTGCATTAATTCTGTTAAACAAATTAATCACTACTCATTCGGGAGGTTATTAATCAGCATTTACTTTGATAATCAGTTAATCATGTAGGTAATTTTTCGAGCAAACATGCCAAACATCTTCTTGTTTTAGCTTTTCCATTAACCTGGGGCTCTTGGGAGTAGTGTTGGGAGATATAGTGGCCTTTTTTCAATAATTTCTGATGTTTTATTGACCAGTTATCTGAGAAAATGATCAGCAGATTAATCAATAATGAAAATAAAATTGCACCGCTAGTCACTGGCTTGTGAATAAAATTAAAGATTCTCACTTTACAATCCATCAGTTATGCAGACGTTACTTGTTAATAAATGCTTTTTATCCAGATGCTCTGCAGCTGTTTCCCAGAGGGTTCCTGTTGTTAAACTGACAACTCAAACTGTTCTTTTTAATAGCTTATAACTGATCTATAAAGGATTAGGAAATTATCTATTAGCATTACTAAAGCCATTAATCACAACATGTAACCATTCATAAAGGGCGGCTTATTAGACAGTGGTACTTTTCAAATCTTTTCAACTTTTCAAAACCTAAAAATAAGTAGAAATTGTGCCACAAAATATAAAAAAGATGAGCTTTCCCTACATCCCTGAAAGTAACGTTTCCTTTTTGATAAACACTCCTTTCTCCTAAAGGTACTTTGAGTACTAAGCAGTGTTTTCTTCCTCTGTTTGTCTTCTCAGATACGGACGGTCTGTTATGGCTCGCAGCTGGTCGGAGGAGTTCTTTCCCGGAAAGCAGAAACCGACCTTTCATACCAGCGGCTCGGGAAACGTCTGCTGCTGTTTTCTGCTCAGCTCAGCCAATGCCGGACGGTGCTGAGGCTGTTTGATGATCTGTCCATGTTGACGTACTCCCAAAGCTATGGGTTTGGAGGCGGGGTGAGCCACACAACAACAACAACAACAACAACAACAACAACAATAACACTCTGCTCCATCCTCTTTCTCATCTCAAGCCTTCTCATTCTTCATAATTCAGTTGGGGAGGGATGGATTAGCTTCTGTTCCACTAGATGAGGGGTCAGCAACCTTTATTATACAGTATAGTGCAGTTATTGTCAGTCTTTGGTGTGTAAGTGTAAGTGGTCTACTGGGAGCAGTGCTGGTTGTGGAGTCTATTGTAAATATCATGTTTATAAGCACATCATCACACGAAAAAGGCTGATGTGATGCATGAATACAAGTTTACCCTGTAAAATGCAGCATTATTGCATATGGCATCATCTCTATCACAGGAGGAGGACGCGGGCGTGCGCCTGATATCGGTGCTGACCAACGTGGCCGACCAGCTCTACTACCCCTGTGAACACATCGCCTGGGCTGCTGACGCTGAGCTCATCAAAGTGAAGTCTGATAAATGGTGGCTGTTGAGCACGGTGCTGTGGGGCAGCTCGCTGCTGCTGGGAATACTCAGGTCTGACATCACATGTGTAATTACTAAACTGAATATAAGGATAAGGCTGGCAAATATCTTTATGTCTCTAAACTCAATCAAATCTTGCTGAATTACGAGCAAATGGCCCAAAACCCTGTCAGTCTGAGTTGAAGTGTCATGTGAATCTTTTGCTCTTCAGATCGCTCCGAGTTCTGCTGCTCCTGAAGAAGAAGCTGGAGACATATGAGAGGGATGAAGGTGGCAACAGGTGTTGTATCTACAGTTTTCTGTCATGTATTCACTCTCTTTGCAGTTTATGTAGAGAGGGAATCTCACACTGTGAGACATTGTTCAGTAATAGAAATGTCCTGATGAACTTGTTTTTCTTCTGCAGTCGCTCTCAGCTCCACAGAGAGATGCGAGGAGAGGTTCTCTCTGTCCTCAGCAGCATGGCTGACCTCAGTAATGCCATTCACTGGATGCCACCAGGTTTCCTGTGGGCGGGACGGTTCCCAAACTGGCTGGTGGGGCTGATGGGCACCGTCTCGTCTCTGATTGGTTTGATCCAGATGAACGCCGGAGACAGCGATGAGACAGACAGTGCATAGTCTTCACCTCACAGTGAGGAATAGATCAGGTGCTATGATGGCTGGATGAAAGATCTGTACTGGTGGAAAATGCTGAGTGAAAGGATGTGAAGCAGACTACCGACTACAATGTCTGAAGAACATAAGAAATCACCTGGACCTTTGACTGAATGATAAGCGAATAATCTAAGTAGACTTGTAGCCAATCGTCCAAGTGCTTCATCAGATGGGACTGAAAGCCTCTGTCATCAGACAGTTGGAGGCAAGATTTGATGATTATTTCTAGCTGCTAGAGCTACACAATCACATACATGTGAAATGTATTTTGAATATATGTGTTGTTATTTGCAGATAAAAGTATT
The DNA here is from genome assembly GCF_043250625.1 of Sebastes fasciatus. NCBI lineage: Eukaryota > Metazoa > Chordata > Actinopteri > Perciformes > Sebastidae > Sebastes > Sebastes fasciatus. The sequence goes on from NC_133799.1 coordinate 5,570,324, forward strand.
TTCATGTCATTTTAGTACAGTGTAGAGGTTTTGCAGAAAGGAGTATTCAAATCCTACATGACAATTATGTCCTAATGACATGGTGAAATGGAAGCAGCTCCTTGGGGTGAATCAACTTTGTATTCCGCACCTATTGCCTCCTACCTACAGGGATGATCTTGGTTGTGTTTAGAAATTAAAGCTATGTCGTAATTGTAAGAGAGATAATGTGTAGAGATTGTTAAAATATTGCCTTAACTCCACTACATACACCTATTTTCAATCTTTTACGGATGGGCTACTGAGATCACTCAAGTAAAAATTTGATTTCTGTCATATAATGTTTAAGGACAACCTTCAGACAACAGTGTTTATATGGAAACAGTCTGTGTTACTGGTCAAATGAGACAGAAGCACAAGTAGCTGCTTGAAATGTAAATTGAATCATATGTAAATTTGCTTAAGATTATGTAAACTAATGAACTTTTTAAATAAATTGAATCTATCCTCTGTTGGATGATTACTTGATGTTAGATTTTTTTTTTTCAAAATGACAGTATACCATTTACATACAGAAGAAGCATAGCGAAAACATAAACAAAGTGCTGTGCCAAACATAAAAGGACAACAGAAATGAAACAAAACCAACATAAAATAAATACAATTTAAAAAAAGACCACGCCAGAGTATGACAATAATTTCACTTAAAAACCTTAAAGATATTGCATACATTCATTGTTTTCATTGCTTTTTTGTTTTGTGAGGAAGAAATTGTTGACAGATATAGATCCATTTCATTCATAAATACAAAGAAATTAGGCATTTTTGGGGGGGTACATTTACACTTGTGAATGTGGAACTTCGCGAGAATTAAAATTAAATTAATAAGAAAAAAATGCAACACTGTCTTTGTCACTGTAATCATAGCAACCAAATTTAACATTTCTATAAGACCTACAGTGCAAAATACTTGATGTTTGATTGAGCAGGTCTGCAAGCGTCAACGTGACGTGTTCAACTGTTGCCTTCAAGTGCTTCAAATTATAATTATAATTATAACCACAGCGAATGGTTGATTTCAAAATGAGAAAAAAATTGTATATTTTTGATCAAATACGAGGTTTGTTTAGTAACTATTAAATTAACTAAGTAAGTAAGTAAATTAAAACTCATTTAATTTCTGTCTTGTAATTGCTTTTCCCCATGTTGTCCATGTATCTGTTTTTATGTTTTTTATTTTTTCCCACTCACAATGTTGTTTGGTTATGATTACCCAGAAGTCTTGATACATAATTAAATAAATATCCTCCTCACAAACACTAACCATACACTTCCACGCAACACACACACACACACACTTGTCTTTTTTGATATATTTACTGTATTGTTATTGTTGTTATTATATATATCTTGTCCTAATTGTTTGTAATCACTATTATGTAGTCATATTATTTCTTTATATTAATCTTGTCTCTAGGTGGAGGCTTCAGATAAGCCCAGTGGGTTTTTTGCCTCTTCCTGCACTGTATATTATTAATTTTTTTTTTTTTGGTATGTTGTATAGTCTTAAATTGTGCAAAACAAATAAACAAATAAACAAGGCACCAGGAAGGCACTATTAATGTTCTTAAGAGACACAGGATTGGTGGGTAGAAGTTAAGAGTAGCAGTAATGTGTAAAGTGACCTGATGTTGCACACTCTTGTCCAGTAGGTGGAGGTGTATGCAGCTTAAAGCTGGTTGCGATCCGCCAGAAACTGAGAGAAGAAGAAGAACTCTGGATTGTGAAACTGGAAGCTCCAACAGCACCTGAACGCAGCACAGCTACAGCGACAGAATAAGTAAAAGCTGTTTTTACTCGACAGCAGCAGCTATGACAAGAAAACTCTGTTTTACACCGTGATTTTACTTATTTTACTCCTGGATTATGAGATTGTTATATTTAAAGGTGCTGCTGTTGTTAGCATGACGCATACAAGTAAAGCCAAAGTTTCGGAAAAGACTCAAATCCCCAAACAAACCACGTCCTCTCATCTGTCGTGGCAGCCAGAAGAGTCTCTCTCTGTGTGTCTGTGTGGGCACAAAGACACCCAGAAACACCTCAGATACCAGGTGAGAGATGCTCTTTTATCTGCTTAAAACACAGAGTTTAACACAAGTAAGTACATGTTTAGTTGGTGAGCTCCGATTGGGGTTACTGCTGTTTGTAATTAGCTAGCTAGTTAGCATTGAGCTACTTTAACTTTAGATAGTAAAAAGTGAAATGTTTATTGAGATTTTAATTAAAATCCTGTGTTGCTTTGTGGATTATTTATATGCCGAATTAACCAGAAAACCTGCCTGATTTGTAAAATACTTCTTCAGTGTTGCTTTAAGACACTACTACATTGAAGGATCGAGAAAGCTTTGAAAAAGTGCCCTTTTTTCAATGAGGTTTGGTGTGCTGAGCTCACTCTTATGCGGAATTACCTTCTTCTCCAGGCAATTTATTTTAGGGTGCATTAATATACTGTATATGTAACTGAATTATTTGTATTAAAAACATCCTTTATAGATATAAGGGGTGTGAGTGCTGTGTTCACATTATGTGCATTGAGCTACTTTATTCCAATCTCCATTAACATTTTGGTCTATTCAAAGTTTCACTGTTATTTTCAAAGCAGGTAATAAAAGTCAATTTACGACCGTTTTCTGAATAACGAGCAACTCTTTAAACATCTAGTGAGTTATTCCAAGCTGTGAGCTAATCTGCAGAATAGATCTTTTATATTTGCTTCTCTTTATTATCTATCTCTATGATGCGTCTTTGTGACCTATAGTATCAAAACAGAGATTTTTTATTAAAAACTTGTGTTACTTTGTGGATTATTTATATGCCGAATTAACCAGAAAACCTGCCTGATTTGTAAAATAATCCTTCAGTGTTATTTTAAAACACTACTGTTGGAAAAATCGAGAAAGCTTTAAAAAAGTACACTTTTTTCAATGAAGTTTGGTATGCTGAGCTCACTCTTTGACCTAGTATCAAAACAGAGATTTTTTATTAAAATCCTGTGTTACTTTGTGGATTATTTATATGCCGAATTTACCAGAAAATCTGCCTGATTTGTAAAATACTTCTTCAGTGTTGCTGGAAGACACTACTGCATTGGAAGGATCGAAAAAGCTTTAAAAAAGTGCACTTTTTTGAATGAGGTTTGGTGTGCTGAGCTCACTCTTATGCGGAATTGCCTTCTTCTCCAGGCAATTTATTTTAGGGTGCATTAATATACTGTATATGTAACTGAATAACTTGTGTTAAAACAACTTTTATAGATATAAGGGGGTGTGAGTGCTGTGTTCTCTGGGGGTCTATTTGATGGTTGCACACATTGTACATGTTGTCCTTGTACTTTGAGCTTGAGGCTGCTTTCTCTATCTTGATCTACTTCAGATAATGCGTGCTTTAACTGATAGTACTAAAGACATTATGAGACCATCTTGTGTTATACTGGCAGCTTGGTTTATGCTACAGCTCTTATTTACAATAATTACTGTTTTTATGTTTTATGACTGTTATTCCCGTATACCAAGTGACAACAATTCTGATGACCTCTTCAATTCATTTTTTCTCTCTGACAGGCTTTCTTTCAAAATGGACTCAGACGTCTGCCCTGCTGATCAGTCGGAATCCTTGTGTCCTGTCACTGTTGATGGAGCCTCTGAGGTTGAGGTCAGCAGACGGACTGCGGCAGCTCCGCCTGGTTCAGAGGTGGAGGATGTGGACTCCTACAACCTGAACGAGCCTCCTCCGTTAGACTGGAGGTCTGACTCCTCCAGTGACGCGGGCTCAGCAGATGACCTGGATGACCCCAGCTTTCCTCCCTCTGTTGACAGTCTGGACAAGGCCAGTCCGGGTGAGCCCCTGCTACTACCATTAGGCGTGAGTGACACTATGGCTCCACTCGATGTGAACCAGCAGGAGCTTGTGGGAAATATTGCAGAGCCAGTCCAGGATATTGAGGTGGAATTGGAAGAAGAGGATGGAGCAGTTGAGGAAGTTGAGGAATACCATGAAAATGTAACCTTACGTGATGTGGAAAATAGGGTCAGTAAAGAGGAGGTGGAGGTAACTAACAGGAGATCAGGTGATGAAGACCACAGCCGCATCCACACTCTGCTCAGCAAACTCCAGTTGATGGGGGAAGAGCCTCATCCCAGCCGCCAGACACCACCTCACCTCGCCCAGCAGCAGTACTCCAGCCAGTCTGAGCTGGAAGCGTGTGCTCCCTCCCTAATAACAGATGACAGCACTGAAACCACCGGGCTGCTGTTCTCTGAGAGCCACCAGAGAGACCTGATGGGGCTGCTGCAGTTCACAGAGATCAGCGCTACACCCAGTCCCACCTCTCCGCACCCAAGAGGAGACGTGGACGCTGTGGTATCCGTTTCTTACAGTCAGGAGGACGCTCAAATGTTCTGGGGGCATTATGGGAATGGTAAAAAGCAGCGGCAGCGACACAGGGAGGACTCCATCGCCTCCCTGCCAGATGATGAGTATCCTGAGCCAGTGTGGATGAAGCTGGGCGAGGAGCCTCCAGAGGAAGACGAGGCTGCTGCAGAGAACGAGCAGGTAGGTTGAGGTACTTTTACTATAATCAGCTGAAAGGTGGGTGAATTTTAAACTCCAAATTGTTATTTAGAGATTGATTTATTAATTCAGTCTCTACAGAAAACCTTATTCCTCATGTAGCTACATACAAACAAACTACATAGTGTGATGTATGCTACAAATTTTGTTAAAAAGATTTGCATCTACTTAAAGGGACTCCACAAAAACAAAGTAGATTTATTGCATGTGTTTATCATCACAGATGTTTAAGTTTAACCAATGATAAGATTTAAAGGTGCAGTGTGTAGGATTTGGCGGCATGGTGTGGTTGCAGATTGTAACCAACTGAGTACTCCTCCGCTCACTCCTCCTTTTCCAAGACTGCGGTAACGTGAGCCGCAGAGTGCAAAACCATGGTAACGCTGTTCGCCTTGCTCAGAGGCCATCCTTACCATCATAACACAACTTTAGGGGCAACGGAAGTCAGACAGTGGCTGGCGGTACCACGGTTTGGACTCTCCTGCTCACGTTACCACAGTTTTACAAGCGTGTCAGAGAACCACGGTGGCCTTCAGGTAACGTAAAAACGCTAAAAGCTCTCTCTAGAGCCGGTGATTGGTTTGTCCTTTCTGGGCTACTGTAGAAATATGGCGGAGCAACATGGTGGACCAAAGAAGAGAAAAACACGATATGAGCTTCAAGATGTTTTTGATGCTTTAACCAGCAAATGTTTGGTCTTTTTAAGTTGCTAAGTAACTAAAAGGATCAATTGTGTGAATTATAATCTTTAAAATTTCTCTTGAACTGTTTTTATTTTATTTTTCAGTCTTGACAGTTTATTAATTTCTCTTTTTGCTGTCATTGCAGAGTGCAGATCATCCTTCATATAAAGACGGTGAGTCACTTCAGCTCACTTGTCATATAGAAAGATTTTTCGGTGTCAAATGTTACTAAAGAGAAATGAGGCCACGTCGTTATCTCATGTGTTTTACTCTTTTAGTGCCCGGTCCGTGTGACCCTGAAGACCTGTTGGATGGCGTGATATTTGGTTCCAAGTACTTGGGCTCCACTCAGATCAAATCAGAGAAGAACCCGTCTACAAACGCCCGCATGACGCAGGCGCAGGAGGCAGTGGACCGCATTAAGGTGAACTCCGATAAGAGATGCTCACAGTGTACACTGAACACAGCCGTTGTTGTTGCTGTGTTATATTATTCTAGTAAAGGATTTCTGTCACACTAAAAATACCAGTTTTGAAATCCAGATTGTTCTATCGAGGCATTAGCTGTGTTTTTTTAGTGATGTTGTCATCAGGATGTCAGTGTGACTGTGTTTGTTTCAGGCTCCAGAGGGAGAGTCCCAGCCAATGACAGAGGTGGATCTGTTCATCTCAACCCAGCGAATCAAAGTCCTCACTAATGACACTCAGGTGAGTTTTTCTAACCGTGAAATTTACCTCGTAGTTTTGAATTTCTTTTTCTTTCGTTCAGGGTTTTGACTACATTTATTCTGCGTTATCATTTCCTTTTTTGCTCTCAACTAGAAACTGCTTTCAGTATCATTATGTTTAGTGTCACTTCCACTTTATGTCGGTATTTTTTTTTGCTTTTGAGCCACACATGCTGATGGTGGATATTAGTGGAATCTCAATAGATTTCAGGTTGTAGGATTAAATACAACTTGATAATAGTGTGAGCTGTTAGATTCAGCTATGGACAGCTTTGGAATCAAGATCTTCATGTGTCAAATAAAATGATTAACTTCATTTTATTTCATCTAAAAACACATGGGGGTTAGTTAATCAACAAAGTGTGTTGTGAAGAAACAGTTTGATTGGAGGAGTTATATAGTTTAAAATACTTAAATATTGGTTGAAACCCTGCACTGCATCAACGTCTGCAGTTGCCAGTTTGTGTCCATTGTTTATTTTTCCTCATTAAGCGTCCCTACGTCCCTGCTCTCTCATCATGAGCATGCCTGAAATGTAATTAGATAGAGGATTTGATAAAAACATGCAGTGTAGGGCTGCAACTAACGATTATTTTCATTGTCGATTAATCTGTTGATTATTTTCTCCATTAATCCATTAGTTGTTTGGTTTATAAAATGGTGAAAAATGTCAATCAGTGTTTCCCAAAGCCAAAGATGACGTCCTCAAATGTCTTGTTTTGCCCACAATTCAAATATGAATATATTTTTCTTCGTTTACTGTCATAGAGGAGTAAAGAAACCAGAAAATATTCACATTTAAGAAACTGGAATCAGAGAACGTTGACTGTTATTCCTTAAAAAATTACTCAAACTGATTAATCGATTATCAAAATAGTTGGCTATTAATTAATAGTTGACAACTAATTAACGATTAATCATCGCGGCTCTACATTAGTGAACTTTTCTTTTATAAGGTGGCATTGCACTAAAGTTTCTCCTTCAATCAGAGGTCCAGCAGCAAGAATCCTTAATATAGAAGTGAATGTTGATTTAATATGAGAGCTCTGCGGTAATGTTGCGGTTATAGTAGAGTCTATTTTCATCCACTATGTGGTTGAATTGTCAGGAGAGTCAAAGTGGGTCATCTACTGTCAGCTCCCTCTTTGCATGGCCGGTTGCGCCTCATTGCACCATACTTCAATTTTGTTTAGTTGACTTTTCTTTTTTAGGAGCAGCTCTGCTAACAGTCACTCTTGTTTTTGTCAATAATATTATCATTACTCGGAAATCCGCCTTCCCAGGCATGCAAATAGACCAAACTTTGCACATAGGTCCAGTCCTATATGCCAAACTTCCTCAATTGTCTTTGTGGGCTAATAGTCCTGATGGTGGCGCTACAGCAAACATCTAAAGTTTAAAACTTTGAAAATTCATAACAAATCAGCCGTTCTTGCTACAACTTAGCAACTTCCACCAACATGTAGGCCATAGTGAGCAGAACTGTCCATGTGCTTCAACCTGATAAGGCAGAGTGAACATGCTAATGCCTTAAAGGTTTAATAATAATGGACCCTCCTGTATTTCTTATCTCTCTTCCTCCTCTTCCTTTCTTCATCTTCCTCCTCCTTCTTCCTCAACATGTATAATTTAACATTGTGGTTTCAGTCATAAATCACAAATAATAGGCTAGATAGATGGATAGATAGATAGATAGATAGATAGATAGTTACTTTATTGATCCCGAGGAAAATTCAAGATTTCAATGCTATTATTGACAATTTGAGCCACTTAGTTTTTATTTTATTTTTTTGCATCTCATACCAGCACCGTGACTTTTTCAATTATAAATTTCAATCAGAAAGAAAGTTGCCAGAATTTTGATCATGTTTTTTTATTATCGTATTAATTTGTGAGATCTTTTTTTTTTTAAATTCCCCTGTTTCATTAAAGAACATTTTAACTTCTCAGATTTATTAGATTTAATAGATACAGTATAATGCCACATAAGTCACCATAATCACATTAATCCTTTACAAAAAGTTCATATTTGTCTCCTAAATTTTTCATAAATGTAGTGCTTGTTGGCAGCTGATTTTTGGGGAAATTAAAGTGTACTTGAATGCCTCACCAATGAGAATCTTGGAAGTGGTCTCAGGCTTCAGGTCTCTGTAAGTTGACTTGAAGACCAGGTCTTCCTGTCTTCTCTGTGTCTAATATTATTAACACCTTCATGTCTCGTTTCCACTCAGGAAGCCATGATGGATCACGCTCTGCAGATGATCTCTTACATTGCAGACATTGGTAACATTGTGGTCCTGATGGCACGAAGGAAACGTAAAGGGCAGGATGGTGACTCTTCCTCTTCCTCCTCATCCGGGCCTCAGAAGAAGTACTTAATGATCTGCCATGTCTTCTCCTCTGACGATGTGAGTATGTCGATTGAATGGCCGTTTTATAAAACGGGAAACTTTCAAGTGTTTTTGTCTTATTTTAAACACAACAGCTGTTAAAGGATTAAAAAGTGTTTCCTGCTCTGCTTTTATGCTTCTTATCTTCATTGTTGCCACAACTTCATTGTTTCAGTTCATCTGTAGTGTTGAGTCTTTGGCTGCAAAACTCGCAAACAGGCTTACGAGTCGAGACCTCATTAAAGTATCTTTCGCTCCCCGCAACGTTGCGTCTCAGATCAAATGTGCTGTTTTCAGCTGGACAACAGTTTCAGCTTCAGCTTGGCCTGGTTTCCTTCCCCCAGACGGCCAGCGAGTTCTCCTGAATGTAAAAACGGTCTGGCTGTCGTCCCAGTTTCCCACTGTTGGCAAGTCTGAATAGAGAGAGGAAGGGTTTCTTTTTAGAAACCAATTAGCTGTGGGATACTGAAGGCCATGAGGCCACTGCGTCTACTGCTAGTTTTCCCAACTTAACTCTTCTTATATGAAGAGTTTCATTTTAAAATGAGATGTACAATGGATGGGGTGAATGTAACAAGTAACTGATGAAACAGTAAAGACACAGGTCACCTATTATAGCAAAGTAGGGAACCTTTTCAGACTTGATGCTCTGTTTTAGTTTCAGGGTGTGACGTGTGTTTTCGGTGCTTTGTTTAGTGTTTTGCACATTCATTTGCTTTTATTTGTTGTTTGTTGTCGTATGAAAATGGAGGGTAAAAAGTGGATGAAGAATATTTATTTAACAAATTGAAACCTGAGTCCGTTCTCTCTCTCCATCCAGGCTCAGGTCATAGCCCAGGCTATCGGCCAGGCGTTCGGAGTGGCGTACCAGCAGTTCCTTCAGGCCAGCGGCATCAAGGCCAGCGATCTGAGGCCTGGCGAGTACAGCGACTACCTGGAAAGTCAGGAGCTCTATAACGGAGACCTGGCCCACTTCTCTGACTCTCAGAACATCCGAGACGTAAGCAGAGTGATTGCGGCTACATGTCTTAAAACAAACTGCAGGTGGCCATTAATAGATGTCATTAAGATTTGATTTGATGTTATTAAGGATCTAACAGACATTAAAACCAAAATATGATGAGTAACGGGTTACTCTAGAAGTGGGTCAGAAGTTCAGCTCACTATACCTCAATGCAGAAAGAGTATTACATTTGACCACAACACTATTTACAATATAAATTAGAAATAGATAGAGAAGAATGCTATGTATAATATACAATAATAGAAAAATAGAACAGTATCTGTGCAAAATGTGTGCAGACTTGAAAGGTGGCTTAAAAAAAGTGTCCTAGTGGCTTCATGGTTAAGATGCACACCATATACACTATGGTGGTTGCAAACGTTCCTGGTTCAATTCTGGACCTGTTGTTGCACTTAATTCCCCGTCTGTCTCCCCATATTTCTTGTCATCTCTCTATTGTCCACTTTAAAATAAAGACATAAAACAATCCCACAAAAAAGTTGCTCCTTCATGTAGGGCAGCTGGTGTAGTCAGCTTGGATTACAGTGTATTTCAATAGTGATAACTTTCAAATGTAGGTAATTGTAGGGAAATAACTGGTTAACCAAATGAAAACATTTTCACTGCTGTGTGTCTGTGGCTCAGGTCGCCATCACCAAGGCTCCTGGAGAGATCTTGGGCCTGGCGGTGGTGGAGTCGGGCTGGGGCTCCATCCTGCCCACAGTGGTGGTGGCCAACCTCCTTCATGGAGGTCCTGCCGAGCGCTGCGGCGAGCTCAGCATCGGGGACCGCATCATGTCCGTAAACAGCACCAGCCTTGTGGGTCTGCCCATCACCACCTGCCAGAACATCATCCGGGTAAGAAGGGAACACGGGGCGCAAACTTAGTGATTTTGATAACAATAACTATATCAACAGTAATTACAGTGTTATTGTTATTATTCACTGTACATTCAAGTGATCTTACCTTCTTCACAGCAAATGTGCTGTACTAAGGAGGCACTAGATGTGTTGCTTTAAGGATGCACTAGATGTGCTGCTTTAAGGATGCACTAGATGTGCTGCCCTAAGGATGCACTAGATGTGCTGCTTTAAGGATGCACTAGATGTGCTTCCCTGAGGATGCACCAGATGGCACTATGTTTCCATGCAGTGTGAGAATGCATATACCAGTATTGATCTGATACTGGATTCAGATATTAATTGGTGTTTTAAAGGTCCAATATCAGTATTCATCCAGTTGTGTATAGCCCATATGTTTGCGCTGATATTCAATATTTCAAGAGTTTAAAGAGTTTTCATCCTGTTAAGGTAGAGCACAACCGTGTTCATGATATTGTGTACATCATGTGCCTGTGATGGACACAATATCATGAGCACCTATATAATGCCATCAACAACAGCCCTGCACTGAATTTGATGACTGTGAAGCGTATAATGTTTTGTGTTTTGAGACTCTGTCAACTTTATGGTAATTTGTGAGGCCATGGTTAATCATTTTGTTGCATTATATAGCGTATATAAAAGATTTCACATGCAGAGGGTAGTGACCATGAAAGCCTGAATGGCAACCAAACAACTGTCAGCGTTTACCATCTTGCATTTTACATTAAAAAACCCCATCAAAATCAATGTTTTAAAAAATGAAGGAACTGTTAAGGATCTAAAGAGAAGACCAGTTACACGTGTTTGCAGACCTTTAAGGTAATGCAGCACAGTTTGTAAAGAAAATATTTCCACTCAGGTTTACTGAGTGGTTTTATTTAGCTTTGGTCAGAAAAATGCTGCTGTAACCTTAGTGCTCTAATTCACATTTTGTTTCTATCTCAGGACTTAAAAAGCCAAAAGTATGTGAAGCTCAGCATCGTTCATTGCCCGCCAGTCACCATGGCGATTATAAGGAGGCCAGATCCCAAGTTTCAGCTGGGCTTCAGTGTGGAGGACGGCATTGTAAGTCAATATTCATATTTTCTATGTGTCTCGGTTTGTCTCACTCTCACAGCCAGTTCTTCTATTTTCTTCAGTTCTTTAACGAAATAATCAACTTGCTAGCTTTTTGTGGTGCTTTTTGACTTTGTTTTTGAAAAGTAAGAAATTCCCTCTCTCTTCCTGGTTGCAGATCTGCAGTCTGATGCGGGGCGGTATAGCAGAGAGAGGAGGCATTCGTGTTGGGCATCGCATCATTGAAATCAACGGGCAGAGTGTCGTCGCCACAACGCACGACAAGATCATTCAGATCCTGACCAATGCTGTCGGAGAGGTGAGAAGGGTTTTTATTTAGTCATAAATACAGTAATAGATATTTCACTCAAAGTTTGTTTTTTATTATGACATATTCTCAGAGTTAAAAGTTAGATTTTCTCCCTCTGGACAGATTCACTTGAAGACCATGCCAGCCTCAACATATCGACTCTTAACAGGACAAGAGCAGCCAGTGTTTCTTTGAGCACTTCCTGCTGCATCAAGGACAAAACTACTGCACAGTGTTCAAGCTCCATGAACTTTTGCCAAAATGAGAAAATATCATGTAATTGATCATACAGCATATCATACGCTGTTGTCCCGCCACTGAATACAACAAACTAGTCTGGCTATATATTTTTAAGCTGTAAAGTACATTGTAATATTGTGAAAGCATATTTTAAAGTGACAGAGATTGATGATAGCTCTCATTTATATTTATCTGATATTTAACAATGCAGCCAGTAGCTGAGATGCAATAATTCATGAACGGAATATATTTTGACTTCACTAACTTTTACACGGTGTTGAGCATACTGTGCTCTAGAGTTTTTGGTCTTCCAGCCTGGTGTGTTGCCAGTGTGCCTGAGCTGAACGTACTTGCAAGGGAAATCTTATTGAATCAAGACAAAGAGTGTAGTTCATTGTGATGTGCTTCCAGTCCCTCACGTACACATGCATATCAGAGCGCTCTGGTTCATTCATACAATGCTTCCCTGGCTGTGCCTGACAGGAAACAGATATCATGCACAATTAAAGGTATTGGCCTTATTTCATAGAAAGATGCATATATTTTTAAGAATTTGCTGTTTCAGATGTTCATTAAAATTATCTGTAAGATTTCTTCTTGATGTTATTTATTAAGTGTCAGCGTTCGCTTAATATGTTTCAGATTCAAAGCTTTTTTTTTTCATTTTAAAACAAATTACATGTACATCTGAGTTAGAGCTACTGTATATTTACATTCGGACAGCTCTATGAATATGTTGTCTGTTGCAATATATGTAATTGAAAAATATATCAAATTGATAAAAGCACATTTCTTATAGGTTAAATGTATGTAATGATTGCAAATGTGATGCTATTAATTAATATCTCTACTGCTATTTTATTTACGAGTAAACAATGTATGCTGCTTGTGCTAATAAAGTAATGCCTTTTATTTATGTGAATATTATTATATTAAGATAGTTCTTATTATCTAAGGCTCTGTGAGCATGTACATAACAGCCATGTGGCCAATCAGCTGTTACCAAAACATAGACAAGAGCCAATCAGATTCTTTACCGGCTTCTGTGACCCCGCCCATGGAACGTCCCTAAGCCAATCAGCGTCGTCAGTGGGCGGGACTTTCTCAGCTCACACTTGGTGGTTACACACACACAGAGAGACAGTGGAGGAAATGGAGAATCAATGACAAGCTACCTACCAGCCGTGTAAAGGAGACTATCAGCATTTATAGAAAGGTAATCATTAACAACAGTCTTAACGAGTCTTGGGAGCTAAATTACGTTTTCATTTATTGTTTTCAAAAAGGTATTTTTCATCCCCATCACCATGTAAACATTGTAGGAAGCTGTAGGTGAGGTTAGCTAAGAGAAGTTTCCCTCTTCCTTCTTTAGCTCAGTTAGCTAACATTAGGTAACATCAGGTTCATTGTGTTGCTTAGCTACTAGTTATGGATGAGTCAAACTGTTAATTAAACTGGTGATTGTAGCAGCTGATAACAGCATTTAAATTATATTTTTTACTTTATATTTTCTTTGAATAAGGTCCCAAATGAAATGCTGAAAATACCCTTAATTTGTACCTGTTAGTTAAGTACATTTTATATTATGACATGAGATTTTTAAAGATTTACAATTACATTAAGTGACGAATATATTACATAATAGTATTAATCTGTGTTTCCTGCTGTAGGCCTCCATAATGCTCTGAAAAGGGACATTTAAAGGTCCCATATTATGCTCATTCTCAGGTTCATACTTGTATTTTGTCTTGTAACATGTTTACATGCTGTAATGTTAAAAAAAAACTTTAATTTCCTCATACTGCTTAAATATGCCTGTATTTACCCTCTGTCTGAAACGCTCCGTTTTAGCACATTTTGACGGAATTGCAATATGCGTTGCTGGGCAACAGCTTGGGTCCATGTGTACTTCCTGTCAGCTGATGACATTCACATACACTGCAACCAGGAATAAGCTGGGGGACATTTAGACTGTTTACGTTTTCAAACTGTCAAAGGTCTAAATATTGTATATTCGTGACATCGGGAATGGGCAGAAATCCTGACAGCTTGTTTCAAATGCAGAGTTTCTAAATACGGGCTGTGTGTATTTCCCTGTGGATTGAGTGTTTCGATACTTTCACAGTATTTATATAGGACATAAGCCTGCTTTATAATAAAAAATACCATGAAAATCTCACTTTGTTTTATAATATGGGACCTTTAAATTAAATGGTCAAAAAAGAGGAAAAAAAGGTTTCAGATGTTGTGGTTCATTACCTGTACTGACATTTGCAAAGCCTTGAAATGTAAACATAGGAAGTTAAAAAAAAGAAGAAAGTTTGACTTAAAGTGAGCCTGGCTATTGCTTTCTAACCTGGCACAAGTCATGAGCAGGATCTTCAGATTATTTACTAACTAGAGCACCAACTCTCTGGAGGCATCCACAGAGCAAATGTAAATGTTAAAGTCTCTAAAGTAAGCTGTGAGGATCAGGAGGATTTTGAGATAAAGCAAGGGGATAGTCCATCTTGAGCAGATCACAGCAGACACATAAGACAACCTTGACTCTCGATAAATATAAAAACAGCCTGTTGAACTGTCCTCTGCAGGGGAAAGGTCAGCTACAGTTCCTCACTAATGATAAACTCATTCACAGGCAACATGTCAAAATTAACACACTTTAAAGAATGGCACATAAAGACTCAGTAAGTATTTTAACAAACACTTTAACTCACTTTAAATGTAAAATGAAAAAAATGCCTAAAATAGCAGTTAATAACCTCCAGAGAAATTTATTTTGGTCTGTGAATAATATCACAAACAATTTGGGGAAAAGAAAAGATTTAAAAAAAAAAAAAATAACGCGACAGAAAATGGGGAAACAAAATTGGGATATTTTATATTCAGTTAATTACTGTCGGTCATTCAGCCTCCATGATTTCTTGACTCTGTCATCTTGTTATTATAGCAAGTTGTGTACGCAGTGTTAGGATAGGATGATCGTATACATGGCGGACTTTGTGATATCAGCAAATATTGTATTGTTGTCCAAAGAATCAATATAATATTGTATTGTGATGAAACTTGTGATTTACATCCCGACACTACATCAACAAAGACATAGACACAATATGTCATCTACACAATGACAACACCAGGCAGGATCATTGAAGGGAAGTACATAGTTCCTTTGCAACAACGATAGTAAGGTCAGTAAAAGCAAAGTATACAGTCAATAAGTTAGATCAGATGCAAAATCATGAAAACAAAAAATCCAGATGTGCCAATGTACAACCATGTAAACAGTATGCAGACAATGACTGCACAAGTGGTTGTCGCATACAGTGAATGAACAAATAGTGGAAAGGATATGGTGTCAACGTTGTTCATTAAAAGGTAAGGCTGTCCTTGTCCAAAGAAATTCTTAGTCTACTAACACTCATACGATTTAGTCGTCTAATCGATTAGTTGATTTAATCAACAGATCTGTAAAACTGAGCTGCTCCACAAAGAATCACACAAAAGCACCACTTTGAGTCTGTGTTTACCAGAGATGTTCTCATACGTTTCTTGGAGTCATTCAGCATGAAAAAAGTAAGACAGAGAGGATGATGAAATGTGATAAATGTCCCCAGCTCTAATTGAAGTAGTGGGGACGCAACAGCCACATTTCATGTGTCCCCAATGAGGCTGACCCGAATGCTTCAAAGCTTCGACCATTGTCATAGAAATCAGCCTCCAAATCAGTGTTTGAATGCTTTTGTAATAATAAAGTATAAATCCCCAAATAGCCCATGAAATAAGGAATATTCCCACAGCATTATTCATTATTCATATTCAACATTCGTTATTATTAGTTAATCATATTCACATATCGCAGTTTGTTGTGTGTAGAGGTGCGTGTGTGTACAGTAGTGCGTAAGCGGCACTGAAACGGCGTAGATGGAGACAGACAAACAGAAGAACATGTCAGCCTGCCGCGCTACGCTGCTCTGCAAAGCTTTGAATACCTTTGAATATTTCTCACCGAAGCTTCGAAGCCCAAAAAATGGTATTCGGGACAGCCCTAGTCCCTAACAACTCGACAACTAGGACGCCCTGCTGAACTTGTCTTTTTCTCACCACATTTTGTGTTTTCCAGCTCTGCATCATGGCCAGGTAGCTGTTCAGAGCGATGGCGTTTTTCCGACAGCTTGGCCTCGTGCTCTGGAAGAACATCACATACCGCAGGAGGAACAAGGTGGCCACATCTACACTTCACAGACAGGAATATAATAGTTTGTTGATTCTGGAATGAAAAATGTAATATAAAACACAGCTTGGACATTACGTTAAATGCAAACCACAAATGAACTATAACAACCAACGTCTGAAGTTTCATGATAAACACAACTGTGTGTCTGAGTCAGCTACATTGTAGGCCCCACTAGGGAGGAGATAGTCCTGCTGGTCTCTGACAGAGGTCGATAAAGGTCATTGATTATTTGTAACAGAGCCCATGTTTTCCTCTTATGCAGATCCAGCTGATCATCGAGCTCCTCTGGCCACTCTTCCTCTTCGTCATCCTCATCTCTGTTCGTCATTCACACCCTCCCTACAAACAGAGCCAATGTGAGTGATATTATGTCATGTGTGTTTTCAGACTCACACACACACACACACACACACACACACTTACAGGTGTGAATAATGGCTTTATGCCAACCAGTTAAAGTGGCAGTAGGCACTTTTTTCTGCTCCAATCTCGCCTACTTCAGCTTTAAAGCTGTGCAGCCAAAATGGACTTCCAAGCCGATCGGGGAATGTAAAAAACACTCTTAACACACCTCACACTACAGGAATATCTGTAAAGATAATCTTTAGAACCATCAGAAGATCTGTGCTTTGCTGACGATTGTCGGGAGGGGGGTAAAAAGGTGTGTGCGTTACATCCTGTACAACCCCTAAACGCTGCATCTTGGTAACTTAATTTTTGTAGGAAAAGTAAACTTTCCAATAACAAATTAGAAAAAAAAAAAAACAGAACTTTGCAGGTTACCAACTTTAATTATTCAGTGCTGATACGAGGGGTTTGAATCAAATTTAGTTTTAGTTAGTTTAAGTTAGTTTGCTCATTTTAGTTTAGTTTCAGTTTTTCAGAAATGTTTAGTTTTAGTTTTTATATATTTCATTTTAGTGTTATAGTTTGTTTTTGTTAGGGACAGCTATAATGTCTCAGAGGTATGTAGCTATATGCTTACAAAATAAATGGTTGGAGACTGTGTAGGATGGCCATAATGTTTAATGTTTAATGTTTAATATTCACGCTACTTTAGTGAAGCTACTGTGGCAGAGCACCGTCTCCTGGATCGTCAAGTCCGTTCAATTTCTGTGGTTCAATGTCACGAGAGTTTACGGAATTTATGCTGTCTCCTTTTTTTGGTAGTGATATATTATAGCTAAAAAAACTAAAACCGAAATTAATTTATGTTCACTTTTATTTTATTTTTAATTTTTATTTAGTTTTTCTTAAAGGATGTAGTTTTTGCGTCAGTGTCAATTCACTTAAAATATTTTTCACTGCTTATTTTTGTTTTAGTTTTAGTTTTAGTTTACTATGATAACCCTGAATTTCCTGAAGTACCTTTGTGGATTGAATGTATTCTAAGTAAAGGAGTGGACATTAAGCATTCATAACAGTCATGTACTACCTGGTGCAACACAGGGAATTTTGCTTGTGAGCTTCAAAAATGTGCAACCTGTGCATGTTTCCTGTTTGTGTGTGTTCTCACCTAGACATTTACATACGGAAGAAGCGTCCTCTTTCCTGTTTTTGTCTTCTTTAGATCAGTCTTGCATGTAAAGGCAGCTCACATCAGGTTGAAGATAATAACATTATAATTTCATATCAGTTGTACAAAAAACAACATTAGCTCACATAACAGCAGTTTGGGTTATGTTAGGATCATTGTTCAGTCCGCTGCTTGTAGATTGTGTTTCAGGTCACCACCACAGTGTTTTCATTGTTTCCTGTTTTGGGCTAATCTCCTGGTAGTGAACTTTTTGTCTTTGTTTTTCTTTTCCTTTGCTTGTAGGTCACTTTCCAAACAAAGCATTACCCTCAGCGGGCACCTTGCCCTGGATTCAGGGCATAATCTGCAACATCAACAACCCCTGCTTCCACAGCCCGACTCCAGGGGAGACACTGGGCCAAGTTGGCAACTTTGACAACTCCATGTAGGTAAACTGGAGGTAAAAACACAGACAGCTGTCTGGAGTGCTGCAGTTTACCAGGGGATCATTGTAGGATAGAGTAGCCCAAAAGATAATCAGACAAAATGCAGGCAGTCAAAATTTATGTTGGAATTAGAAATATTTATGATAAAAAAAAAAGTTTGAGCCTGTTGTCACTGACTTTATATTGTGTTTACTAGATCAAGAAAGATGTAGACCAGAATGCAATGCTGCATACATTTTACTCTAGACTAAGTACTTGGTAGTGAGGGGTACAGCTGCAGTTAATTGGAGTGAGTCACTCCAATATTTCTGAACTATTGTTTGCTAATTAACAGATGAGACAAAGTAAAACATCTTTAAGCAAGATTATACTTTTTCAGTGTCACTAGCTTACTAGCAACAGTTTGTGTACTTTGCATGACTTCCTCAAATTAATAGTTTGACATGTTGGGAAATACGCATACTGGTATTCACTTTCTTTTAGAGAATTAGATCAGAAGATCAATACGATTGTCTGTACGATTATTAATAATAATAACTTTATTTATAGCGAACTTTTCATTTAAGAGATATAGATGAAAGTGCTTTACAAAAGAAAAGAAAAATGCAACACATTCAGAGCAGAAAGGTAATAACATTAAACAATAAGAGGACAGTAGATGCTAAAATAATTAGTGAAATTAAATAAAAAATAAAAAATAAAAATACATAATAATAAATAGAATGGCTTTGATTATAAGCCAAATTAAATAAATAGGTTTTCAACTGTCATTTAAAAACAGGTAAAAGAACCTTAAAATGATTTATATTATAAGCTGAAATTTTTCAATTGACTGTTTGGGAAGACCAGTAAAAAGAGTATTGCAATAGTTTAATCTACAGCATTTGAAATAAAAGCATGAATATGTTTTTCAGCATATTCATAGGATAGGAACGGCCGCACTTTAGCAATGTTTCTTTAGTGATAAAAAGCTGTTTTGGTCAACTTCTAAAGGTAAATGTGAAGAAGCTGCAGCTGAGTACGAGAAGAACAAAATCTGCCTAACAGCACCTCTAAAGCTCACTAACTACGATGTTATATCTTTGTTCAATCTGCACAACAACTGAAGTGTAAAACTAGTAAGTTGTGGTTTTATGGGGGGTAATGTGCCGGACTATTTGTTGGCCGAGCGCAGTGTCTTCCTGAAGATTTTCCTATGAGCTTGCTAGACAACCAGCAGAGACTTTTCCCTACTTTCCAGACAGCAGTTGGTTTCATTTCATACAAATTTGAGGTGCAATGTGTTGTCCAAGGACACGTTTTTCATGTAGACAGGAGGAGCTGGGAATCAAACCACAAGCTCTGTGATCATCGTTAACTGACTTTGTATCAAAGTTAAATATTGTGTGGTGATGCAGTTGACATAAGAGACTGTTAAAAAACCTCTTTGGTGTTTTCAGTTGCTTCTGAGAAACTCCCACATCTGATCTGAGAGTCAGAACAATTTGTTTCATGCAAGAAAACAACACAATTTACATTTCTTCAGTTATTTAAATTCTGGGTTAGCTTGGCACTTCACTGAACACGGTTGGTGGTGTTTGTAGATGTGAAGTTGGTGTTTACTGGTAAACTAAAAAGCCTGTTATACCGTAGTTAAATGTAACCGTGTTTATCCTCTTGTTGTCTTTCTCCCCCAGACTGTCTCGCCTCTTCGTGGACGCCCAGACTGTTCTGTCCTATAGTGGAAACCAGAGTTTCTCGGGCTTTCAGGACCTGATGGAGAGTGTCCGAAGCCTGGGAGAGAGACCTGGAGCCTGGCCAAGTACACTACAACTTGTTTAAATCTCCTCTAGTAGCGACCTGAAGGGATACCTTGACACCCTGACACTGTGACACTTAAACACATAGGTGTTTACTGTCTTCAAGCACCTTATTCAGCTAATAATTGTTACGAACCCTGGGTGGGCACTACTAGCCTAAAAGATCTGATTATAACAGAAGGTAATGAGTGAGTTATTTTAGCAGGCAAAACACACACAAAGTGGTCACGAGTTTATAATGTCAAGGTATATCTTTAAGGTTGCTTTCCAAGAATCTGAGCGAATTATGTATAAGTAGAAATGGAGCGTTGGCTTCCGTCAGTGAAGTTGTAATGTGGTTTAAAGTTTAAACAAGGTCATGGTGTGGTAAAGTCCAGGAGGACAAGATGACCACAATGTTTGAATCAGTGAATACAGCAGGAGGAACTCTTAACTTCAAATGTCAGGGCACTAACGAAGAAGATGGCCATGGAAATGTGGATTTTTTTAAAACTTACAACCTCCTATCTCTATTAAACAAAAAAAAAAACAGGCATTCAAAGAAAGAAATGTAATTGATAGCAGGTTTAAGTCCCTACAAGCTATCAAATACAGTAAAAGCATTGAATTCATTCAGTTTTTTGTTCCCAGACTTATCTGAGCCGGACTGAGAGCTTACAGTAGCAGCCAGTAGCTGATGTGTATGAATGGCTTTATGTAGGTGTCGAGTGACCCAATGAATGTGTCCGTTTACTGCTGTTGTGAAGCAGCACAGAGTGGTTTTGTCTCTCCTTGCTGCAGGCAGATTAAATTACACGACTTCCCCCTGGACAAACAATTGGATGAATGAAAGCCGGTTTTTCAGTGGGGGTTTTTTCAGCAAAAAATCCCACATTGCTGGCCTAATAGACATCTACTGACTCCCACAATCCTCACCCACTGATACCGTAAAGAACATATTATAAAGCAGCCTTTTTAATCTCAAAATTGCTATTGTATTTATGTGAATATTTCCCTGGGTTACAGCTTTTCAGGAGACAGAAATAACTTAAATGGTCAATTTAAACCTTGCAGTGAAAAGTGTGACTTGCCTGGTTCAATATAGCCATACAAGCCAAGACTTTAGGTAAGCTAGTGAGCTAGCCTACTGGATGATTGAAAATGCAAATGTGAAATAACTCAACCTGAATATTTCTGCCTTCAGAGCTGAGTGCAATTTAATTTTCTGAATTTTGAATTGTAGCACATTAGTGGCACTGGAAGGTTTTTACAAATTAAGGTTTGGTACGTGTCTAAGGCCTCATAAAGCAGAATAAAATTAGCCAGCCACAGGCAAACATTGTATTTTAGTTTTCAGGCAGAGATGTGAAATATGAAATAAGCAGAATAAGTAAGAATTTAAGTATTGGATGCCATTTATTACCCAAAAACAACAAATGAACTGTAATCATTCTAACTGAAAAAATGTCTTCTGTTAATGTCCCATGGGGTTAACAGCTTTGTTTTGAATGAACTTTTCACAATGTAAGTGGTTATTTATTTGTAATACAGTGTGTTTTATTTGTCGCTCTAGGCAGCACTTACATATAATGTTTGTGTTTCTGCTGTAGATCTCCCAGTAGGAGAATACCTGAGAGCCAATGAGACGTTCTCAACTTTCCTCCTGACAAATGGCAGCCTGTCGCCTGTGACTGTGGACCAGCTGCTGAAGGCTCGTCTCAATTTACAGGTGAGGTATCTGCTGTATATCCTTTGATAACAAACCTTCAATGTACAGAACAAGGACTCACTAAAACCCTCTGCGTTTCGATTTGGTTAAATTTTGTTAATCTGTTCTGTAGGGCCGGACCGAATAGTTTGAAGCTTAGATGCTTCATTCATAACATTGAAATTCAAATTCTAAATCAACATTTAAAATGTTTTTTTTTCTTTTTGCATGTTTATTCATTCTATTTAAAGCCGGTATTTCTGCACAGTTGCAGATAAATATTAGGTTACACTAATATTATTAGTATTGTACTGTTTGTAGAATTAGATTCCAGTGGTGGCTGTGTAGGACTGTTTCCGACTCGTGTGAGTCAAACATTTCCAATAACTCCAGAGCTGTTTTAACGTCCAAAAGTCAACATTTATTAAAAAAGGATAGATATAACCATTTCTAAAATTCACAACATGTTTTCATCTAACAAAATATTCTGCTTTGATCCATATTTGTTGTTGTTTAGCCTTTCAAAAAATAACATTTTCACTGTGGTCAAAAACGTGTTCGCTCTAGCTTAACGCACACAATGGGAGGCACGCACCTGTATTAACGGGGCGGTCTAGCTGCACCATAAATTACATTTATATAACTACAATAACTCATATCATAAAATAAGATATGACGACAGATATTCAAAGCTTCATTCAAAAAAAGACGTTCGGTACAACCCTACTGTTCTGGCACGTGTAACCTAAATGATTTTCCCAAAAGATGCAAAATAAATTCAACTTCCAATTGTGAAACAAAAATAGGAGGAATCTGTTATAATGAATAAGGGCCAACGAATAAGATTTTTACAGTCCTGGTTCACTAATAAAATAGGAATAAAGAATTAAATAACTTTAAACCTAAAATTTTAGAAGTATGAGTTTAATAAGCGATAAGTATCACAGAACTGGTACTAGCAGCACAGATGATAATTACAGGTAAGAGCAAGTTGTATGTATTATTTGTCTGAGCCTTACTTTAATGTAAGTGTGGGGCATCAATTTTGTCCCATCCAGGTTTCTGTGGCTGGAGCTCAGTTGCAGCTGAAGGACTTGGTGTGTAATGCAAGCATGTTGGGACGGTTTCTGACAGTGGACGGAGGAGAAGCCGCCATGAATGATCTTCAGACTCAGCTGTGTGACCTGCCGGCTGACGTCCTGCAGGAGGCTGAACGCCTTTTCCTCTCTCAGCTCGACTTTACCAAGTTCTTCACGGTAGGAATCAGCTACCTTTTACGAAAATACTTTGTTTACCAGTGCAAAGATCAATGAATTCAAATACAGTTTGCAGCCTGTTTGCTTGTATATCTGATGAACTATGGTAAGTAAACCTGTCTGCCTGTCCGTCCTTCTTGTCAGAGAGACCGTCTGATGGCCAATGCTGGAGACCTCAGGGTCATCAGTCAGGCCGTCACCTCAGTTTCCCAGGAGCTGGCAGTCCTCATCGATGATGTAAGTACACACATGATTTTTCATGTCCATCTGTGTCAGTATTTTTTGCACATTTGCCTTTATTATGAATAAGTCCCGTAAACAAATCAGACACTCATTGAATGTATTTTTATTTTGAGTCTTGATAACACAATTATTATCATTTTGCTTTTTGTTTTGTCATTGCTTTTGTTTTGTATTATTCTTTGTCTGTTTTTAACTAATATTTTTCTTATTTTTTGACTGAATAAAATTGACCAAATTTTCTCCCTGGAATAAAACACAGTCTGTTTTCTCCCTGCATTTCTACCCTCTTCTTTATTTCCTTCCTTCTCCAAACCTTCCTTCTCTATCTTCCTTCAGTTCTCGTCTCTCTCCAGCTTTGCGGACATGAGCGCAGCTCTTCGTCTTCTGTCTCCAGAGAATCGCTCAGCGGTGCCCAGGGAGAGTTTTCGTGCTTTTTCAAGGATCATGTGTGGTCACCCTGAGGTTGGCGGTGAGCGCATCCCATCACTTAACTGGTATGAGGACAATGACATCAAGTCCTTCTTAGGAAAGAATGGCACCGAAGACACAGACCAGGACCGGGACAACAACACCAGTAAGAGGCTTTGATATGACTGGAAACGTGTACTGATATTCTAAAGACGAGTGAATGGCTTCCTGTGCAAAAGTTTGAGTTACATATGTGCTTTGTAGCTCTGAAACCAAACAAGTGCTCCTGTTTTTCTGCTGATTTGCATATTACAATGTATCATAAATAAATAGAAAACCGGATTTCTGATCATTTTGTGATCTTTAAAATCAACAGTGATACCATAGATCAACATAACACCACTGAGCATCAAGTTCTTGCGGCGTCATGAGTGTTTTGTGTTTAACCAGGTATTTTTGTCAAACATTTGTCCAGTTTGGTCTGTTCTTTCATCCATGCAGCTCCATTCTGTAAAAGTTTGATCAGAGGTCTGGAGTCCAACCCTCTGTCTCGCATTGTGTGGCGAGGAATAAAACCTCTGTTTATTGGAAAACTGCTGTACACCCCAGACACTGCTGCAGTACAACAAGTCATGAAAGAGGTACAGAGAGTCAAACCTCACAGAGTCCGTTCAAGAAATGTCACCTGACTAACTTTTTATCCACTCAGGACAAGATATCATCAAGATTAATCACCAACTTTTTTTAAATGATTGTAAGAATATAACTGATGGCTGTTTGTCTGCTGAACTGTTCAATATCACCAACAAGTCCTTTAGGTGTTTACTGAAAATTGTAACATATTTACCACTGACAGAAACTACTAAAGTTGAAGACATGTTTCTGTGCTCTGCTGTCACTTTATGTAACGAAAACATTCCTCATTCCCATTTAAAGCATTTCTTGCTGAAAGCAATGATTAGGGCTACAACTAACGGTCATTGTCAATTAATCTGTTGATTATTTTCTTGATTAATCAATTAGTTGTTTGGCCTATAAAATGTCACAAAATGGTGAAAAATGTTGATCTTTGATTCCTAAAGCCCAAGATGATGTCCTAAAATGTCTTGTTTTGTCCACAACTCAAAGATATTTAGTTTACTTTCATAGAGGAGTAAAGAAACCAGAAAATATTCATATCTAAGAAGCTGGAGTCAGAGAATTTAGACTTTTTTTTCCTTCAAAAATTACTCGAATTGATTAATCGATTATTAAAAGGTCAAATGCTCAGCTTGTGTCTCTTACACTGTGACAGGAGTCAAACTTTACAACATTTAAAATGTCCTTGTTCTGGGATGTCCTGAAGAGCCAGTTGTTTTAAATCTTAATAATTGGCAGCATATTCTGCAGTTGGATTTGTTGAAAGCCAACTATAGGCATTGTGAAGCAAATACATCCATCTAAACTAACTACAAGTTGTGTCTGCTGAAGGTGAACAAGACTTTCGAGGACCTGCAGATTCTCCAGGAGCTGAATGAAGCCTGGATGGAGGTGGGACCACCAATCAAGAATTACATGGAGAGCAGTGTGGAGATTCAGCTGCTGCAGGTCTGACTCACCGGCTGCTATTTCTCTACAGGAGGGAGGAATGTTTTATGACATGTTTGATGCTAAAAATACTTTTTTTCATAAAATGTGTTTGTGTGACAGGATTTGTTGAGGCGGCCGGAGGTCGCAGTACTGGTCAACCTACGTTTGGAGAACACGTCCTGGACGGCCTCACGGATCGCACGTTTCCTGTCCACGCCTTCGCCAGACACTCCGAGGAAGCCCGGAGCACCGCCTACCTGGCTGGACGTTTACAACGACCTCGGCCACACCATCACTACGCTCGCACAAGTCACTGAGGTTCTCTTCCTCATTTGTCATTCTTATTTTCTGTTCATCCTGGTCTCCAAACAGCCTCCTACTGAGAATATAAACAATACAATGAATCGTGTTTGATGGAATTTGTAGTAGGAAAGGAAACTTCAAAATACACTCATTTAACTGCACCTACACCTTCTAATAAACAATAGTATTGTCTGAACATTTACCTGTTGCACAGTGAACAGGATTTCACAAATAGGGTGTCTATGCTTTATGTCTTTCCTGTTTTTGTTTTGTTTGTTTTTTACATTTTTTAGCTCTTTTTATATTCTTGAAAATTGGGTAGAGGGGAAATGAATCCTATGTATTCATTTTAACTTCAGCTTGTCTTCCCTGTTGTTTACCATTCATATATTTTGCCTGTTATCCCCCACAGTGTTTCTCTCTGAACAAGCTGGAGGGGCTGGAGACCGAGGGTCAGATGATTGACAGGGCTTTGGAGCTACTGGAGGACAGACAGTTTTGGGCCGGTGTGGTTTTCCTGCTGCCCAACTCCTCGTCCCCTGACCTGCCGCCCCACGTCACCTACAAAATCCGAATGGACATTGATGATGTGGCGCGGACCAACAAGATCAAGGACAAGTACTGAAGAAGCAAAACTTCTTGCTTTTAACATGCCATTATTTTACATTACTTATGTAGAACTTTTTCTTTGGCATTGCAATGAAACAGCTTTGGTTTTATGTGAATATGCCTTTTTTTGAACACACTACTCCATTGCTTAAAGGGATAGTTCGGGTGTTAATCCATAGTGTATTGCCTACAGTAGATGATGGTCGGCAGGTCCCCAGTTTGGAGAAGCAGACAGGAGTTACCGCATGGAAGCAAAGCAATGTACTGCTGTGGACGGGGACGGCAGAAAAACATATTTTAACCACCTAAAAGAAAGGCCCACCTAAAAAAAATCAATATCAGTTTAATTGTACACTACATTTTTTATATTTTCACGGGTTTACCTTGCCATGAGACAGCTACACATTCTTTGTTTCTCACAGGGAACTGAACCCGTTATATATTCTCTCGCCAAAGCAACCAGACTCCATTGAAAAAAAACAGTAATTTTACCTCACAGAACACGGGAGTCATACAATAGCACAAACAAACTAACCGATCGAGGCAGGGTCGGGTGGCTTTGGTGAGAGCATAGATGGATACAACGGCTTCAGTTCCCCAGCTGTCTGGCAGCAAGGTAAAGCGGTGAAAATATTCTAAATACAGCGTACACTTAAACTGATTTTTCTTTAAGGTGGGCCTTTCTTTTAGGTGGTAGTACATTACTTTGGATCCGGACGGTAACTCCTGTCTGCTTCTCGAAACTGGGGTCGTGCCGACCGTCATCTACTGTAGGTAACACTGACTATGGATAAGTACCTCATACATACCCGAACTACCCCTTTAAACCATATGTACTTACTAATCCGTTATTCTTCTCTGAAAAATAGAGACCACTGGGGCAACTGGACAAAACAGATTAAGATACAACCTAATCTGTTTTCATTCTGTTCTTTTTTTTAAATAATTTAGCATTGGGTACATATACAGTATTCTCCTCTAGGGGGCTTGTTTCTGTCTTGTTAAATAAATGTAGTTAATGTTATTTTTTTGGTATGGGTGAAAGGATTACCTGCTCCTCTGTGAGTTGAAAAGAAATCTTGAGTTATGAAACTCCTTATCAAAACGTTTTTAGTTTTCACCCAGCAACAAGATGACACATTTTTGTTGACTTTCTGTAGCACTTGGATTTCAAAAAACAAAAACATCGTTTTGGTGCGTTTTTCTTCAGGTTTTGGGATCCTGGTCCAGCAGCCGACCCATTTAATGACATGCGCTACATTTGGGGCGGCTTCGTGTACGTCCAGGACCTGGTGGAGAGAGCTGTGAACCGCATCCTGACCGGAGTTCAACAAACAACCGGCATCTACATCCAGCAGATGCCCTACCCCTGCTATGTGGATGATGTGTGAGTCGTATGTTGTTGTGAATTGATGTATTTTAGAAACTGCACACACAGTTCCACATGTTCATGCTGGGAACAGACCAGTAGAGCCATAATCTACTACTGGCAGCCATTGAGGCATTGCTTGTCTGGAGCAGCTGGCAGCTCAGTGCTTCGCTCACCTTAATGGTAGCTCTTAAAGGGAGAAAGCCCCTCTTTAACAGCCTCCATTCCCCAATTTTGTTCATGTATGGAATCATAACAGGAATCGAGGAGTCCCCATTAATGCTATTAGTTCACTAAAACTTCAAAAGAACAGGAAAACATGTCAGAATAAGTATTTTAATTGTTTAATTGTCCCAGATTTTGAATAACAACCTTCTTCTTTAGACAACAACTGCATTACTACTTTGCTTTTGAATTTCAATTTCTGGTTACCATTGCAACAGTTTCCTTCGAGTGCTGAACCGCTCTCTGCCACTCTTCATGACACTGGCCTGGATCTACTCGGTGGCCATGATCATCAAAGGTGTGGTGTACGAGAAGGAGGCGAGGCTGAAGGAAACCATGAGGATTATGGGTCTGGGTACGGGAACGCTGTGGCTCAGCTGGTTCATCAGCAGCATCATTCCTTTCCTGGTCTCTGCGGGGCTCCTCATTGCTCTGCTCAAGGCAAGATGACCACCGTTTTATAGCTTCTTGTGATGTTGAAGGTATAGCTTCTGTAACATTTGTGTCCTGTAGTCACTGTTAAACCTCCTACTGTTTGTTTGTCTTCTCTTCAGTGTGGGGACATCCTGCCTTACAGCGACCCAGCTGTTGTGTTTTTCTTCCTGACAGCGTTCGCCACCGCTACCATCATGCAGTGTTTCCTCATCAGTACCTTCTTCTCTAAAGCCAACCTGGCTGCTGCGTGTGGAGGACTGATCTACTTCGGGCTTTACCTGCCATACGTACTGTGTGTAGCCTGGAGAGACCGCCTCAACACCACCTACAGAGTCCTCGCTGTGAGTTAAACAATTATGGGTACAATCAGAAAGTTTATATATATACAGTTCTAGAAAAATTAGTTCTAACGGAACAAAATGAATCATTACATATAGATGTTTTTCAGCAGTAGTAGCAAGAATTAAATTCAATATATGTAATCATTAAATGAAAATCTTCTGGGCTTAAATACCCCAAAAGTTTTTTCTTACTGGCCAGTGTCCTTGTGCCAAGATTAAAAATGAGCTTATTCCTCTTTCCTCAGAGCTTCCTGTCCCCGGTGGCCTTTGGCTTCGGCTGTGAGTATTTCTCCCAGTATGAAGAGCAAGGCGTGGGCATCCAGTGGTACAACCTCCGCTACAGTCCTGTGGAAGGAGACTCATACAACTTCACTACCTCTATAGTCATGCTTTATGTGGACGCCTTCATCTACGGCACCGCAGCCTGGTACATCGAAGCAGTGTTTCCTGGTAGGACAATTGGAATTTGGGTTTTAGTTTTAGAAATCTGAAACTTGAAGCTGATTTTATATGGTCAATAGTTTTTTTATCTTGTTAAAAAGGTCAAATTGAAACTAATAGCCCTTTTTTCTTAAAGGATGAGTGTGTAACATTTAGGGGGCTCTATTGGCAGAAATGGAACTTAATATTAATAAGTATGTTTTCTTTAGTGTGTAATCACCTGAAACTAAGAATCTGTGTTTTCGTTACCTTAGAATGAGCCGTTTATATCTGCATATGGAGCGAATATTCTTCCCCGAGTCCGCCATGTTGCACCGCCATGTTCCTAGAGTAGCCCAGAACGGACAAACAAAACACTTAACTTTTCCTGCTTGGGCCGGAGTCGATAACGTTACTCGGCAGCTCCTGCTTCACCACTCACTTCCCACGTACACACACTCTAAGCACTGGCTCTGCTCCAAATGACCTACTCTTACAACAACTGGCTCTAGAGAGGGCCATTCACGTTTTTGCGTCGGCCACCATA
This sequence comes from Sebastes fasciatus, assembly GCF_043250625.1. NCBI lineage: Eukaryota > Metazoa > Chordata > Actinopteri > Perciformes > Sebastidae > Sebastes > Sebastes fasciatus. The sequence goes on from NC_133799.1 coordinate 5,599,636, forward strand.
GTTCTTCTGCACGCTTAGCACACATGAGAGGCTTCAGTTGGTTTGCGATCTCACCGCTAGATACCACCAGATCCTACACACTGCACATTTAAATATTTGAGTTTGTTGAGCTTACGGTGTTCTGTCTTTGTTTTTTTAGTAATTCCCCTTGAAAAGGAATATTCTGTTTTGTTGTAGTATTGGCCAATATATCTGTAGGTTAGCGTAACATTGTGCACACCATTTTAGTGACATCACTGGTTCTTTCATCAAAATGCGGTGGGATGTGGTTATAAAATGTTTATCTTGACTGAATGTGTGAGTATGTGTGTGTGTGTGTGTGCTTTTACACCAGGTGAATATGGGATCCCGAGGCCTTGGTACTTCATTTTCCAGATCAACTACTGGGGGGGAGTTCCCCTGGAGGCAGGCATGCCGATCCCCCCCGCACCTACAGAGGAGAATGAAGGTACAAAACTCTCCAAGCCGCTGCACATCAGCAGCGGTTTCTCCTTCTCCTCTGGGTTAAACTGTCACAGTCATCTAAAGCAGTGGTTCCCAAGCTGGGGTCCGGGCTCCACTTAGGGGGGCGCCAAAGATCGCAGAGGGTGCGCCAGGATTTGTCTGTTCTGAGGTTATCAAAATCTCATGTATAACTTAATATACTGAATATAAAACTATTTAAAAGATATATTTTTTTGCTCCTTAGAAGGCCACATTCTGTCTGTATTTCTGCACAGTGTCAGATAAAGATCAGGCTACACTAATATTATTAGTATTAGACTATTTGCAGAATTAGATTCCAGTGGTGGCTGCGTAGGATCGTTTTTGACTCCTGTGATCCAAACATTTCCAATAACTCCAGAGTAAAGTTGTAAAGTCCAAAAGTCATTTATTGAAAAACCCAGGGACCTAGCTTTTCTTAGATACAAGTAGAGGGGGCTTCAAGGAAAATAGGTTTGGAACCACTCATCTGAAGGTACAATCATGGCTATAATTGGCTTTCTTTGTCTGAACTATGCCGGAAAAGTTTACTAACAAACAAACATCAGTTTGTAAACAGATGTCACATCACTGATAAGTACCTTGTTTATTGGACAGTGGAGTTTTAGTGGCGGTCGGCTGCAGTCTTCTCCTCTAGTCTTACTACTAGTTAAAAGTCCATACTGGCAGTTTTTTACTGTTTAAGCCAATTAACTACAAATCACGTTAATGAGCTGAGACAATAAGCCCATTAACTACAAGGGTTAAGAGCATGGGGAGACTGAATGAGCATCAGTCCAGACTTCACATTGACTGAGTAGCTGCGTCTGACTTGTGCTACCCACAATCCCTTTCATGTAAGACTTGTGTCCTGTAGTAAAGTTAGTGGAGTTCTGAAAACGTATTGGGACCGTTTGGCTTATGACGTCTTCTCACATACTATACCTTTATTATTAATTATAAATCACTGTGAGAGCAGAATTAGCACTGTGTAATTAGCCATTGTAACTCTCCAACATTAATGGTGCATTATCCCTTCTAAATATATACAATGCATTTCTGTCATTAGATCACATTGAACCTGATCCCAACAACCTGAACCTCGGTGTGAGCATCAGTAACCTGGTGAAAATCTACAAGAAGGGAGCAAAACTGGCCGTCAATCACCTCAACCTGAAGTTCTACGAGGGGCAGATCACCTCTTTCCTCGGCCACAACGGAGCCGGCAAAACCACCACCATGTAAGGACCAGACCTGACAAGTCGATCACTGTCAGCACTGATGTGTTCTATTAGCCTAGGCGATATGGTGAAAATCAAATATCACAAGATCTTTTTAGTAAATACCTCGATATCGATATTGCAACAATATTGTAGGGTTGACATTGGTGCTTTCACAAAATATTTACACAATGAGATTTTTGATAAATAATCATCAGTAATGATTAATTATATGGATATAATGACTTAAAGGCAAATTCATTTATTGTAGTGTTTTGGGATATATAAAGGTTAATAAATGTGAGATGACGTAGTTACTACACCAGCATCAGCACACATATGGTCACAGGAAAAGTCTGTGAAAGGTATGCCATTAGGATCTAATTTAAAGTGGAAATGTGGCTTCAACAAAGTATTTATTCTATTGTTTCTGATGTTTGTCAGATCTGTCCTGACTGGTCTGTTTCCACCCACCTCGGGCACCGTTTACATCAATGGGATGGACATCCGCCATGACATGGACATCATCCGGAGGACACTGGGAGTTTGTCCACAACACAACGTCCTGTTTGACATGTAAGGCTTGTCTTTCCAACGTCCGACTGTCGTTGCATATTGTTTTTGACGTACTCTGGTTGCGTCCGGTGGATTACAGAAATTCCACTTGTAGATTTCATACATCAAGAGTCTTTTTTTTGTGGTTTGTATTATTAGTGATAGACGATTTTATGAAATTATCACATTACTATGAAATAAATGAAAAAACAGTATTTAAAGGAACAGTGTATAACAATTAGGGGTATCTAGGGGCAGAAATGGAATATAATAGTAATAAGTATGTTTTCTTTAGTGCATAATCACCTGAAAATAAGAGTTGTGTTTTCATTACCTTAGAATGAGCTATTTCTATCTACACAGGGAGCGGGTCTTCACGGAGCGGCCGAGATTGTTCCTACAGTAGCCCAGAACGAATAAACCAGACCACTTTGTTAACTTTTCCTTCCCTCGATAACATTACTCGCTCCAGAGTTAACCCCCGTCACTCCACTTAGCCGCCAGGAAACAAGACACGGGAAACATCTGTTGGTCTGGAGGAGCTGCAGCATTTATTTCTGCACAAACTGCAACTTCCACTGAACATTCACTTGATATTCTCAGAGCTAAACTCACTCTGTCTTCTGCTCCACTCGCTCACTCGTTCGCTCACAACTTTACACACATTCGCTACTGCTCTCTCTCTCTTGCTTCACCACACACTTCCCACATACACACACACTCTACACACTGGATCTGCTATTCTCCAAATGACCTATGCTACTCTTACAACAACTGGCCTTGGAGAGGGCCATTCACGTTTTCACGTCAGCCACCGTAGTTCTCCTACACGCTTAGCACACGGAAAGGTTTCAATCTGCAACCTCACCACTAGATGTTGCTAAATCCTACACACTGTTCCTTTAAGGAGTAGATGTAGTTTCAAACAGATGTTCATATTTCCTCTCTGTGTTTATCTCTCTCCCTCAGACTAACGGTGGAGGAGCATGTGTGGTTTTATGGGTGTCTGAAGGGTTTATCTGAAGCAGAGGTGAAAGCTGAGCTGGACACTCTGCTGGAAGACGTCGGCCTGGTGCACAAACGACATGAACAGACCAAAAACCTCTCTGGTAGACTTCCTAGTTTAACTTCTCTATAAATACATGACCTGACTTTCATCTCACTTACATTAGGTTGTAGAATCACAGTATATGTTTTGTGGAGAAGTGTCAACTTTGTCATGAAAAATATATAATTTTCTGTTCCAGAGCTAAAAGCCTCCCTCTGTTTCTCCGTCAGGTGGCATGCAGAGGAAGCTGTCTGTGGCGATAGCATTTGTCGGAGGCTCTAAGGTGGTGGTTCTGGATGAACCCACAGCCGGGGTCGATCCTTACTCCCGCAGAGGGATCTGGGATCTGCTGCTCAAATATCGCAAAGGTGCAGGATAGGAGTGGTGGATCTCATTGTTTTTCTGAGTGGGGGGGTGAGAGGAAACTACATTTTAAATGGCCATAAGCCAAAAAAGCATGTCAGCCTGAACCGCCGAGTGACAACTTAATAGCTTTATTTGTCTTTACTTGAATTGAAAGACTATATAATCACACAAGAGTGGGCTTAAAAAAGTGCTGAATAAATAGTGTATACTTTCCCTGATCTAGTTTTTCTATTGTAATGTGGCTGTGAAACCTGGGTTTACTTTTCCTTTAGGAGATACTAGCTGTTGTCTAGAGACTGGAAGGAAAGAACCACCTAAACCTGAAAAAATGACAAGAAAAATGCAAGACCTACATGAGACTAGGATTAGGTGCTATTTTTATTAATCCAACCGGCCACCGTCCGCCCAACAACCGGCGATTGCCGATATATTCGTGCAGGTGTTCCCCCGCTGCCGTAGTTTCAGCTGGGAGATCCGTTGCTCTAGCGGCGGAGCATCAGAAAACACAGAAACAGAAACAATAGGAACAAAACAAAACTCACCAAAACCGTCTTGGCTAGTCTTTCCAACATTCACCAATTCTGGTTTGGTCAGATTAGTTAATTGGATGTGAAAATATGCCGGCTCTACACGCTGTTTCCCCAATTGCCCAACCCTACACGAGACCTACAAAATATACAGATGACAGGTGAAAGAAATAGTCAATATATGTCTGTTCTGTCTTTCTTTGTCAGACCGGACCATCATCCTGTCCACCCACTACATGGACGAAGCAGAGCTGCTAGGTGACCGGATTGCCATCATCTCCCAGGGGAAGCTGTGCTGCTGTGGCTCGCCGCTCTTCCTGAAATCCCGCCTAGGATCCGGTTACTACCTCACTGTGGTGAAGAGAGAGGGACTAGACACCAGCACTCCCAGCAGTACCGGTACCAGTATCTGCACCAGTACCAGCATCAGCGCCAACAAGCTGCCTCCTCTCAAGGTCAGTTTTCTCTCTACTTTAATTATCCCTGACGTGTGCATGCTTGTTATTTTTCAGCGATGCTTTGCTTCATGTTCATGCTGATACATGCACACAACAAATGTCTTTTCTTGATAGGAAAACAATAATTGAGTATTGATTTAAATCAAGTTTACTGACTTAGATTGGGTGATAACAGTGCAGGAATGAAACAAAAACAAAGAGCTTTTAAAAGTAAAAACAATTATATAAAATGACACACAAAAAACATGAAAAAACATCCACCTTGGTGAACAGTTGACATAAACATGTCACACCATCATATTTGTCTCTGTACTCTCCTCTGTAAATGATAAGACGTCATCTTTGTGTTGCAGGACAGTGAGTCATCCATGAGTGAAGACACCGGCCTGGGAAGTGAGGAGAACGGCTCATGTGAGTGTTTAACTGCTGTATGGCCTCTACAGTAAGCTGATATCTCAAGCTAAGGTCTTACTCACCCCATGATCTCTCTCCTTATCATGGTCTTCACGGCAGACCTGGCAGCGTTGCTCTCCCTGGCACAGCAGCACGTCCCGGGTGCGAGGCTGGTGGAGGAGTCGGGGCGCGAGGCGGTGATCAACCTGCCACAGACGGCGGCAAAGGACAGCAGCCTGGGAGTCTTCCTGTCCGAACTGGATCAGAGGCTGACCGAGTTGGGCATCAGCAGCTACGGCCTGTCAGACAGCACACTGGAGGAGGTGAGACATTTACTTGTTTTTGATGGATAAATAAATAAATATGCTACTTGATCCACCTGTCAGAGACCTTCAGAGACCTTAGCATGGAAGCCAAAGCTTGATTTCACACACTGTTCAGTTACAAAGATGACTAATACTGGTGTAAAAAAGGTCTCAATCATTCTTCTGAACTCACTATGCATGTTGGTCCACAGCTATGCAGCCAATTAAACACACTTATAGATCATTTCACAGTTGTAAACATGAATATTCCACATGGGTTCCAGTTTATGTCATGCTACTAGCACTACTAGCTACTGGCCAATAGCCGGTTGTTTGAGAACAGAGATGTTAATACATCCACCACGGTACAGGCTTACAGCATACAACCCATTGATGTATTATAGATAGATAATAAAAGTGATGAATTACAGCCAATATATCCATTATTACAGCTGCATACAGCTGGCAGGAATCTGGCAGAACCGGATATGTCATATGAGCGTGCAGGGCGGTGCAGTCCTGAGGTTCTGATGCACATTCATTATGTTTAGGAAAATAACTCTAGATTTGGTTAATAGTGAATTTTACAACTTTTAGGACATAATGATTTAGATTTAGACAGACATCTCTTTATACATTCATGGCTATGGACTGTCGTTGCCGTTTTCAGTCCAATTTGGCAAAAGTGTTACCGCATGGCCATCTAGCGTCTAGTTTGACCCTGAAGTGACCATGCTCCTTTAATTTGGTTTTCACGTTTTTCTCAGGTTAAAAGCGTTTAAAAAGCACCCTTAAAAAATAAAGAGGAAATGAAACCATGTCTTTGATCTTCTGACATCTGATTTAATCAGCTTGAACACACCTTGGAAATCACCAGGAGTCATAAAATCAGTTTTCTGCAACACCTTGGAATATTAAGGGCCTATTTGGCACACGGCCCTCAAGCCCCAAATTAGTATTGCCCCGATATCTATATCTTTTCATAAAATAGAAACCTACATCTGTGCCAAATGTGTTGCTTTTATCGCAAAATGCACAGTTGTTGGAAGGTCTTGTGTCCAACACACAACAATGCAGCCTGCGTGACCCTGAGACACTTTCCCACTAACCTTAACTGGTTTTATGTGTGTTAAGTGTTTGTGTGTGCGTGACCATTAGTGAGGCATTACTCGGTCCCACCAGGGTGATCTACAGGAGTTCAACCAGGCGTGATCAGGAGGGCTGGATATTTGTGGAGCAGCCATGGTCTTAATGGGTTTAACGTTGGCATCAGATTAGCACTGATAGCGGAGCCTGATATGTTTACTCAGTCTAAGCCACTCTCTGCTCCTCTGACCTCTGTGTAAAGCTGCTGGATGCTTTCTTTACTGCCACCTGCTGTCTACAGCTTCAGCTGTCAGGGCCTGAAGAGGGGAAGCTCTTCACTGAAAAATACAAATCCTTTGTTCTCACACCAGTCAAAAAAAATAGTAGCAGCTTAAACATTTCAGTTTGAACTTAAAGCTGCATTAGCTGAGAGTTTTCATTAAAAATCCAGCCATCTTAAGCTGCAACAGAGAAGATGTGTCCATTGAGACCTTGTAGATTTACCCTGTTGTCACAACTCAAATTCTCCACCTACAGGAAGAGCATATTGTTGTGTTTTTAAGCAAGAGTTCAATCTTTTATCATAATCATTCATTTCCAGATCTTTTTGCGAGTGGCGGAGGAAACCGGCGTGGATGCTGATCCAGAGCTGCAGGCTGAATCTCCCAACAGACAGCAGCCATCAGCTGGGCAGAGGACTGAAGAACCAGAGACAGGTATGCACAAACACATGCAGACACGTGGATTTGTGTACATACCACACAGTGTTTCCATGTACAGTCCGTCTGCTGTTTCGTCTCCAACTGTGGCTGTTTGTTTCCATAATGCTGCCAGGAAGGAAAAGGCTTCGTAAGCAAGGTACCTTCAGACCAGCCTGATTCCTGCACTGAAAATCATCATTAGATAGAAAAAGAAAGTGTACACAGCATTTATTTTAAACCCTAACCCTCAGTCTCTACCTAATAAGGGAGGAAGGGGATTCAAAGGGATAGTTGGTTTTGAAGTGGGGTTGTATGAGGTATTTATCCGTAGTCAGTGTATTACCCAGTAGACGGCGGTCGGCACGCCTCCAGTTTGGAGAAACAGACGGGAGTTACCATACGGAACCAAAGCAATGTACAGCTGTGGACAGGGCCGGCAGCAAAACCTTTTTTAGCCGCCTTGGTTCTGTAACTCCTGTCTGTTTCTCCAAACTGGGGCCGTGCAGACTGTCATCTACTGTAAGTAACACACCGACTATGGATATGTATCTCATTCAACCCCTCTTGGAAACACCTGAACTATCCCTTTAACTGATTGTTGGTTCATGAAAGCTAATAAGCACACCAACATTTTTGTATTGAATTTGTTGTCATGTTTTTGTGGCTCTGATCTGACAAGAGTCTCCATCTCACAGCACTGACAGGAGTCTATGTATTTATCAGCCCAATATATCAGTGTGAGTGTATTTTTTCCTGCTTGCAGAACCTCAGGAGACAGACCTGCTGAGTGGAGATGGCCGAGGTGGGATACCCCTGACCGGCTGGTGGCTGACCTGGCAGCAGCTGAGGGCGCTCTTCATCAAACGCTGGCTTTATGCTCGAAGGAGCCGAAGGGGCTTCTTCGCTCAGGTGATGACAAATATCGGCGGCAGCTGCTAGAGAGCTATATTCAAAGGCCATCCATCGTCATAGAGTTTATGGTTTTCATAATGAAAACAAATGCTGTCCCCTCTCCGTCAGTTAGTAGACTAATCAGTTGTCAGAGACTTTGTTAACTAAACAAATAGTCAACTACTTATTTATGGTGTTTCTATGACTGACTCTCTCTGTGAGTTGGTCTTTAGAAGTGTTTCAGCTGAAGGTTGATTTGTGCTTCAGATTGTCCTGCCTGCTGTGTTCGTGCTGGTCGCTCTGCTCTTCAGCCTCATCGTTCCTCCGTTTGGGAAGTATCCCGCCCTGCAGCTGCAGCCCTGGATGTACGGAGAACAGTTCACCTTCTTCAGGTAGGCCTCCACCCAAACGGTCACCATTTCTGTCAACACAGGAAAGATTTGTAATCAGTTTCTTCTGCCGTGAATTGGTTTGGACTACTCTACTTCTGTTAAATAACTGGTCGTGCTTTTCATTTGATGCCTTGTTATTTTGACGAGTGTCCTCGCCTCTGGTTTAATATTTACAGCAATGACGCACCTGGGAACCCGGCCATGGACAACCTGCTGGAAGCGCTGCTGGAGCAGCCAGGTTTTGGTACCAAGTGCATGGAGAAAGAGGAAGAAGACAACAGCACGTAAGACAACCTCTGTGAATACAATAATTAGTCTCAGCAGCATCAGAAGGAACTGAAAGGAACATTAATGAAGGCAGTGGGACACATGGTCCTGAGACATCAGTGCAAAGAAAACACTGAAAAACATGTGATAGACAACAACAAAAAACACATCAATTTTAAACAAAGAGGAGATAAAACAGACTGTTCATGATTAAAAAAACATTCCCTACTTTCCTTTCATAACGATTACTGTGTTGGGTAAAAAAAAAAGTATGCACTTCTTCCTGTGATCCTCACAAAGTGCAGTCTTTTGATTGGTGGTATTAAGAAATCTATGACCTCTACTGGCACTCAATAGAAATTTCAACATCAGTTGTAAGCTTTATCGCTGCAAATGCAAATATCTGGCTTTGGGGAAATCTCTATAACTTTTAACAGCAGACATTCAGGCAACATTTCACTGCTTAAAGCACAAACTTTTCCTCCATGTGTCCGTGTCCTCCCTGCAGGAGTCCTCAGTGTGAAGGCGAGCGGGAAGGCCAGTTCATGCGACCTCAGGTCTCCTTCTCCAACTGGCAAATGTTCAGCAGAGGCAACTGGAGCAGAGACACTCCGTCTCCTGAATGTCAGTGTAGCACGGAGGACGTCCGCCGGATGCTCCCCGACTGCCCGCAGGGTGCCGGTGGAATGCCGCCTCCTCAGGTCAGTATGGTGTCAGGTCAGGACTGACTTATTTGCAGAATGCAGTGTTGAAGGATCTGACATCTCCACGATTGCAGATTGGACTTAAAATATCGCCAATGCCTCTCACATAAAATTTCCTTGATCTCTGCTCATCAAATGTAGTCACTTAAAAGAACATACAAGGCCAAATGTGATATTAGAAATGAATCTAAAGCCAAAACACAGCTAATATTTTCTGTAACCTTGTATCATTTTCATTAAATGTTTGCTTGTGCGTGGTATCATGTGGTGAAATATACTGCTGTGTGTGTCTATATCTGGCTCATCTTTTAGATTAAGAGGCTGACTGGAGACGTCCTCCAAAATCTGACAAGTTACAACATCTCTGATTACCTGGTGAAAACCTACTCTCAGATCCTCAAGAAAAGGTACTTCATTAAACATAATAACATGTGTTGCTCTTTGGTTTTCCATTTGGTTTTGTTTCTTTTTCACTAGTTTTAGGTTTTTAGTTTTGATGTAGATCACTGGGGATAAATGCAAGGGTATAAAATACATTACCATTACTTTCCCTTCTCGTCTTCTAGTGTTTGGAAATTGAGCTTTGAAAAAATGCAGCATCCCTCTTTGACCCAATTTTATTTGGTCAGATGTATTTATTATCTATACCCTAATAAACAAAATGCCTCATTATAGTCATAACTACATATATTCCTCTATCAGTGCCTTTCATTTGATCACAAAAGATTTTTTTTTATCTTTATGTGTATCATATATACACTCACCGGCCACTTTATTAGGTACACCTTGCTATCAAAAGGTAGATATCTGTAGTTAGAACACCGGTATTAATGTCGTCAATTAAGGCCTGTATTTCCCTGTTTGTGTTTCCTTTAAAAATATTCCTCACACATTCACTCTTTTCCCTCTGTGTGTCCTTAACAGCCTAAAAACCAAGAAGTGGGTGAATGAATTCAGGTAAGCTACTGGTATAAAACATCATTCTGGAGGCAAAATATCTCCAGTATTTATAACCATAGCATCTACAGTATAAGGCTCGACTGACGAGAAACAAACTGTTATACTGATACAGATACGGAGGTTTCTCCCTCGGGGGCAGCGCCACTCAGACTTTATCTCAGGTCCACCACGTCCAAGACTCGATCGTGGCAATCAGGACTCGTTATCAGGTTCCACAGGTATAACTGAGGTTTCAGACATGTTTAACTGAAACTGCTGTTTTCCTGAATGATCTTAATGTTTTCTGATGTTCTTTGACTCATCACAGAACAGTTCACTGGATCATCTGCTGAACAGACTGCCAAATTTTCTAGGAGGACTGAACAGTCAAAACAATGTCAAGGTAAATGTCTGTCTATCTGTCTTCTCTCTTCGTTTACTGTGGCCGGTCTTTAAAGGAAAAATCTAATATAAACATGTTTCTCTCTTTGTTGTACTCAGGTGTGGTACAATAACAAAGGATGGCATGCCATGGTGTCTTTTGTCAACGTGATGAACAACGGCATGCTGAGAGCAAGTCTTCCACCGGGTCCAGACAGGAAGAAACACGGCATCACTGCCTACAACCACCCGCTCAACCTCACCAAGGAACAACTCACGGAAGTGGCCATGTTAGTTCACTGCTGTGGATTTTTTAGTTTGATGTTGGTGGATTTGGTTTGTTGTGCTTGTTATATGTCACCCATTTGTCTCAAGAGGTAAATTCAGTTTAGTCAGGACACTTTAAAGAGGACATATCATGCTCATTTCCAGGTTCATACTTGTATTTTGGGTTTCTACTAGAACATGTTTACATGCTTTAATGTTCAAAAAACATAATTTTCTCTCATACTGTTGGTCAGAATATGCCTGTATTCACCCTCTGTATGAAACGCTCCGTTTTAGCGCCTGTCTCTTTAAGACCCCCTACCGAAAAAGCCCAGTCTGCTCTGATTGGCTTCTGAGAAAAATATGGTGCACCTTTGCAAAGGTAGTTCTCAAGCTGTGGGTGATATATTCTAATGAGCCTGTATGTGACATAGGAAGGGGAGCCAAATCTGAATGGCTTGTTGAACATGTTTTCTGATCGAGGCAGCCCTCAAAAAACAAACTGGGTTGTCTCATTTAACAGTATGTGGGTTGGTAGGAACTCCAGATGTATGTGCACAAGCACTGAAAAAGTGAGTTTTTCATGATATGTCTCCTTTAAGTCTGATGGATTACTATCTAAAGTAAGTTTTAAGTCTTTTAAACTAAAATGAGTGGAAACCAATGGCTGTCTGGAAGGTAGAATACCTTCAAAAATGTAAACAGAATTACTGTACAACAAAATTATATGCTTTGAAACTTGGCAGCAGTAATGTACAGTAGTTAATAATAATGAAATAATGTATTCAGGAACTGTTGATTAACACATTTTACAGAAACCACCTTGAACAGGTTACACAGAAATTGTATTTATTAATTGAATATCAGAAGTGAAACAGGAAGACAAAGTGTGAGTTGTATAATATTTAGGTTCATATAATATACTGTATGTATTGTGTATGTTGATGTGTTTTTGCTGAAACTGACTTTTCCCTGCTTCCTCTGTCAGGATGACCACATCAGTGGACGTTCTAGTTTCCATCTGCGTGATCTTTGCCATGTCCTTCGTACCGGCCAGCTTCGTCCTTTTTCTGATCGAGGAGCGAGTCAGCAAAGCCAAACACCTTCAGTTTGTCAGCGGGGTCAAACCGATCCTCTACTGGCTGGCCAACTTCACCTGGGACATGGTCAGTACTCCAGAGAAAGGAGACATTTTCCTTTTACTCTCATTAGCCACAAGTCTCTCTATTGTTCCATCGTGAGGTTTTTATCATGCGACAACAATCTCAAATTGAAATTGTTAAGTTATGTATGTTAAGTTATAAATGTTAAGTATTTTCTGATTATATTTGGTGACATTTCTTCATCAGAGGGGAATTGGGTCCATTTTCTGCATGTAGTATTACAGCAGAGGAGTGGCCAACTTGCTGGAAATGATGAATTCTGTCAGTGATGTTGTGATTCCTACAGTTTATCAGTTGAGGTTGACGAGAGCTACCGAGTTACTTCTTCAACAGAACCTGACCTTTCCACCTATATTATATTCAGATCTTTTTACTGTCAAAATAGAAGTTATGTAAATCTGGAAATGTAATCTAATATTGCCTAATGTACTTTGAGATAATCTGATTTAAATTCCACTTCATACCTTGTCGACTTTGACAAAAAACAAAAGTTATGTTCGAACAGACAACAGCACTACATGAAACATGTCCTCTCATTCATTTCAATGATGTCACTGTATTGCTGCAGCAGAAAAGCCAACGCAGAAGGTTCCAGCTAGAAGTTTAACCCGGCTCAATTTTTGCTGCAACGCAATGCAACATCAGCTCGCCTTCACCAATGCAGCTCTTTGCATTTTCTTAATCCAAGGAGCTGCATTTTTAGGGGAAACTAAACTCTGTAAGGCCTCTCTTGTACGGATGGTGTAAGAGCTCACTTTAGTTCTCCAGTCAATAATCTGCATTAGATGATTCTCAAAATAACATTCACTGGATAAAAGAAAGACTTCCTCTTTTTCTAAAATGTCGTGTTTTCATCTCGTCAGTTGAACTACACCGTCCCGGCCACCATGGTGGTGCTGATCTTCATCTGTTTCCAGCAGAAGTCGTACGTCTCAGAGGCCAACCTGCCCGCTCTCGTCCTGCTCCTCCTGCTCTACGGGTACGTTCAGACGCCACTGACTTCTATCCTCACTGCAACACTTCTAAAATCATGCATCATCAAATCTGACCGTGTCTGTTTCCATGCTCAAGGATAAACAGTTTTCATTTGATTATCTGTGTGTGTCTCAATATTTTAATCTAATTGTCTCAATCATTCACCAAAGATCATTCTTACCAGCATGTTGATTGGGATTGAGAACATCTTGTGTACTTGAGACATCGTGAGCTTGAATCTTGATTTTGACCTTTCTTCCTTCATTCATCTTTTGCTCCACACATAACTACAAAGGCAAACACGTTAACAGCATCATAACAGTCAGTTTACTGTTATGATGCACAGTTTTCATGTGTCTCTCTGTAAACAAAGTCTCTATTGTCTCAGTTAGATCATGGTCTGTAACAAAAGTAATGAATCTAATCATCCTCTTTAGGTGGTCCATCACCCCTCTGATGTACCCAGCATCCTTTTTGTTCAGCGTCCCCAGCACAGCCTACGTGGTTCTGACCTCCATCAACCTCTTCATCGGAATCAACGGCAGCATCGCCACCTTCGTCCTGGAGCTGTTTGTTGACGAGGTACAAACGGCACCAGTCTGCACAGACAGGAGAAAGAAATCCTTATTTATTTGCTACATTATGATAATAAGTCAAAATGACTAAGACATAGGGTCCAGATATGCATAAACTATACAGTAGTTATACATAACAGCAACACCACCTTCATCAATGAGAGCTTGAATTCAATCACACGGAGCTCTTAACTTGAAAGGTTGGGGAATGTATTATGGAGGGGAGGTAGAAAAGCCAGAAGTCTTGATATATTGAGCAGTAATTGCCGAGTTATTCTGTGCAATGCGACAAAAAAATTATTATATTTAGTGCTCCTTTTAACTAGTCCACAATTTATGGAATTTTTTTTCCAGCATCTGAACGAGGTGAACAGGATCCTGAAGAAGGTGTTCCTCATCTTCCCTCATTTCTGTCTGGGACGAGGACTCATCGACATGGCCAAAAACCAGGCCATGGCAGACGCCTTCCAGAGACTGGGTACCTATATATCCACCTCTAAACATCTGTTCAGTAGTTCAAAGCTAAACATTATTTTACCCCAAGAAACTATAACGTTTTCTGCTTTTGGTGCTTTCTGCTCATTGATGTAGTGATTGTGCATCGCAGTTTGAATATATAATACTCAGTAAATTGTATATTGTGTTGCCAGACCCTTTTGTGTATGAGGGAGATTTTAGTTACCATCCTATGGGCATTATTGCATGCATACTATTACTTACACTTTAACAGCATTTTAGACTGCACCAAACACACAGGATGTAAGATATATAAAGATATATGTATGTAAAGACTGTGTGTGGTTCTTCCTCCTCTAGGCACAAAGCAGACCCTGGACCCTCTTCAGTGGGACTTTGTAGGGAAGAACCTGTTTGCAATGGCAGCTGAAGGTGTTATCTTCTTCATCTTCACCATACTGCTGCAGTACAAGTTCTTCATTCGCCTTAGGTAAGTTTAAAACAACGCTCTCAATAGTTTAATAAGATGCAGACATAGCTTTTGGTTGGAACCGAAAATGCAGCAGCTGTACCAACATGATTGTGAGGCAGCACTTTTTCTAAAAGCAGATAAGATAAATAAATGTGTGGAAACCAATTAATGCCTTTTGTGTAGAAACATGAGACTTATATAGTTAGACTGCTTCACAAAACTAAATGATAAATGATGATCATGATGAATGATCTGTTCAGGCCTTGGTGGGTCGAGCCGGAGATGCCTCCTCTCGGTCCAGAGGATGAAGACGTCGCCAGGGAGAGACAGAGGGTCATAAGCGGCAAAGCCCAATCAGACATCCTCACCATGACAGACCTGAGCAAGGTACAACCAGCATTCAAGCCTAAAAAAACAAAACTGAAACTTTTTACGGTGTTAACACTCTTGTGGCTGAATCGCAGCAAATCTCTTCTCTCAGTTGACAAAACATCCAAACTACTTATTTGAGTTCTGTTTGTAAGAGCTACATGTGTGTATTTCTGTTAGAATTGCATGACTGTTTGCCATCATGCATAATTTTTTCCATCTTACACTGACAGACTTCCTGCTGTGACTGCATCATTGTGACAGAGATCTTTTTGTTTTGCAGGTTTATAAAGCAGGCAGGAAGCCGGCGGTGGATCGTCTCTGCCTCGGGATTCCTCGTGGAGAGGTGAGAGATATTCACACCAAAAGCAGCGCTCATTACATCATAGAACAATGAAAACACACATTGTCTGACTTGTGTTCTAATCAGCCCTGTGTTTGTCAGCCATGTATATATCTGCTATAGATACAGCCATTATGTCCCAAAAGAGGTCATTCTGGATAACATCCCAGTAATTATTTTATCACTGCTGCTGCTGAAACTACTGCTACTAGTGTTAATATTACTGATGCTGCTGTTTCTATTACTGTAACTGCTAATAATACCTCCACAACTGGAGCTGCTGCTTCTACTACTAATATTGCTACTGCTCGGCCTACAATTATAAATCTACTTCCTCTACAGCTACAACCATTACAACTATCACTGCTGCTACTACTCCAGTTGTTTCTACTGCTGCTACTGTAGAGTGAAACATCTGTTATATGTTAGCTAAGTTTTGACTGAATAACTTCACTATAGTCTCAAGGGAATGGTCGCAGCTGCTCGCTACAGCTGCTGCATGTGTAGATATATTAATAACTTGACGTTTGTTTCCTCCAGTGTTTTGGCCTGCTGGGGGTGAACGGAGCAGGGAAGACCTCCACCTTTCGCATGCTGACCGGAGACACGGCCATCACCTACGGAGAGGCTTTCCTTAATCAACACAGGTACAAACTCTCTGCCCCACCCAGTCATTCCACTTTTACAAAGCCCTGTTCTACTAAGTTTATGACATCAAACATGAGATTTTAGTATTGGTAATACCGTAAAACTGTGTGGTTCTCAGTGTGCTGACAGAGATGGAGCGAGTCCACCAGCTGATGGGTTACTGTCCACAGTTTGACGCCATCAGCGACCTGCTGACGGGTCGGGAACATCTGGAGCTGTTCGCCCGCCTCCGGGGAGTCCCAGAGGAGTCTGTTGCCAAGGTAACGTGAAGGAGCAGCTCATGTCAAAGCTGAAATTACAACATTGACTCATTTGATTTTAGAATTTGTCAGACACGGTGGTTAGTATTGATGTGGAGTGACGGGTATATTTAGCTGTACCGTGCAGGATTATAGAGTAATGTACCTTCTCTGCTGTCCTGCAGGTGGCGCAGTGGGGGGTGCAGAGGCTGGGACTGACCCAGTACGCTGAGCGGGAGGCTGGAGGCTACAGCGGCGGCAACAAGAGGAAACTCTCCACTGCCATCTCCCTCATCGGGGCTCCGCCTGTTATATTCCTGGTAAGAAACAAACTTTTTGTTTGTTTTGGGTTTTTTTAGATCATTTTTTGGGGGCTTCTTTGCCTTTATTAGACAAACAGGACAGATAGACTGTAAAGGGGAGATAAAGAGAGGATGACATGCAGCAAAGGGCAACAGGTCGGATTCAAACCCCGGGCCGCTGCGGTAATGACTCAGCCTCGGTACGTGGGGCGCCCACTCTACAGGTGAGATACCTGGGCACCCCGAGAAACAAACTTATTCACCAAACAGCTGAAGAGCAACACCGAGGATGAAACTTAATATCACCTGTTTAAATTCTATATGAATTAGATTGGGGAAAATGGCTCTGAATTTACATTAAATATTGGAATAAATAACATTTTAAATATAAAACACATGCATATTTCTACATATTGCTCATAAGAACTCTTACATCACAAACGTACATGCATGTTTTTTCCTATATGACGTGGTTCAATATCTTAATTGTTGGGGCCACTACTGTAATATCCGTTTTAATTCTTTTGTAAAATGCGTTCAGTAACGTTGCTTAAATATATTAATATGTTGACTTAAACGTTGTTTCCTTGATGCTTTGATTTCTTTAACTCTTGTCAGGATGAGCCCACCACTGGCATGGACCCAAAGGCCAAAAGGTTTCTGTGGAACTGCATCGTCAGCGTCACCAAAGAGGGAAGAGCTGTAGTTCTCACCTCCCACAGGTAGGAGGAGATGTACACTGAATTATTCTTCATATACTCATTAACAGTGGCTGTAATAGCCAAGACACACCAGCAGGATGACCCCCAGTTTCCTGTTCCTTCAATGGAGAAAACATAAAACACTGTAAATAATCTCGTACTGCTGCATCAGTTCTGTATTTAAGGCAAAGAGTTTCCTCATAGTGTATTTGTTAATGGATTTTATTATGTGTCTGTACGGTCAGTATGGAGGAATGTGAAGCTCTCTGCACCAGAATGGCCATCATGGTGAACGGCAGATTCCAGTGTCTCGGATCTGTACAACACCTGAAGAACAGGTAAGCACTCTATGTTCTGTCTAATACACGTTAAACTCAAAACACAATGTATCAGTCAATGAATGAATGTCGTGCTGCTTCAAATGCCTCACGTCGTCTAACTTTACTCCTTACTTACTGAATTAACGCATGTTAAACTGGTAAAATAGCCTCAGTGTAAACTGCACACAGTAGACTGCATGTGCTACTCTACTCAGGAACTACACATATCATGAGACTGACTGGCTTTAAACTTAGATTCACTTAAGAGCAATGCAGTCAGGACATTTAAACGTAATAGCATCAACAGTAAAGGGCTTCACTACGCAGCTGTATGGACTGTATGCGTGTGTATACAGTCTGTGGATCTACTGCATATACCTCTGCAGGAAGTCCTTTGGTTTTGATCCTGTAGACCCTTGTGAGATTAACTTTTTCTATATTGTGTGTGTTGTATGGTTCTTGTTTTTAAAGCTGCTCTAAATCTAATTCCATTAAACTGTAACAGTACGTATAAAATCTTGAGTACTGTGTCATCTTTCATCTTCCAGGTTTGGTGATGGCTACACCATCATACTCCGTCTGGCGGACCCTAAGTCCGACCCGGACTCGTGCCCCATCAGCACCTATATGAAGAGCTCTTTCCCCAGCATCGAGTTGAAGGAGCGCCACCAGAGCGTGCTGCAGTTCCAGCTGCCCTCGCACGCCTGCTGCCTGGCTCGGGTCTTCGATGTGCTGGCCAACAACCACGAGGAGCTGGGCGTCATCGACTTCTCCGTTTCACAGACCACCCTGGACCAGGTGAGAAGGAATGATGGTCCTGATCCTGGTTCTCAACTCTTGAACAATGTTTGAGTTGTAGTTTAGTCAGTTAACCTATCTCCCTGCTTCTACTAGATCCATTAGTTTGTGCTAAGAGGTGTTAACAACAACAAGAATGTGATGGATGGCTGACAGTTATTAGCTTGACGGCTAACCAGGCAAATTTAAATTAACTAAAGAATGAATTAATGTGACTCTAAAGCGTTTTTTTTTCTGTAGGTGTTTGTCAACTTTGCCAAAGAGCAGACGGACGACGACGACCTCCTCACAGATGTGGTCATCGGCAACAGAACAGTACAGACCAACACAACTACGCTGCACACCAGGATTAACCCTCCTACCATCCAACCGCAGCCGCCAATCACACCCCCTCAGCCGATCAAGACCCCACAGCAGCGTGGGAAATCATCTGGCAGCAAACCGAAAGAGGATAAATCCAAAAAGCCAAAAGCCGGCAAGGTCAAATCTAAAGAAGGCAAAGCTAACGGAGAGAAAAACAGCAGTACAGCAAATACCATAATACCACCGAGAGAGGAGAAGGCTCAGAGGAGAAGCCGGAGGGGCAGCGGTAGATCAGACAGCAGTAACGGTGAAGCTCAGGGAGAATCCAGTAAACCCAGTGGGTCCAAACACAGAGCAGAGAGCTCCAGTAAAAGTCCTTCTGCACTCTTTATAGTTGACAACAACACACAGGACAGTGCACTGTGAAGTGGACTGTTGCAACATGAGCAGAGGACGCAGGTTCAAAGGACCAATAAAAGGCTTTTTATTACTCGCTGTATATTAATTTTTTCAGTGGCAGCCACCTCAATATGCGACATGGAACGACACAACTCATCGGAGTTAGAAGTGGAAAAGATGGACTTTGAAAATTACTAGAGGTAAATTTATCCCCTTGGTCTCCTCTGAAGAAAGAAAGGTGAGTACTTCCTAATATGGCTTTGGTGCCTTGTTTACCCGTCAACATATCTGCAGCTCTATACCCTTTATTTGGGTTCAAAATCGTACACTGTGTCTTCTCTTTCTGTATCAATCTCATCAGTCCAAAGTTATTTATCCTGAAATAATATTATGCAACTCTCAATGTAAAAACAAGGGGTGGCGTTCCTCAGGGCTCAATCCTTAGACCTCTAACAATCTCATCTTTATTTTGCAGAAAGCACTTTAAAAAAAGAAAATGCTGCAAACTCTCAAATGGTAACTGAATTACATGTGTTACATGTAATTATTGAGATGAATTTATGTATCAGAAAACATTTGAGGAGTTGTTTCAGAACAATATACACTCTTATGTGGAGAGACTTCTTACTGCAAGTTAATTATGAAATACCTCTTAAATATTTAATGAGAACTGTAACTGAAAGTGTTATTGTTTTGAATGTTAGAATTTATTTTGTCTTTTATCTGTCAAAATTAATTTTTTGTTTTTATTTATTTGGTGTGATTGGGTAACAGTGTCACCGTCCAAACGGAGGGTGTTACATGGTTATTTAATAATTAAGTCACGTTTAGTTTCTTTCTTTCTACTGTATAAGTCACATGAAGAGGGATCTGACATACATCCTGCACAGCTCATGAAAGGTCTGGACATCTCGTTTAATTATCACAAGACATTAAAATATTTTCAAAATATTAAACTATTGAAAAAGTGCAGATACACAGGTGTGACTCGACACTGTTTTAGCTGCAGAGTGTCGTTCCTCTAAATAATGCCAAACTACAGCACTCCAAATTAAATCAAAGAAATTATGATTAATTAATTAGAATATTTTAATTTAATTGATTTAATTTAAATGAAAATGTATAATTATTTATTATATTAAATAATATATCAAAAGCATTCAGTCTAGGACTGTCCTCGACCAAAGAAATTCTTAGTCGACTGACACTCATATGATTTTGTCGACTAATAGATTAGTTGATTTAATCAACAGATCTGTAAAACTGAGTTTCCCCACAAAGAATCACACAAAAGCACCACTTTGAATCTGGTTTTTACCAGAGATGTGCTCATGTGTTTCTTAGAAATAAGTCATTCCGCATGAAAAAAGCATTAAAAAAGACGACTAAGACCAAAACAACCGATTACTTAACTAATCGACTAAGAGAGGGCAGCCCTAATTCACTCTGAGCTGCAAAAAGCATTGCCTTTGGTCAACAGTTGTTGTTGTTTTTTTTATTAATTGAAATTTGTTTTAATAAACTATATTTCTTTTTATGACACAGCTGACTGAATGTCCAAAGCAGGTTGTTGCTGCACTTTAATGCACTGTTACATATTCAAAAGATTGTTACAATAGTAACTATAGGCATGAGACAAACATAACGTATCAGAAGAGAGTATTCAATCAGAAGGGTTTTATTCCAACGGTTACATTATAAAATATAATGTTTAAAAAGGTTAAGTGTGTTGGAAAAGCTGAAATGGGTTATAATGGTGGAATGAGAGTCTGTACTACTGAATGTACTTTTAAGGTATTATGCTTGAAAAGTTCTACTTGAACATTAATGTATCTGTGCATCTACTGTAAGATGTACATTATATGCTGAAGATATTATGTTAGAAAAGAAAAACGAGTATATGTGTGTTTGTTTTGCCCTGAAGGAAAATAACACTGTATGGTTTCCTGTATCATTTTTAAATGTTTTTAATGAATGAATCACTGTAGCGTGTGGGAAGTGTGGATGTTTTTCTTCATCACAGTGAGGAAGAGCGTTGGTTTTGGTGCAGATAAAAGTGGAGGGACGCTCCTCCATCCGTTTATGCCGCGTCCAACCACGACTGTTTCTGTTATTGCTTTACTGTTCAAAGAAAAGAGACAGAAACCAAATTTACTGGACAGTTTTCTTTACACTAAAGTCACTTATCCAATATTATTCAGATAAATAAACTTCTAAATCTACACATGGTTACAACCACCTACAGAAAATCTTAACATAGTAAACCTATTTAAAGGTCCCATATCATCATTTTCAGGTTCATTGTTGTATTTTATGTTTCTACTAGAACATGTTTACATGCTGTAATGTTAAAAAAAACATTATCTCCCTCATACTGTCTGTCTGAATATGCCTGTGTTCACTGTGTTCATGTCTGAAACGCTCCTTTTTAGTGCATTTCAGTGGAATTGCGTTGCTAGGCAACAGCTTCAGTCTATGTTTACTTCCTATCAGCTGATGTCATTCACATACACCGCAACAGGAAATAAACAGGTACACATTTAAAATGTTTCAGTTTAAAACTGTAATGGTCTATATGTTGTATATTTGTGACATCACAAATGTACAGAAATCCTTACAGCTTGGCACAGTTTCTGAATACGATCTGTGGATTGAACATTTCAATACTTTCACAGTATTTATACAGCACTTAAACCTGCTTTATAATTAAAAAAGACATTAGAATCTCACTTTTTACAATATGGGGCCTTTAAATAACTCATGGAGCAACGTCATTTTTATCTATTAAGGTATGCACTAGAAAGGGTTCAATAACAACTACAATTTTAAACATTAAATATCTTAGGATTTGACCATTTTTATTGCCAAGATTTCAGTAGTTTGTTTCTTTGTTTTGGTTAGAAACTGTATTTAAACCATCATGGGACACTAAAATTAGTGTCAGTTGCTCTTTCGGATACATTGCTGCTCATAAATGAAGTCTTTTTCATCACATCAAACCAGATATTTGAATGAATGTATGTCTTCTGTTATAGCCATTAAATGTGTTCAAAATCATTATTTACCTCTCTATATAATAGTTTTTATTGTCAGTGGCGGGGTCCGCCATTCTCTCACTGGATTCAAATGGCGTTCACACGCACAAGGGATCTGTTTACTCGGAAGACAAGATTTTGAAGAGGAAACATTTGCATCGGTTCAAATTCAGCTGACGTGATTTATGAAGAAGACATCAAATTTAATTTAATTGAATAAATAATAAAAGCCAGTCAGATTTTCCAGTCTGTTCCTCAATAGCTGGTCTGACAGGAACCCCCATCCAGAGGGGATGATGCTGTATTCATATCTGATATTTAATTTTAAAATGCTGTAACCTTAATGTAACCCTGATAATGTCCTTTCTATATTCCCCTCTCGTACTATAACCACCAGCAAACATACGTGTCGTCCAGGTTTCTGTTCTCTGTGACGCTCTTCTCTCTCAAACGTTGTTCACTAACAACCACCAGGTGATGATCAGACTGGACACGTCTCCACGGCCCTTCATCACCACCTCTCCTCTTCTTCATGGCCAGCTTCTGTGTGACCGTCTGCAGCAGAGTGTTCAGACTGGACATGGAGATGTCAGGAAGACGAAACTCAGGAGACCTCTGCACGGAAAACACAAGAGGAGAGTCAGACAGGTCTGTAGTGTGAGTATTAACAATAACATGTACTTAAAGTATGAAAAGTAAAAGTACAGAAAAACGTCCCCCATGACTGATTTATTATTATAAATTATTAATAATTAATTATAAGTCAGCACACTGACACACTGACAGCTGTTGTTGCCTGTTGGGCTTCAGTTTGCAGTGTGTGAGTTTGCCATTTTTATGCTAAATGCAGTACCTGTGAGGGTTTCTGGACAATATCTGTCATTGTTTTGTGTTAATTGATTTCCAATAATAAATGTATACATACATTCGCATAAAGCAACATATTTGTCCACTCCCATATTGATGAGAGTATTAAATACTTGACAAATCTTCCTTTAAGGTACATTTTGAACAGATAAAAAATGTGCGATTCATTCGTGATTAATCACGATTAAATATTTTAATCAATTGACAGCCCTATAAAATAGTAATACTCAAACAAAGTACTGTATTAACGTATTTAGTTACTTGCCATCACTGGTGTCTGAGTATCTTGAAAAAACTAAATTAGCTTTTGAACTGTGGTTTTGAAGTTCCTTTTTTAAATGCTCGTCATAGTATTTACCTTTCAAACTCTGAATTTTAAACCTAGTTTTAAGGACTTAAAGTCTTTGCATTTGTCATTTGTGTTTTAACACGCTGACCAAATTAAAGGGGCAATAAACACGATTTGTACTGAATGTGTGGATGTTTATATTTGTAGTCTTTGATCCATACCAGTGACTCAATCATTGTTCATGACGTTGCTGATGTTTCTGACTTTTAAAACTCTTTCTATTGCTCATATAGCCTTGTTGATTTCTACTCTACTTGGCTAATGTGTTCTTCCCCTTGTGTAGAAATATGACTTAATCGTTTCCTCTTAATCGCAGGCCACTGTAAGCTGTGCCAACCTCCTCCTGGTTTCCAGTAAAGGTAGGTATAAATGCTAACTTCCTTCATGTCCTTTGTGAAGTGAAAATAAACCACATTTACAGGAGCAAAACTTTACAGCACTATGTTTCAATCTCAGGATATTAAAGAGGAGATTTAATCAGGAAAATGAACATTATTATTCAGCTGGTTTTGCAGTTCACTCACACTTTTAGAGAGCAGGGGGTTGTCTATCCAGGGCCTGGTGTCTCGTCCTTGTCCTGTAACCACCTCAGGGCCTTTTATAGAAACATTTGAAGAGATGGTCTTTGTTTGCTCAGATAAACTGATAGAAGGTAGAGGTGTGTGGCATCTCTTCTGAAGGTCACAACACACAGCAGGAGCTGGTTTAGACTGAGTTATAGGTGGCAGCACAAGCCGAGGATTTAGTGGTGGTTTGGTGTCCAAATTTAATCCTTGGGAAGAACCACATGTTTGTTCCACTGATTTAATGACAGATGGATCATTTTTGCTGCTGGTTTCTGGTTCCTCCTCACCTTCGCAGATGGTGTCGTCTTCTTCCACCTCCTCTTCCTCTACAGGCTCCTTCGCTGCAGCCAGAACAGGCATCAGGTTGACACAAAGCCTCATTTTGTTCCCTGACGTCTCACATGTAGTGACCTCGGCTGAGGTGGAGTTGTTGTTTGATGTGGCAACTGTAATCTTCTCCTTTGACTTCTCAGTTCTCATCTTGAATGTCTTCACTTTGCCCACGATCAATGGACAAGTGGCTGCTTCATGTTTTCCTAGTATTACTGTCCTTGCCTTCTTTTCTTTCCTCATTCCAAAATTTGTATAAAAACACCTTTGAGAAGCTTCTCTGATATTGCCCAAACATCTCTCAAAAAATGCTTATTAACAATTAAAAAAATGTCCAAACTTGACAGAGTTTGGCACTCGGACGTTTGAAACTGAACAGCTTCTCTTTCTCTTCAGCAGCAAAGAAAAGCTGAGAACAATTAGAGGACTCTGTGGCAGGCCTATTAAACTGGCTGTTATGGTAACATGCACACAAACTCTAGTCACCCTTAATGGTGAGTGGGGGGAAATCATTGTTATTTCAGATTGGATTATGTTTGACCTGAAACCATTCAAAGATGCTGGATTATAAAGATGATGGAGGTGGCAGAGGCTTCACTTTGCAAGTTATGACAGGAATACATTTTTTTATGAGGTTTGCCAAAGATTGTCTATTAACAAGATGAATCACTCCTTTTAAAGAAATAAACTCCCGTCATGTACATCATTTGTATCTATATGTTGGATCTACATACCAGTATGTGTGAGCTGCCACATTTAAAGAATTAGTTTCTGGACAATATTTGTCATTGTTTAGTGTTGTTAATTGATTTCAAATAATAAATATATACATACATTTACATAAAGCGGGCATATTTGCCCACTCCCATGCTGATAAGAGTATTAAATTCTTGACAAATCTCCCTTTAAGGTACATTTTGAACAGATACAAAAATGTATGATTAATTTGCGATTAATCGCGATTAACTATGGATAATCATGTGATTGATTGAGAGCCCTAATATATATAAATATATATGTATGTATATGTTTATATATGTATATGTATATATATGTATATATATGTATATGTATATATATGTATATATATGTATATGTATATATATGTATATATTTATGTATATGTATATGTGCATATATGTATATATGTATGTATATGTATATATATGTATGTATATATACATATATATGTATACATATATATGTATATATATGTGTGTGTGTATATATATATATATATATATTAAATAAGTGTTGTTTACCACTTATGACCAAATATATAAACTTGTTAACAGTTCTTTGTGTGTGATATGGTCCAAAATGTAAAAAAAAAATGGTATAGTTACAATGATTACACATTAAATCCAATGTTTAAATACATATCTAAGGTGGAAAACTTGATAGAAATATATATTTATAAATGCTCTTAAATGTGGTAAAGAGAAGTAAACTCAGTGATATGTTGAAGTGATTACATGTTTCAAAAAGCCTTACACAATGTAACTACACATAGAGACAGAGTGAGAGCTCTCGCTATGTCCTCCCCTCTTTGTTAGTGGCGTGATGACAACATGTAGCAGCCAGTCTGTTATAGTGTTCACTGTCAGGCTGCAGCCAGAGGAGCGAGCTGCTCACCACTCACCACTCAACCTGCCACACTAACTACCTGCTTTAACATCCATTTACCCTCCAGACTGGGTTTACTTCTGTTCTACACGACACCGTAAACACCCACAGTGTGACCTCCCTCCGGTTGAGATGGTCGTTTTGACAAATAACAATGAAGAGCAGGATTATATGTGAGTGAGCATTACCAGTCTGTTAGCATTAGCTACTTAGCATTAGCTACTTAGCAATAGCTACTTAGCATTAGCTTGAATTAGCTCCAGTTAAATAGCCAGCTATCTTTAATCACTGCTGGAGCTGTGAGTGGTTTTTAGATTAGAAATAGAGCCAGCTCTCTTGCTTATCATGCTTATCTGGTTGATGTTGACTTTAAGGTTTTAACAGGAGTTTAATGATCTGTCTCTGTTGGCCTTTTAACAGCTGGCAGCTAGCTAGCTATCTGACCTGGATGTGTTGTTGTTTGTGGTTGATTCTGTAAATCCACATTTAAATCACGCCTGGGTGTTTCTACCAACACATCAGCTGATCAGCTGGCACTTCATTCATCACATCAGATTATGATAGAGGGGGCATATATTTAAAAACATGTTGTAATAAAAGCTGTTTTAATGCCACTGTCTGAGAGCTAAGCTTCTAGTCTGCTAAGGTTTAAAGTGAGATTGTATGATATCTAACCTAACTAGCCCAGAAAGAGGTCACAGCATATTGTGTTGCAGTAGTGATGCTACAAGCTAAAAATGGCAACTGACAGGCAGAAACCCAGCAGAGGAGGAGACACCCACTGACCTACATCTGAGGCTCCTGCAGGATGCTCTTCCTTCTTCTGGTCCATTTAACAAGACTGCAGTGATAAAACAGAAGCACCACACTACACTACACTACACTACAGTACAGTAAAGGAGGACCGTATATATCATTACAACATCATCTTATTTGACATATTATGCAAGGAAAGAAGAAGAATACACCAAACAGCTAAAGTGGCTGTGAAAGATGGATAGTCCTCCTTCACTGTACTTTACTGTGGTGCTTCTGTTTTATGGTTTTATGGATCCTGCAGGATGCTCTTCCTCCTCTGGTCCATTTAACAATATTGCAGTGATAAAACAGAAGCAGCACAGTACAGTACAGTACAGTGAAGGAGGACTATCCACCTTTCACAGCCACTTTAGCTGTTTGGTGTCTTCTTTCCTTGGATAATATGTCAGATAAGATTATGTTGTAATGATATACTGTATGGCAGAGGGGTCTCCAACCTGTTTTCCTCTGAGAGCTACTTTGACAAAATGAAAGTGGCAGAGAGCTACTCATATTTTATATTATTGGTAACATTTATTCACATTGCTCTGCTCCACCCAAACCAGCTGAATAAGCTTCTTTTGTGTGAGCATTTAGAAAATGTTGATATCCAACACTCACATTTTCATCAACATCTAAAATTAAGTTTTTTCCTCACGTGCCACTGTGTGGCAGGTCACTGAACATTTCCACTAGCCACACCATTTTTTTGTCTGCCACTTCTGAAGTCTATGTAGAACGCTTTACAATTATAAACACTAGGACTGTGTATTGGCAAGAATCTGGCGATAAGATATGTATCATAATACAGGGGTTACCATTATAATACGATATATTGCGGCGTTACTGTAAGTAAGGTGATATATTGCGTTTACTTTTTTATTAAATCAGATTAGTAGGATCTGCATTTGCATTTATCCCAGAGGACGCATATCTTTGCGAATACAATAAAGCATTGACTGAGTTAATCTTTGCATGTAAACTATTAGCCAGGGTAAAATGCATTTCATTGCTTTTCACTGTACACTGTACTTTTAAATGCATATGACAAATAAACTTGAAACTTGAACTTGAAACCAACCTATCTGCCATGGTGGCAGGTGACCTGAAATTTGTACCTGCCACAGCCAACATCTACCCTGTATTTGGCAGGTGGCAGGTGCCAATTTCATTCCCTGCTTATTTTACTCGTCCTTATTTTCCGTCTGACCACGTATCACTGTATCACATCACATTCCCTTCACATTCCCTTCATCATCTGTAGGTCACATGCATGTATTACATGCATTCAGTCATTTTAACAGTTAGTGAGACGACTCGCATTGCATTGAGTCAACAAGAGAGGTGTATGCTGGAGTGTATCCACTTAGGTGCACTCCTATGGAGTCATTTAAATGTTCATCTGTCAGTCTTGTTCTGAGCTTAGATTTCATGACATTCAAGACAGCCAGCTGGGCCGTATCGCTGGAGTCAACCGACTCATCACACTGGATGGAAAACCATTTGCACCTGTCCATGTCCTGTTCTAGCTGCTCCGCATCTTTAAGATATGACTTTAATGTGAAATTCCCACGCCACATCTGTGTCACCAGTTCCGTCCAAGCGCACCTCCTTCCTACAGAGCTCAGTATTCAAATTGTCAAATCATATTTTAGTTTTTTTTTTTTAGTATATAAATATCACTGACTGTGTTAAATGGGCATATGATATCGTCTCATCGATAAGGTCTGAAGAGCTGTTCTTCCCCTTTAGCAATGGGTTGACTTAATTGAAAACCTGTCCTCTGTTTTCCCAGCCTGATAGAGGAGCGTAAATGCACCTCCCTGCCCAACTCTCCAGCCAAGCGAGTGTCTCCCACCAAAAAGAAGCAGTTCTACATCAACCAAGCCATCCGCAACTCCGACCTCACTCCCCGAGCCAAAGGCAAGAAGAGCCTCCGCCGACTGGAGAACAGTAAGCTCTCATTATGAGATGATATTATATAAGATGTTGTCGTCCACTGCAGGATGGACAATGCCGGACAAACCTGTGCGTGCCCTCAACAATGGAAAAGAGCATGTTCAAATTCATGAATCTGTCAATGAAGCTTTGCGTACATCACCACTGTCCATCTCTCGCTCGTCTTCTTCTCTGAAAATCAGCGCGCTTT
Organism: Sebastes fasciatus; assembly: GCF_043250625.1. NCBI lineage: Eukaryota > Metazoa > Chordata > Actinopteri > Perciformes > Sebastidae > Sebastes > Sebastes fasciatus. Next base: position 5,628,381 of record NC_133799.1, read on the forward strand.
CTTGCTAATCTTCTTGAGAGGGACGAGTGCTCCAAAGATGATCTGGAAGTTTGCAGTAACCCGGCGATCCCATCCATCTTCACTGAAGCCTGCACCAACGGAAATTACATAGAGGTGAGTCGTCTTCAGCCGAGTTTAAACGTTGCTGCTCGTTAACGCTGCAGGAGTGGCGTGAGGTCTGTTTTGGTTTCAGGGCTGCATCTAACAATTATTTTCACTCGATTAGTTGTTTGGTCTATAAATATGTCAGAAAAAGGTGTAAAATGTTGATCAGTGTTTCCAAAAGCCCAAGACGACGTCCTCAAATGTCTTGTTTTATCCACAACTCAAAGATATTTAGTTTATTGTCATAGAGGAGTAAAGAAACCAGAAAATATTCACTTTTAAGAAGCTGGAATCAGAGAATTTTGATTTTTTTTTTCTTAAAAAATGACAAAAACCGGATTAATCGATTATTAAAACAGTTGCAGATTAATGTAATAGTTGACAACTAATTGATTAATCATTGCAGCTCTACTTGGTTTTGGCTTTTCTGTTTTTCTTCCCAGCATTAAAGACTGTCTAAGTTTAAATACAGGTGAGTTTTGGTGTATGTTTTAAGTTTTCAATTCCTTACAAAAGCCAGAGACTAAGAGCTTGTCTTATATCATTGATCAAAGCTTGATCAAATCTAAAAGCACTCAGTCAAACAAGTATTAGTTTATAATCGACTCTTCTTCCTCTTGTTCTTTTAGCCATGGAATGACTTCATGAATTGCTCCGGCGAGGAGCAGGAGAGGCTGCTGTCTCTGCTGGAGCAGGAGGAGGCCAAGAAGAAAAACACCAGCCGGCCTCTCAAAGACGAGAGGAATGGTGAGCGTCTCAGTCCGTGCTTGTTTGTAAGATGGTTGTTTTAAGTGACGGCTGTTTAGTCTGACCGTCACTCATCTCTTCACAGTAAATCCTGCCTTCACTGCTCAGGACTGCTTCCAGAGAATCGATCGCAGGCTGCGAGCGACTCTTAAACGGAAACAAATCCCCATGGTGAGTATCATCTTTTCATCGTACGTGGTAGGAGTCTACATACCCACAGTAGCTTTGAGCTTAAGTTAAAGTTTGATCGCCTCAACCTTTAATTAACTCTCTGTCCATATGGTGAAGACATTTTGACTTTTCTCTCTTACATCTCTGCTGTGGATCAAACTCAGAGGCTTCACCAGCTTTTTGTCTCATAGTCACCATCGCAAAAGTCTTTTTTTCCTTCTCCTAGTTAACCTGTACGTCATTGGCTATTTTTGGCTCTGTAGAAAACAGTGACGTGCTGTTCCAGATTCTTGCAAACAGGTTTTACCACAACCGTGACTCAGCATAAAAGCCTGCAGAAGTTCAGTGTTTGGCTCAAGCACAAACCGTGCTCGAGGACACATGATTGCTTGCTGCCACCCACTATTTTATTTCTCTCCTCACAGGGAACTCTGGAAGTACTTGAGGAAAACCTTCTGAGCGTCTTCATCGCTCAACCTCACTCCGTTTACACAACCAACCTCGCCAGCAGGTACAAATCCTTCTTCTATATTCAGCAGCGTGTCTGCTGGTATTTAAGTTTCAAAAAGCATTGAATTCAATTTCCTCAAAAGTCTTAAAACTAATATACAGAAGTCTTCAATATTTTCTTTAGAGAGAACAAATGCCAAAACATTGGCTTAGCAGTGCTACTTCACAAATGCAGGAGAAGAGAGGAGAGGTTAGACTTGTACTTAGCTTTCTGATCAATAAGTCAGCACCATCGATCTGTAGCTAACACCGGAAAAAAATTGCAGCGGCCTGCTGCGGAAAAGTTGAAACAGAATCAATTTTTGGAGAAACGCAACCAGACGTCACGCTGTGGTGGCCAATCACGTCACTGGTGATCCAGAGCTGTACAACCCAGCCATGAGGGAACAAAAGACGTTAATTGGCATTAATTGTTTAATGGACCATTAAAGTGACTCTCCAACACCGCCCACAACTCTGACGCGAATCACCGCAACACTTGACCTGGTGGCTGAAATACAGGCTGAAAGCTCCGGCTGATGGATCCTGATCATGTTTCCCCTCCTAGAATATATATTATATTAGATTACATGAAACCTCTATGAACTACACACGACGTGGAGTCATTGAAGCAGCAGGATATACAACATGACAAAACAAAAACAGGATGTGAAAAAAAAGGCAAATAATCCTCATTAAACAGACAAGTAGACTGATTTTATTGATCTATGCTGTGAAACTGGTTGATTGTTTCTATTAGTGGTTAGAGGAGACTGAGGAGTGGAAAGTCATTTCTCTGTTTGTGTTTGTGAATCAGCTTTGAGAGACTGCTGCTTCACGCCGTCTGCCAGTTTATGGACCTCGTCTCTGCAAGTGAGTGGAAACACATATTAGACATATATATATATATGAAACTAGTCAGCACTTTTACACGTTAAAAATGGCAGAGAATGTTGTTTGAACATTGGATAACCGTTTGTCAAAGTGTGTTTTTTCCATCTGTGCATTGCAGATTGTGCTCTTAAAGGAACAGTGTGTAACATTTCGGGGGATCTATAAGCAGAAATGGAATATAATATTCATAACTATGTTTTCATTAGTGCATAATCACCTGGAACTAACAATCATGTTTCCGTCAGCTTAGAATGAGCCCTTCATATCTTCATAGGGAGCGGGTCCTCTTCACAGAGTCCGCCACGTTGCTTCGCCATGTTTCTACAGTAGCCCAGAACGAACAAACCAAACACTGGCTCTAGAGAGAGCCTTTCACTTTTTTACGATACATGAAGGCCACCATAGTTCTTCGACTCGCTTGTGAAACTGCGGTAACGTGAGCCGCAGAGTGCAAATCCGTGGTACCGCCAGCCGCCGTCTGATTGCTCCTAAAGTAGTGTTATTATGGTAAAGATGGCAAACGGCGTTACAACGGCTTTGCACTCGACGGCTCGTGTTACAGCAGTCTTGGAAAACGAGGAGGGAGCAGACGCATGTTAAAGGGGAAACTTTGGGAAAAGATATTGGTAGAAACATCGACCATCATAAGCTTATAACATATAACATAACCATAGCACACAAACAGTTGTATTAAAGCTTTTGAGCAAGACATTTATATAGAAATTGTAGCTACTTCTCTGTTTACATAATCCTCTTTACACAGCCTGGCCACAGCCTAATAATGTTTTCCAGTCACATGAGAGTGATCAAAGTGTGTTTGTTTGGTTGGACCTTCAGGCAGCGACTGCAACGGGTCGCGTCAGACTGAAGTGGTGAACAAACAGGAAGAGTTTCTGCCTCCTGGACTTCTGCTGTCTGCCTACTTGGAGCAGATGAGCTGAGATCAGGACCACGTTTCCTCCGCACAGCTGGGCTGCAGGCAGGAGCTCTGAGAGATGTACATGAGTCTGTATGTGTTATCTGGGTAATGATGTCCGCCACGCTCAGAAAGCGGAACTAAAAAAAGCCTTCTTCTCTGGTAGGTGTCTGGTTTCTGTAGGTAATTTTCCATTAGTTTTCTCCATAAACAGGTTAAACATACTAGATGTTACATTTTAAAGCATGTAAGCATGCTCACTGTAGGCATGTTAGTGGTTAGCATTCAGCTCAAAGCACCGCTAAGCCCGAGTACATGAGGTTGACAAAGAATAGAATAACCCTTTTGATTTAGGTAACATGATCTGTTGCACCATCCTCAGGCCAAATTTTACATTTTCTGCCCCACTGATAAAGATCTAATAGTAGAGTTGTTAAAGTTGTTTTTCATCCATCAAAACGTTTTATATTGTATAAGTTAAATACAGCACCATGGAGCTGCGTGGCTCTAATGAACTACTTTCCACACTGCATTGGGAATGAAATGAATTCCCTTTCCCAAGTTTTAAATATCCTCATTAACATACTAATATTATGGGGATCATTTATTCTTAGATTTAAGAATAGTAATCTCACGACCTGATTTGTGATGTAGAATTCACAGTGATGAATTAATGATACAAGCAAATTACATTTCATACTATTAAAACAAACACATTGAAACTAAATCATTTATGAGCTATAAATTAAAGCAACAGGTTAATGAACAGTTTATCCAGGAGTCCCTTTTCACGGTGCAAATGATTAGAGCTGCAACGATTAATCGATTAGCTGTCAACTATTACATTAATCACCAACTATTTTGAGAATCGATTTGAGTAACTTGTTTTAGTAATTCTCTGATTCCAGCTTCTTCATTGTGAATATTTTCTGGTTTCTTTACTCCTCTATTACAGTAAACTGAATATCTTTGAGTTGCGGACTTAACAAGACATTTGAGGTTATCTTAGACTTTGGGAAACACTGATCGACATCTTTCACCATTTTCTGACATTTTATAGACCAAACAACTAATCAATGAATCCAGAAAATAATCAATAGATTAATTAGAAATTAAATTAATTGTTAGTTGCAGCCCTACTTATGATAGAATTTCACAAATCATTAAGTTTAGACAACATGAAATATGACTTTTCAATGGCAAAAATAGGACACTCACACCTGCGTCCCACAGGTAACACAGTCGGGTGATGATGTCACCAACTGATGTCATTACATATCACCAAAGGTTAATTTTATTCCTAAATACAATTTAGGAACATTGCTTCATTACGATCCATGCTAATGGCAATATTCCAACCTCACTGATTGGTGAGAACCAGATTCACAAGATTGTACGAATTCACAGCAGTAAATAATGACAATATTAACCCCAAAAAGTAATGGAAAATTAACTTGAAACCCGTTTGTATAAAGCCTCATATAAAGGTGCTAAGACGGAGGAATGCATCAGGAAATACATCGCTGCCTGTAGGATTTATGTAAGTGGTGAGGTGTGAAGCATGAATATTAATAATCTCTCTACATCGTATGCACAGACACATCTCATCATCGTAGGTAAAAAAAAAAATCTTTTGTCAAGGGTGTGAAATAACAGCTTCTGGTATGCTTGTGAAATAATTATCTCTGTATTATGTGTGAGAAGAAAACTCCCTCTTAAGGTACAATTTCTTGGGGTTTTTCTTTCTGTGTATGTTTCTCTGCTGGTTTTGTCCGGTCTCGTCACCTCGTCTACATCATCTGAAGGAATGCGCTTACATTTAACCAAACTGTCTGTCTATTTTTTCCACTTAGAAGCTAAAGTACATGATAGTATGGCAGCACTGTACTGCTTTCACTGTACGCCGCTGTGGTCGAGGTGTTGATGTTACTTCAGTCGTGGTCAATAATCAAAGACAAGATAAGGAACTATAATAAAGTTAAAAACTGCTATTATTCCTCTACTTTTAGATTAATTCATGGATTTCTTGCTACACGCTCAGTTCTCACTCGGTTTACACACACAGTCAACATTTAAAGCCTCTTTTTTTAACATGTAATATGGTTTAAACTTGAAGGTATACTGTATGTGCAGTAGATGTGTTAGAAAAATAACCACATTTAAGGTGTTTTGATGGTAAAAACCTGCTGAGTTTTGGCTCTACTTTCATCTCAATATTAACATTTAAAACCCCGGAACAGCACTTCTGCCTTACGAATACAAGTTTCTATGTTTTTTTTGTCTGTACATATATTTCTACATTTGTACTTGACTGGATTTTGGAAACAAAAAAAAAATCTTATCCCCGATCTTCTTTTTATGCTGCTTGTCGGCAGTGTAACAAAACTTGACCTGTTGGTGCATTTTGTCAACCAAAGTTTGTGTGTTTGTTTGCGTGGAAATCCAATTTCTCAGGCTCTCAAGTTGTCACTCTGAATGTCAAGTAGTTTATCTCACATGGTGTCGTTTTCTCTGTACTGTATACTCTCTTTGAGAGATGAACTCGTTTTGATCATGTTCACCACAGCACCGCCGCGGTGCGCTGCCAACTTTTTAAATACATTTAGACGTAGTTGTGCTGTAGAAAATGAACTCAGATGATTGACCTGTGCCAAGCCTAAAATAGTTTGAAAGCTTTATACACTAGACTAAGACATCTTTGTGTATTTAATGATATGTGTATGTGCTTCAGTACCTATTTATAATTATCACTGCATCTATTAAAGGATTTAAGATACTTCTTCTCATTTCATTGTGTACTTTTTACTTCAAAATGCTAAAAGCCGTGAAGTGTTGGCAACAAAATGTACTAAATGTTTCAAAAGTAAAAGTGTTTTATTATTATATAGTTTAAATTATTACTGGATTAATATGATTGTATTGATATGTAGTAAATGTCCTTAGTACCTTTCCATCACTTACTGAGGTTGCCTTGTGACCACATTTCCTTTTGCTCGTATTATTCATTTTGCACGGTGCAAGAGTCGCACATGCATGTTAGGCACTTGAGCACATCACCATACAGTATATTTGTTGATGTGCAGTATGGTCTTGTGCAGACTGACGGTTTGCATGCAAGTTTAGAAACATGCAACTATGAAAGTTTTGTCATAATCCATCTGGACCTCCAACAGGATGCTTTAATGAAGACCCTAAAATATTATTTTAAACAGCAGAACATCTCTGTTTTATGACCATTTACCCTTTAAGAGTCTGCAATGAGGCTAAACTAACATATTAGATTCTAAAACATGTAACTCAACCAGTTTTGTTAGAAGATATGCAATCAAGTTAAAACCACTATTCAAAATATTAAATAGAAGTACCAGGAATTTTATATTATATAATAAAAGGATGATAAGTGGGTGCTTTATTTTTAGATAAATTGTTGAGTGAATATTAACTTATGATCCTTTAAACTATTTAAAATAAGTTTCTAAAAAGTTATATTGTAGACCTGCAGTGGTATGACTCCTTCCACTAGATGGCATACTAGTACAAAGAAATACAGGCCATTACCAGGGGTGGAGGAAGTATTCAGATCCTTTACTTAAGTAAAAGAACAAATACCACACTAGAAATACTCTGTTACTAGTAAAAGTCCTGCATTGAAAATGTTACATGAGTAAAAGGAAAATTATCGGAAAATGTACATAAAGTATTAAAAGTAAATGCAGAAAAATGTCCCCTGTGACTGGTATAGTGAGAAATGCCATGACACTTTCAAAATGTTTGTTTTGTCCAAACCTCAAAATTATTAAAAATAAAATGATTAAAAGGACAAGCAGCAAATTGTCACGTTCCAGAAGCTGAAACCATGAAAAATTACTTAAACGATTATCAATATAGTCACCAATTAATACATTTTCTGTCCATCGATTAATCAACTAATCGTTTCAGCTGCACTTGTTGTACATTTTACATCATCTTAATTTGTAAAATAACTAAAGCTGTGCTCTACATATAGGCGGTGGATGAGATAATGTAAATGAATGAGGACTTCACCTTTAATGCAACTGTATGGATGAATGACAATTAGCAGCATTTGTCAGCTATTAATGAAGTGTGGAAATCTGTACTTTGATACAGCAAGAAGACAGCTAACAGCTCAATAGTGGGCAAAGTATCAGTGATCTTAGAACTGCACAATGTCACGTCTAAAATCATGTTATCATATGAAAACACCAACTGTGTTGACAAAGAGGAGCAGACTGAAACTAACCAACGGGAATATAACAACCAGATACTGCTAATTCATATTCAACCCACCTTTGCAGCATCACTAAAGTCTTTCTTGTGATGTGTTCATTTTGTGTACACCCTTAAAAATTAGTTTTTAAAGTTTTAAGTTCAAACTGGCTCTGGCTGGACATAAACTGAAACATTCTTATTATACTTATTTACTAATCATTATATATTTTAATCAAATAAATTAATCAGTTCATCATGAAAGCATGTATCAGATAAGTAAAGCATTTAGAAAAGGCTGAATACTTTAAATATACAGCTCCAACTATTTTCATATTTGCATGCCAAACACAAAGTCACACGAACACTAAGTATTTACATGGAAACAGGAAACCTCAAAAAGCAATGATGTGTGAGTTTTCTGTTTATGTATAATAAGACCAAAGTCATACTACTTGTTGTACTTGTAGAAATAAACGTATCAGGTAGCACAAATGCTGTTAATATTACATGAAATGATTAAAGCTTTATATTTTGGACGCTTGATTATTTCTAAACACACATTTATGTTTTGCACTTTGTTGTGTTCTCATAAATGTTTTTATCACCTGTTTTTTCTTATTTTTTGATGCTCAACATCACAGCTGGTATAAAACTATACACATTTCCTGTGTTTTCCACACCCCGGCTAAAACGCATCAGCCAATGTTTGATTATTTTTATATCAAGTGTGAAATCATACTTGTCATCACCACAGAGAGGAAATGGGACCCGTTTGATATCAATTTAAATTTCTCACCGTGTCATGGTAATGAACACACTTCTCTGCTGGATCCCGTTTCATCTGATGAGGCAGAAGGAGGATCATTTTTCTGTTTTAAATATCTCAAGCTCTTTATTTCAGTAAGCAGCTGCAACCAGCTACTTACCAGTCAGCACTCCAACTGACAAATCAGATTTGGAAATAGATGACATGTCCAATGACTTCAGGAAGCTGTCAACAACTGTGGGATGAGGACAGAAAAGACAATTTCCAGCACTGAGTTTATTTATTAGTTTTCTTTTCAAAAAGTGCAGTTTTTACCACACGGTTTGGTCTATGTGTATATATCATTTTTCCTCTATAAAATGTATAATTAGTTGTTGTGTTTCACATACAGTATATGTGACTCCTAAACGCAGCTTTACCTTGATTAAGATGGAAAAGGGTTCATTAAGTGTATAATGTTGGATTACAGACGTTCTGAACATGTATTTCCTGCTCTAGGGGTATCTGAGGGTCCTTCAACAGTTTTGAATTTTCAAAATATAATATATCAAGATGTGTTGAATAAATTTTTTAAATAATAACGCAGGTTTTAATTTGTTTCACTTTGATATAATATCAGTACCAGAGAGTGACGGAGAGAGATTTTTTTTATATTTTGTTGTGTTATGTAAGGTTGTCTTCAAATCTGCGTCAAATAAGAGCAGTAGCAGTTTCCATCAGTGTGGTAATATCATCTATCTCATGTTTATTATTAATAATCTATTTATTTTAGTCTTAATCATTCATGTTAACAGAGCTCCACAAGTGTTCTGAAAGTAAAAAGTTGGTTTAAGTGAGTTTCCCTCAACTCAATAATCACCTTCATATTTTCAAAATGAATGAAGCTTTGTGAAATTAACTATGAATTATCTATATAAAATAAAATTGAGCATAACTCTATAAATCAGTAATATTACAGGCTGGTTTAATGAAATAAGTCGTGCTTCACTTTAAAGTTTATTTTACGCAGTTTTCACACCAAACTAACTAAGTATTAATTCTCCCATCCAGCCTCCCTGCTGAACAGGGGCTCTCCATCAAGGGGCCGTCACCAAAAATCAACACTGAGAGAAAATGTAAACACGACACACTAAAGGCCTACTATAATTTACATTGTGCACATTAATTAAAAGAAAAAAAAAACTATTGCAGACTGCCTCTAAAATAATTTCATTTGAAGGATTTTTAGAGGCTTGAAGGGGTAAAAGTATCAAGTATTTCACCAGACACACCAGGTTCCCTGGTTGATTACTCACATTAAGACATTTATCTTTTCTTACAGGTTTTTTTTAAATGTTATGTTTAAATATGCAAATGAGGCATTATTTAATGGTAACTTTTGGTGAATTCAGGAGAAATCTACAAACGCAAGTAGAAAAAGTAGTAAAATAAACACCTAAATGTGTATTGTGGATTCCACTAGTCTGAAAGGAGAAATGTTATGGAAGCAAAATAGCCCAAAATGTAAAAATTGACCAGTGCATGAAAAAAATAATATTTTTGCCTGCATGTATCACCTTAAGAAAAAAAATAGAGAGAAAAAAATTATAAAAAAGTCAGATAATAAATAAAAGTAACTTGTAGGGTGCAACTAATGACTAGTGTCATTATTGAATAATCTGTAGATCAATTTCTTAATTAACCGATTAATGCTTTGGTTTATGTCAGAAAATAAGTGAAAAATTCCTGTCCATTTTTGTCTGACTAAATCCTCACAATTGAGAAACTGGAAATACAGAATATTTGGTATTTTTGCTTGAAAAAAAACCCCAACTTAATAAATGATTAATCTTGCAGATTGTTTTGGGGTATTATATCAACTAATAATATCAGTTCTAGTAAATAGTGCAACGGTTCTTTTTTCTTTCTTGTCCCATTAATAATTTTGTGACTACCCAGATTTATACTGTGACTCGCTTTTTGAGAACCAAAAATATTTAAACGCGATTAATCGCATGATTGTCCATAGTTAATTGCAATTAATTGCAAATTAATCACACTTTTTTATATCTGTTCAAAATGTACCTTAAAGGGAGATTTGTCAAGTATTTAATACTATTATCAGCATGGTAGTGGGCAAATATGCTTGCTTTATGTAAATATATGTATATATTTATTATTGAAAATCAATTAGCAACACAAAAAAATTACAAATATTGTCCAGGAACCCTCACAGGTACTGCATTTAGCATAAAAAATATACTCAAATCATAACATGGCAAACTGCAGCCCAACAGACAACAACAGCTGTCAGTGTGTCAGTGTGCTGACTTGACTATGACTTGCCCCAAACTGCATGTGATTATCATAAAGTGGGCATGTCTGTTAAGGGGAGACTCGTGGGTACCCATAGAACCCATTTACATTCACATGTCTTGAGGTCAGAGGTCAAGGGACCCCTTTGAAAATGGCCATGACAGATTTTCCTCGCCAAAATTTAGTGTAAGTTTGGAGCGTTATTTAACCTCCTTCTTGTACTTAGTATGACATGGTTGGTATCAATTGATTCCTTAGGTTTTCTAGTTCATATGATGCCAGTATCGCCACTCTAGCTTTAAAACTGAGCCCATTACAACCTAAAAATCTCAAGTTGCTTTAATACATTGAAGAAATAAAAAACAAAGAAATTAGTAATTAGTAGTTATTATTTCGTTAACTTTGACAGCCCAACTGCAAACATAATGCAGTATGTGTAATTTTAGATATACAGTAGATATATACGTATTGTGATATGGTACATTTTCTGGCAAATCAATTGAGGTCAGAGGTCAAGGGACCCCTTTGAAAAATGACCATGCCAGTTTTTCCTCTGCAAAATTTAGTTTGGAGCTTGTTTATTATCGCGGTAACTTTGACAGCCCTATATTTTATACATTTTTACTAACAATCTATACATGCAAATGTCTGTTTTAAGTTAAGGGTTCATCTGAGAAGAACACCTGTAGGGAGTTAATAAAATGTAAAGTCAGTTTGAGCTTGTGTGCATCATCTTTGGACAGCCCCTCTCACAGTATAGGCTGCATCTCCACCTCTCTCTGCTCCACTATATGATGCATTTACAGACCTCCCCTGCCCGGGTGGTGTGGGGTGTAGGGTGTGGGGTGTATGGTATGGGGGGGCTGGCCCCTGCTGATTCAGAGGTTAGGAATTTGCATCTGATTACTGTTTGTCAACCAATGATGTGACTGTGCAGGCTGGAGAGTCTCTCCACGCCTCTCTCTGCTCTGCTCTGCTCTGCTCTGCCTGACTGACTGAACGGTGTGCGGGGCTTCTCTCTCACACCGACACTCAAACTCTCTCAAACACACAATTACACGCAAAAGAACAGATGCGTGGATATCACGCACTCACATGAAACCACTTTATTTCTAGCTTGGTAAACACACGAACCACCTCTCCTCTTCCTCTTTCTGGTGTTTCTCTGTGTGTTAATCGGAGGAGGGGGAGACAGACTGGATTCAGAGACACGGGAGGAAAACAGGAATGTTTCTTCCGGTTCCAAAGAGTATAAAACCCGAACGGAAGCCGATGTGGTGAGTTTATATCTCTATTTATTGTGCCTTATGTTATATACCGTCTTTATAAATCATTTATGTGTGGCTTCCTTTTTATCTGCTGCTTTACTCGTCACTTACAGGACGCAGCTTCTTTTTTCTTCTTTTTTTAATCGATGTTATCAATCCGTCTGATCGATATGTGTATTGCTGAGGAGGTAGCGGATGGACTCACCTGCCATATGTCACCCAACGGACGTCATTTAACATGCGCTGACTTACTGGCACTATTTCATGTGATCAAATCTAACGGAAAGTGTTTTATTGGTTTTATTACGAGCTTTTTTCGGGCGGTTACACCGAGTTTTCAAAAATAGAATGTCAGCAGTGGTCGTTCGAATTTAACGTTACTGTCAGTTACAAAAGTGTCAACGGTTCTAACAGCTATCGTTCGAATTTCCGACCGTTAGCCGTTGATTTCACGTTCTTCTCCTCACTAACATTCTATCACTATGCTAAACCATAACTCTGCTCACTGCTTCAGTTAATATAAGCTGATTATTGACAGTATTATCCGCTGCTTTAGCTATAGAGGCAAATTACGGATAAACCAACTGCTCATGTGTTTGCTATTAAAAGATATATATGTGGGGCAAAATTGCTAATTAAAATTCAATTATTTAAATGGTGCCAACATTTTTTTTTAGTTTTACAACGAACATCCTCTTACGTCTTAACATCCTATTGACCTTTATATATATACAGTATATGTAAAATATAAAAGCCAGTGCAGCATCTACAAGGCCTTAAAGTTTGGTCTGTTAAAATGTCATGTTGGGGGGTCAAAGCAGAGACAGTTGGGGGATTGAGGTCTAAATGTGGCTTTATGGAGGGATTTCAAGCTGCTCTCTATTATTTTTGCTACCAGCATTAATAATAACGTCCATACGTCCAGAAGAGTCCATATGAACGCCCCCCTCATGTTGTATTCACAACCTCGTAAGTGGAAAGTTTCTGAAAGCTCTGAGTTCACGATTTGTGACGCGTTTGTTGACGTTGTCAGAAATGGCGGAGGCCTTGGAAGTTAATTTTTCTAATAAAAATAAAAATGTATATATGGTAATTTTAGTCGTATATTTTTTTTCTTCATCATTTTATAATATGTCTGAGGAAAATGTTGACATTCCCAACGGTCCCATGTTTTTCCTCTGTCATTATGTCTTTGCATTTCCTGCATTATGTTACCCACTTGCTAGCTTGCTAAATTGTTAGCCTCTGTGGCTTCTAGACGCCGACAGTAACGTTGATATTGCCGTTGCTTAGTAGCGGTGTTCTCAGGACTTAACCACTTGAACGTCAAGCGTATTGTGTACACGACTTCCTATGTTGTAAACACGAGCTCACTAGTTTCATTTTAAGGCACAAATAGCCATATGTATTATTCTCAAATAGGCCATTCTTCATAATAAGTACTTTTGGTATATTTTGCTTGTAATACTCTCTTTCTGTTTTGTATTGTATTGCTAGTTTTATTGAGTAATATATCTGAGTACTTCTTCCACCACTGCAGAGTGGTAATGATGTTGTAATGTTGTGGTAATATTGGTTTTGGCAGGGCTGCATTGTCCAAATAAGAGGACTACACAAATGTCTGTCCTGTTCAAGAGCTGAACACGGATAATCAGCCTCCACGTATTTAAAGATGTAAAACTAACTATCAGAGATTAACACAGACGTCGACCTATCTCATTAGAATATCCAATTGATAGAATTTCACAAAAGTCTTCAGGCTGTCTCCCTCAAGTGAAATCCCTTAAATTGTTATGTCTGTTTGAAGAGCATAACAAAGGTGGAGTAGATGGATAAAATACTCTGACAGCATCTGTTAGTGGCTGAGATCAAGACAAGTCCAACATGTCAAGGCAATGATATGGACACAATGAGCTGCCTTCAGTGCTACAGCAGGGTGTTGGGAAAATCCACTGTATCCTACATGACGTCAGTGGATATGAGGAGGGGGCAGCGAGCTTGTCATCTCAAGTGGATTCAAAAAGAGCTCAGTAGTTTGGCGTGCTACTGTGTGTTTCAGGAGAGGTTGGTTGAACGTGCCAAGCTGAAGAACCTCAGAGCCACAACCAAAGCTGACTTTTTTGTGGTTGGTGTTATAGTTTCTCACCAAGTAGTAGGGGGGCAGGGGAGCGCAGGCACAGGAAGCTGGTTTGGCTTTAAAGTCTCGTATAGCGCTTTGTCTGAATGACCTTAAACATATATGTTCTGAAAACAGTCTGGTTTCAGTGGAGAGTTTCATTGTTCTGGTGTCTGATCTAAATACAGTTTCAGAGGCTTTTCCACCTTGTCAAGAATGAGGAATACTAACATATTTAAGTGTAAAAACAAACTCAAGATATTGGCCCATTCTACTGTGAAACTGAGATGACAGGAACACTGTTATGAAATGTCTTTGGCGATGAAAGTCAAAGTACTCTGACCTATTTCCTGTTTACTGTGACGTCACAAATTAGTATTTTGAAACCTTAAAACCTGCAACAGAAATCTGATCGACAGGAGCAGGAGGAAGAGGAAGCCTACTTTAGGATTTTTATGGAGAAAAGAGGATTTTCAGTGCTTATGGGATGACAATTTTTTTAGGCCAACCAGGAAGTTAGCTTCACCCTGGGTTCCCTTGACAAAAACAGATAGGATTTTTCCATTGGGTTATGGATTATTGCAGAAAATAAGTTCTGTGGCAAACAAACGTTTATGATACTTACACGTTTTGTTCAGCAAGATAAGCTTCACAAATGAACACCACTTTTATGATTACGAGTCGACGTGATGACGTTTAGTAGTCTCATTTAGCCACTTGTTAGCAACCGCCTTTTTTAAGACAAATAAAGGCTCCAAAATTCACGAGTGGGATATTTATTGATGTATTTTATGTCGTAGAACTAAATGTTAACCACAGACCTTATTTCAGGCATCTAACTAAATACCCATTCAAACACCTTACTGGCTTCTTTGGCAGGGAAACCAGCCATCATTTGCTGGCGTGTTTCCATTTAAAATTTGACTCGAAAAATGGATTTCAGCAGGCGAGTCGCTCTCCTACACCAAATGTCCTCCATGTGATTTCTCAAAGTTGTGATTGACAAACAAAACGAAAGTGTGAGGTGTTAAATTGTGGCACCTGCGTCTTCCCAATGGGATTATTAAGCACTGAAATTCTTAAGAGAGATTTTCCAGGCCCTTATTGCACCCTGCACCCCACCATCATCCAATCACATTATAGAGGCTTGCCCACAAATTGCTAATCTGTTGGGTCCAATCTGGCATATGGTATCCTGTGTTTCCAATGGAGAGAAACACTGTTGCAGTGAGAAGCGGGTAGAGGGGGGTGTTTACGTTGTGATTGGCCCATTGTGGATTAGAAACGTATGGCCGGCGATCAAGTTCAGGTCTTAAAAGGCCTCCCCTTTCTTTTGCATAATGCTGGCTGTCCCTAATAAGTTGCATTCGTTATTATGAAACCAGGTTTACATAGAGACGCTTGTTGTTGCTCTTGATTTGAAGAACTGACAGATGTGTTGTATTTTTGCAGAAACTCTGTAATTTCCCATCAAAGAGAGGTGTTGAAAGAGTGGCAGACCTTGACCCGGCGATATATCAATATAATATTAATATTGTGGTTTCACATATTGTAGGATTTTGGTTATTAAACTATGATGCTATAGCTTGATTATTGTGTCTTTCTAGGCTGAAAAGCTGCATTAGATATACAATGCAGTAGGGCTGGTGGTGGTGGTAGGGCGATATAAAAATGTCTATCTTATATATTATTCTATATTGTTTCTATCACGATATAGGCTAGGCTACTTGATTCTTTTTTTCTCTATAATTTCACTTAAATCTGTTATGATCATTTTGCACTAAAGTTCTTAATTAAATGAGAAAATACTCCTTACTCAGTACTTTTCATTTGTCAAATATTTAATTCACACAGGAGTATATCAAAATAGGCTATTTATTTATTGAATAACCAGAAAACATGCTATATTGTGATATATATCGTTACCTTACAATGCAGGTTTCTTAAGTTATTAGTCTGTTACAGCCTGTGGGAATGAACGCCTTCCCACCACTTGGTCATTTTGCAAACATTTTCGATTGTCAATATTAGCTTAATAGATTTAGACTGCTGTAACTACGTCAATATCAAAAGTATCGCCTCAAGGAAAATGTCTTTTTCATGAAGGAAAGGCTTCGGTTACAGTTGACACACTTCTAGAAAGAAACTCATTAATATTCTACTTGTTACTCCACTACATGTATTTGACAGCTGTAGTTACTAGTTTCAGATTAATAATAGTAATACAAAGTGTAAGTAACAGTTGCAGCTAGGACTGTGTATAAGAATCTGGCGATATGATACGCATCATGATACAGGGGTAACGATTCAATATATTGCAATACTGTAAGCAAGGCCATATATTGTATATATGTAATTTTAGGAAAACTGTCATAGTATAAAGAACACACCAGAAATGAACCATTTTAGGATAGGCAAAAATAACACATTATACTACACCCTACTGCATGTGATTATCATAAAGTGGGCATGTCTGTAAAGGGGAGACTCGTGGGTACCCATAGAACCCATTTTCATTCACATATCTTAAGGTCAGAGGTCAAGGGACCCCATTGAAAATCGCTATGCCAGTTTTTCCTCACCAAAATTGAGCCTAACTTTGGAGCATTATTTAACCTCCTTCTTGACACCAATGGATTCCTTCGGTTTTCTAGTTCCATATGAAACCAACTGAGCCCACTACAACCTCCTGGCCGTCAGATATTTAAGAGGTTAATTAAAAATCGATCGAGTATTTTGGATAATCTACAGTATCGCACAACATGATATCGCGATGTGTATCGATATTTTCTTACATCCCTTGTTGCAGCCCTAATTTGACTGTCATTTGTTGCTGTCCAGAATGTTTTCATATCAGAGGAGCACCTTTTAATGAAAACCCAATAGCAGCGTGATACACTGTAGGTCTTATAGGCCATAGCTGACACATTGTGTTGCTGCTTGGCCATCAAACCATGTCTGTCCTCTCATAGCTTTGCTTTGTGGCGGTATTTGTACTTTATGTCTTGTTGTTTTGATGTCTTGGTCCCCGGGAGTGTTCCTCCTACCATCCCATCTAGATCCCGTGTTCCGTTTGTCGGTGATGTTTGCAGGTCCACACGCCTCAGTGTGTTTAAGTGTGTCCAATGTACACATCAAGATGCAAAGCAGGTCGCCTTATTATTCAAACGTTACAAGCAGAAATCCACACAGCTTCCTGTCAGCGCCTGATCACAGCCCGAGGGTATTTAAGCAGCTAGTGTGATATACAAATAGCATGCTCAGTTAATCTCCGAGCATCATGGCTCAGTGAGCGGCAGTCGCTGGCAGTTGGCCACTAAACTGGTTAGTGGCTGTGAATTAATGACGAGACAAACGGGTCTGACGCCTGTTGGTTGTCTTATTATCAAGCTATAATCCTATACAGGGTTCCAGAGGCTGTTTTTTAGGTGTTATGTTATAAGGTCGTGGGCGTTGCCTTAAGGTCTATTGTGTCACTTGAATGTTTCAGTAATAATAACCCACCTGCAGGGATCAGCCTACATTGCATCAATGTGAGTGCTGTCCGCACGCCACACGTTTCCAAGCCATTAAAGAAGTGGGAAGCATCGTGGCTTGGCTGACTTTCAGCTGCTACTGTGCCAAAAGCTACATTTCCGAAGGGCCTGTACAGCACGCGGGGCTTTTACTCTGTTATCCTGCCAAAAAATGCAGGAAAAAAACCTCGCAAGTTACTTCACTGCCTGGGCCGGAGCCATGGGGGAATCCCAGCAGGGCTGACGGTGACGCAGGCAGAGATCAGACTAAAGACGGGTCTGAGCTTTCGGGATGCCCTGCAGTTCCTGAACCGAGCTGCTAGTACAGTTGTTGGCTTTGTGTTTTCAGTCCGCGGCTGACCGCAATCTATCCTGGTACTTGTCTGCCTGGATACCAGCACACAGCTGCAACACGCTGACACGTCCATCAAACCCAGAAGCATTTCATATTTGCGCCCGCTAGCGCTGGCAGCCTGCCCAAGCAATCAAAAGCTAATTTAATCAGATCCATGCCCAATGATACGCATCCCTCATGAGTTTTTTATTAGGCACATGGAGCTCTAATCCACATTTAGCACTGAAGTGACAGTTTGTGTTCTGGATGTCTCCATGTAAAACGCACACAGAGCTCTTTATCTAAGATTTCCACTCATCCATCGCCCCTCCGCAGACAAAAGACTTGATTGTTAAAGATCACAATGCAGTGACGTGACTGCACAGTCACCATATAACCAACACGTTAATCCAGTTTGGGACGCTCATGCCATTCAATGAAAATGCAACCCCCCCACCCCACCCGACCTCCCCCGCACTAGAGGAACTATCATCGTACCGTCAGTCTAGAGTTACAATAGCAGTGCATTGAACTCTGCGAGCAGCGACATGCAGCCTGTCTCCTCAATCCCAGTTTTTATGGCAAAGTCAGTCTAATCACATGAGGAATTTGACTCGGTCAGAAAACAGCACAGATTTAAAGACAATTTTAAAAATGGGTCATTTAGGTCAGTTGTAGAGACATTAAAGCAGTTTTTAGTAGCTATATTCCAGGAAATTAGTTTCCCCTATACAACCATCACATGGTTTTCTGGTGATTACACGAATAGGAAGCTAGAAGATTGAGTAATAAAAGAACAAATTGAAATGTACAGTGACAGCTGTACAAAAATGAAGCAATCCAGTAAACTCTATTGCTGTCAAGCTTTGTTTTTTGTTTTTTTAAATCTGTCAAGATTGTGTCAGAAAAGTGTTGATTGAAGTGAACATTTCAACCAAGTGCAGAGTCTGACACAAGACCGACTGATGTAGAGAGCCATTGTTTTCCTTTAGTAGCAACTCCTTAAGAATGGCCTGTGTTTCTCCACCAGAGCTGTCATCACATGAGATTGATGTTTGCTCTCATAATACTACAGTCTCCACGTGAAGCTGTAACATGGCGAGGTCAATATCCACCAGTGAGGCGGCGGACATAAATGCCAGCAGACGTTTCAGCTGAATCAGCAGAGACATTTTTTTCTTTTTCATTTTAACCATTCGTCTGATGACTTTTCCTGCGGGTAGAGGAAGTCCTTCCATAGAGCACAGTTCAAGTGTTTTGTGCATTTTCCCTGTGGGCTGTCCTGTGTTTAAAGGCAGGGTTGGTTAACATTTTAGAAACATTTTTTGTTATAGTAAGGCTGGACACACAGATTTTCGAAATGTGGGAGACCCCACACATAACGACATGTTATGATTCATTTAACAGTTTTGTTCCTACAGTGTGTGGTGCGCAACAATTTGGCCAAAACAGCACAACACACACTAACAGATTCAAAGAGTCCCAAATAAAAAATAAAATAGAAATCTCACAAAATCACTCGCAAACGTGACCTTAGTGTAAACAAACATGGTGGACGACCTGGCAGGATGAATAAGCGTTTTGTTTAGGTTTTATAGCTCATGCATTAGCCGCGCCCACCATGACGGCAGCGGTCGTCTTTCCGCTTCAGTCAGCTCGGTTCACAGTTGGCTATCGTCCTTTCCCACGTGACCGCGTCATGGGCTGTCCTCGGGGTTCCCCACCAACAACAGGATATCCAATCATAAACATTGAACATGTTTAATATTTATGATTCATGTAAAAAACACTCCTAACATACCTCACCACTAAAGGAATATCTGGAAACATAATCTTTCGAACCATCAAAATATTGGAGCTTTGCTGTCGATTGTCGGGAGGAGGGGGAATAAGGCCCAGAATCGGCTTGATTCTCATGTGTACCCGGCATTAGTTAAAATTATCATTACATCCAGACAGCAGACAATAAATCAAATGCTCTGACAGAAAAATAAAAAAAAATGTGTGTATCTAGTATCTGTGGCAGTCACAGGACTGTAATAAACCCGACCCCTCCAATCATTTAAATCAGCCCGAATGCAATGTTTGGACGGGCCACCTACCTGTATACCTGTCTACCTGCGTGCACTCTGCCCGTGCCCTCATTGTGCGTCACCGCAGTCTTCCACCTGTGAGTACAAACAATAGCCATGTTCGTTGTTTATGTACATTATGATCATTTTGGGGGGAGCGGCTTTGGGGGAGGCCTGATGGCACAGCTGTCAGTGTTGCCAACTTGGTGACTTTCTCTCTAGATTTAGGGACTTTTGGAGCTCGTGCTGCTACTTTCATTGGAGACGAGTTGGCCACACTGGGCTGGGTTTTTCAGCTGAATCATTTTTTAAAAATCTAGTGTACTCTTGCTAGTTTCTCAAGATTGCCCACCCTGCCTTTAAGTAGCACATGTCTATATATATATATGATATTTTCAACCCACATAGGAATGTTTCAGTTTACTTGTAGTGTTTGATTCCTTTTCACTCAAGATTTGGTGTGTTGTTTTTTAACATTTACTTCTATTTCTTTCTCTTAGTCACACATAGCTGATATCTTGTGTGTCTTTAGTTTTTAATACCACACGTGTTTTTTCCAGTGTTGCTCTATTTTTAGAGTGGAAAAGCCCCTAAGACACTGATCATTAATGTTGCTTGCTAGTAATCTAGTTAGTAGAAAAGTTGAGCTTTCTCTAATATGGCACTCTGAGTAAAGTGCCGTAAAGACGAGCATCAGACAAATAAATACATGAAACGTGAATTTCCCTGCGAGATATACTACGTACCAGCACAGAGAGATGCTTTTTCTGCTATTTCCTTCACTCATTTCCAAGTGGACAACTCTTGAATCCAGACTATATAACTATATAATATTCATTTATCACACACACTGTAACATCAGTTGCTACAAATTACGTTGAGCCTATTGCTTGCCCAGCTGAGTCCTGTTGCTTGATAGATTGCCACAGATTTCACTGCTGAGAAGAAGTGGATCACTGGATTATTTTTGCTATATGCCCACTTAATTTATGGCATAGCTGGGGCTAATCAGATTTGGCTCGCTGTGTTGCCTCGGCTCGCTGGAAGAGGTCAGTGGAAAGTGCGTGACGAGCCTGCGCGACACTTCCTCAATGATCTTGTTGTTGGTGCAGCGAGGCTCAATGGAGCCTGTGTTATTGGCTTGCGAGGTAATACTGCGAGGAATGTGAGAGAGGGACACATAATCAAGACCAGCACCACTGACCGACTTCTTGTTTTTATGCTTTTTTCCCCCTTTTTTATGTAGGAAGGATCATGAATGGCTACTGTTTGGCTCCGTGCTCTTTAGCTTCTGTCATATTCAATGCTAACCAGTGTTTACATGGAGAGGTAGTGCTACAAACAAAGCTATCAGAACATCAAACTTTATATAAAAGTAATCTAACATTAAACAATTAGCAAAAAAAAGATTTTGATATAAAATTGTTGCATTGAAATTAAAATAAAATATAGCACTCAATGTATGCAGTGAATCTTAATAAATATAGATTGTAATACTACTATGTTCCTATATGTATGTTGCAGCTAGAATTACTTTAATATTTATTTGATTCCCCAGACTGTGAAGGCTTTTTATTAAATTCTATTCACCACTATTTTCATTTATGAAGCATTTAGTTTTTAGATAGAGGACTTTCCTTGTTAATCGCCAGGCCTCTCAGTGCAACCGGATCTTACAGGAAGTCCCATAAATTACACGATATTACAAGGAAAATCTGCGTGTCATGAGGACGCATTTTAGGCTTTTTGTGTGTCATTTGTACACAACAAAACTACGTTTACGTCTGCAGTTGGTTTTGGCAACAGAACCACTTTGTTAGGTTTAGGAAAAACGTCATGGTTGGGCTTAAAATAAGTACGTAAACTCAGTAAAATACGTTTGGAAACCAAGTAAAAATAATACTGAAAGCACTTCACAAACGTCACTAACTTACAAAACACCGGTCTCTTCGTTGAAGCCCTGTGTTTGTTGGACCCGCCTGCCATAAGCAGTCTTTCTCTGTTTTTATTCTACGTCACCAGCTCTGAGCGTGGCATATTCACTCGGATGCGTCTACATTGTGCAGTAATTACTACATGGCGTACAAATGACACACCAAAAGCGAGAATGGCGTTCTTATTGCACGCTAAATGCCTTGCACATTATTGTGTCATTCATATACCTTTTCGAGCGACGGTTGCGGCCTGAAAAGGGGAGATATCAAAAAAGATGCTCAGACACGATGCTTCCTCTCTGGCAGCTTCATTGAGAATGTATTATTTCAGAAGTATTTACATACAGGGTACGTACGTTTTTTTTAACCCTGTTAACCTTTTTTCTTTACGTTTGAACCTTTTTTGTAAAGACATTTATAGGACTTTTTACATTTAAAGTTATGACCTATTTATAAATGAATTCCCTTTGTCCCGATGAACTAGATCAATATTCAGCTTCCTAATAAAATCAATCTATCACACGGCCGGGCCTCTCAGTTAGATCTTGACTGTATGGAGATTGAATGTTTTTGCCAGGTGCACAACATAGCATTGGACACATGGCACTAATTTCTTTTATAACATTTACTCCTCGTGCGCCTTTAGATTTATTAGCAGCCTGTCCTTGGAAAAAAAGAGACAAAAACTCACCTCCCCGGCTTGATTTAAGCTGTGGGTAAGCACTCGAAGCTGTTCATTTAAGCAAATATTTCTTTATATAAAGCAAACAAATCAGAAGGCAGTTGCTGTGCCGGGTTGTTTTTTCTGTTAAGAGCTATTTGCATATTAAGATCATTGTTATTTAAAAAGGTACATATGTAAACAAATGTAAACAGTAGTTATACACTCAACGAGTTTGAAGTAAGAGAGGTGGTTGTGTCTATTTCCCCTGAGGTCTTCAGTATCTTTTATGATACTGTTATTCTACATGTAGGGAGTTAAGTACAAAACAAGGAAGAAAACCCTCTGAAGTGCGTTAACACTCAAAGTTTTCTAGCTCTCATTTGTAAGGTTCGGAGAAAGGTCAACTCATTTTGTAGGCGTAATCATTTTACAGTGTAGTGTTTTGCGCTTCAATCTCCATTGTGATGTATCAAACGGATATATTCATATCAGACTTTCTGGCGCCATGACGGTTAGAAACCAGCAGAGAAGTATCATGTTTGTCCAGGAGTGTATGTGTTGATAACATCAGTACAAAGCCTGTTTCACTACTAACATAGCAGCAGTATAGAACACACTGACAAACGGTGCATGACAAGTGCTGAGTGACAATATGATGAAAGACACTTCTCTCCACACATTTACTGTACACTGAAGCTGGCTGTGATAGGAATGATCTGTCGACTGCAAGTCAGGTTTTATTCAAAACAGGTGTAGCATGAGCATGAAAGCTGATTTGATAAAGAAAGTACAACAAGTGCACCAACAGGAAATCCAAGGAAGACATTGACAGTACCACCCATAACTGATTTACATGTGATCTTTAGGAAGCGAAGGCAGGAAACACCAGCAAAAGAGACAAAACAGCATGTGGATTATACTTGAAGAATCTGGTTTTCCAGTCAAGCGGAACAGAGAGACGTTCATTTTTATACCCGGTTGTAAGTCTCGCACCCAGTTCACCTCAAAATAACCACACGGCTTTATCAGGCAACAAAGATGTTTTGTTCTTTCAGTTCATAAAAGGAAATGAAAGACTTTTATTCCAAATGTTGAAATGCAAGATCTGCACTGGCACATAAAAACAAAACTACTAATGAAACCCCTGGTGTTAAAGTCTGTGTTGTAGCACACATGTTAGAAGAACCATGTGTGAATTATAAAGCCACATAGATGAATTCCTTTTCACATTGTGGTATTAAAAGGCTTTGGGGCTCTTTCTAGACTGCATTCGGCAGGCTACGTGTCGATGCAAGCAGCCAGTCTTATATTTAAATATGTGCGTATACATTGTGCATGTATGCGAGGCGGCGTGGGTCTCTTTATCTCGTTGGAATTAGACCCTTAGCTCTCGTTCTTATCACTCTGTCCTGTTTGCTCAGACCTCGCAATCTACCTCTCAAATGTGGGTTTAGAAAAAAAAGAGGATTAACCCATTAGCTCTCATCTTTTCTACTTTATCCTTCATTCAGCCAACTGTTAAAGTTTCTGACCCGTTTGGCTCCACCCTGCCCCCGACATAAGGTCCGTTTGTACTGCAACGTGGAATCATTTCTATACCGCGTGAGGTTCTCTTGTCTCCCTGCCCTGAGGTCAGAGGTCACCGTGGTGGGCGGAGCAGAAGTCCTGTATGCTGGTTGGGATTCAGTGTATTGCCCAAAGACAGGGGTGCAAGCCCAGTTCAAGTTCACCTTTCTACTCCGCTGCCCCCACAAAGTCTGCCGTAAAATGTAAATGAAGGGAGGGAAAGTATGAATGTGAGAGGGAGACAACATGTCAGACAGCAAACAGACAAGCAGGCAGCGTCGAGGTGGAGCAGCTAACGGCAATCAGATAGGGGAAGCTTTAAATCAAACATCGCTTGTTATTGTTTTGCATGAAGAGTGGTCTTCACGCTCACTAGAACAGCTTTTAAAAATCCCCATATGTCAGCCATAACAGCAGGATTTACATCTGTCCTTTGCACTTTGGTAAACACAAGATGACTCGTATTGATTTGGAGGCAGACTATTGCATTTAGAAAGCCTTCATAAAGGTTTGGCAATAAAATTGTGGAGGAAATCCTTTATTAGCTAAGTATTTCCTTAGTTGGTGAATGGCCTTTACCCCAGATACACAGATATGATCAATGTTGCAGAGTGATGAAGCAAAAGTAGGTTGCTGTAATTTATTTTCCAAATCATTTTGACTGGCAGAAATAAATGAAACCTGTCTGCTCCCAGGCAGTAGCAGAAACGTACTCATATCTCATCATCTATGAAACAGTTTTTGAACTAAGCGGGATTTCCAAATAATAGCTGGTCACTGTCCCAAGGGGTTGATAAAGTAAAGAAATCACCCAAAGTACAGTGGTGATTTCCCTCCCTGGCTAAGGGTTTTTTAAGGGGATTCATCTCTGGACCACAGAGACTGCTTGGTTTTTGCACTGAGCCATGGTTTAGATATTAAATGCCCTGTTATCTCTCTAGTTGAGGTCTGGTTATTCATAAAATGTGATACCAAGGGCATCCTACAGACACTTAACACAGCAGAGATGCACCCAAAAAGGATAGCTTAGCTCCACCAGCTTCTTAAAGCATTTTTTCTTACCCTGAATCCATGTGTAAATCAGTATCTGGCGGCAGCCTGGTCTGCCTAAAAATGAATAAAAACCCATCCCATAAAACAAAATTGCATTGTGAATTAGGGAAACTATTTTGTCGCGGATTATGTTTGATTTTGACGTGTCTCAAATACGTTTGTTATGATAGTCCGCGTATCTCCGTGTGGGGAGGAGGTCGGGGTGGTGGATCTGTCAACAAACACCAGACTTCAAAATGTACCTTAAAGAGAGATTTGTCAAGTAGCCCATTTAACACTCTTATCAACATGGGAGTGGGCAAATAGGATTGCTTTATGCAAATGTATGTGTATATTTATATTAGAAATCAATTAACAACACAAAACAATGACAGATATTGTCCAGCAACCCTCACAGGTATTGCATTTAGCATAAAGAATAAGTTCAAATCATAACACGGCAAACTGCAGCCCAACAGGCAACAACAGCTGTCAGTGTGTCAGTGTGTCAGTGTGCTGACTTGACTATGACTTTCCCCAAAACTGCATGTGATTATCATAAAGTGGGCATGTTTCATAGTTTCATATGATGGTAGTATGTTCACTCTAGCTTTAAAACTGAACCGGTTTCAATTTACAACGTTAACCACGTGTTCAAAACTGTTAAAACGTGTGACCGTAGTCCAGTAGAAAATACATTTCCCTTGAAACGTAATTGCAGTTTAGTTGTATGGGACCATAATTTTGTAGGAGACAGGGTTGCTGGCAGATACATGCACACATGTAGACAACATTTGACTTTTCTTCTCTGTCTGTGGCTCATAGTTTTCTTTAAAGTTCATCCAGTACTCTGTTTTCATGTATTCTTGTCATTACATGACCAGTATCGCTGACATATATATAAAAGGTTTTATAAGCATCAAACGTGACTCCTCATTTGAGGAAGTGGGTGGGGGGGAACATGTGTAGTGGTGCAATGTAATTTGCATCATCTAGCATGTAGGAAATTGTGATGCCTGTGATGAACAGTGGCATGAAACAAAGCGACCACTTCTGCTTCCCTCTGCACAGGAAGAGTCAACAGAACAGCTTTGTTGTAATCACTTCTGTCTTTGAAATGACATATATGACACAGACGGTATCAGAGACGGAATTGTTTTTGTGGCTCAAACATGGAGTGTAATTTGTGCTTATTTGAGCTCAAAGTGTGGTCGTAAATAATATAGTGTGCACATACAACGTACATGTATGGGGTGTTCTGAAGTGAATTTGCTTTATGTCCCTTAATGCTAAATAAAGGGATAGTTCTTGTTTTATTTCCACTCTGAGCCCTCTGTCATGTGTCAGTAAATAGTACAGAGACGAGTTGTGTCTGTCAAACCAGATCCAGTTAGGTAAGTTGTTTTAATCCTGCTTACACTGGCGCTATTCTCCGTCTGACAACTGCAGCCGTTCAGTTGTGCCTGTATCGCCCTTAAAGAATGTAATGAATCAATATTGAATATCTGTCGGCCGCCTCGCTGCATCTGCTCTGTCAGTTGTCACTTCCTTCACCCTCTGAGGAAACACAAGTTTCGCAGCTCTTGTTTCCTTGCGCAACATTTCTCTAACATACAGCTATAGTATAGGGTGACTGAAATATTTCTTCCTGTGCATGCTGTGGCTCATCATTGACTGTTGACGTAAGATTTTGTCGACGTGTTGCATTTTATTAACACCTGTTAGGAGTTTTCGCTGCAGTGGCAGGACTTTTGAAGTACATTTTGTGGCTCGGCCATCTGACCAGTTGAGCTGCAGTGAGGAGCTGCAGGGTGTCAACTGTATGCTGAATGCTGCTGGTTGGGTGTTTAGTTGGGACTGAGGGCATTTGTCATATTTCGTCATTCTTGTTTACCTTCAAACTTGCTGTTGTGGTTCAGCCAGTTCATGTCACCCGTCTCCATTACGATTGAATCTTCCTGACCACAGAAACTACACAAACTGTGGTCATTGTTACACATTTTAAGAGGTTATACCCAGCTTTTCTTTAATGCTTCCTGCAATTAATACATTAACAATGTATTGTTTTAAGTTGTAGAGACAGCTGAATGAAAATGTTAGGGCTGTCCTCCACCAAAGAAATTCTTCTTCTTCTTCGATGAACACTCATACGATTTTGTCAACGTATCCTCATACAACGGTTTGTATGATATCTTATGAAAAGTCATTCCCTATTTTCCCTGCGTTTTCCTACGAATGTCCATCAACACATCTCAATTTCCACTCGTTACATGCATACAGTCTTTTCAAAATAAACTTCAGTTTTCACAGGAAACAACTTCCTTAAGGTCAGGCAACAAAATACTTACAATACAACAAAAAAGTTAGGTTTAGGAAAAGATCAACTTGGTTAGGTTTAGGAATTGATCGACTTGGTTAGGTTTAGGAAATGATCAACTTGGTTAGGTTTAGGAAATGATCGACTTGGTTAGGTTTAGGAAATGATCAACTTGGTTAGGTTTAGGACATGATCGACTTGGTTAGGTTTAGGAAATGATCGACTTGGTTAGGTTTAGGAAATGATCGACTTGGTTAGGTTTAGGAAATGATCGACTTGGTTAGGTTTAGGACATGATCGACTTGGTTAGGTTTAAGCAACAAAACTTCTTTGGATAGGTTTAGGAAAAGATCAACGTCATTAGGTTTAAGAAAAGATTGACCTTGTTAGGTTTAGGAAAAGATCGACTTGGTCAGTTTGAGGCAACAAAACTACTTGGTTAGGTTTAGGAAAAGATTTACAAAATTACATTGCATTACTTTTCGTAGGTATAGCTATGAACTGTGTATGAGAACAGCCTGGATTAGTTGATTTAATCGACTGATCTGTAAAACTGCATGACTTTAAATCTTGTGTTTGCCAGAGATGTGCTCATAAGTTTCATGGAAATAAGTCATTCAGCATGAAAAGAGCATAAAAAATGACTAATCGACTAAAGAAATCCAACTACGACCAATTAATCGACTAAGAGGGGGCAGCCCTAACTGTGTCATGTAATTGCTTTCTTCTATGTTGAAAGGTGCTTTAACACATCTGACGCACAATTCCTTACACGTTTGGAGGTTACTGATATTAAGTAAAGATTGGCTGATCTTCCAGATGAGTCAGACCTGTGGATCTCGTATTGTTGCACAGTCAGACAGAGAGACAAAATGTCTCGGCTGAAATGTCTGCATACAGAGTAATAACAGTGATAACCAGGATGTCTGAGGGTGTTGTCTCTCTTCTCATCATGTATTAATGACTATGTAAATATGTGATATGGAAAACAGTCCATTTTCCTGTGAATGGAAGCAGAACTTAATTTCACTCATCAGCCTGCGGAGAGACCTTGGATCTTACGTACACATCATATATATATACTGTTTATCCTTCTGTTGAGTACAGAACGTGCCTACGTGGTAATTACTCTACCGTACCCATGACATGCTGGTATGGTTTTCTGTGTAATTCCAGTGAGCCACATGAGCCGCATGCAGGAGAAAAACAAGCCTCTTTCCCTATAGCCAACCAAGAACAAATATCCCTTCTGGTTATATCCTCACTGCAGTGTGATGGTGAGGTGTAACGCGGGCAAGGACTGCTGTGGTGGCCACATTTTAGACAGGTTAGCATGCATGAAGGTTTGTAGCAGGAACGGGTGTCCCCATGTAGTGTGGTCTTCATCTTGTCTCGAAGAGCTGCTGACTCAAAAATAATTTGTGAAACCTTGTTCCGCTGCGGGGAAGTTTTAAAGTTTGCACTCTGACATTAACCCATTTGTGCCGAAAGAATATATTTAGTATAATAAGGAAAAATGCCACATTTGTTCAGATACCTGATTGTGCTCCTTTGAGTTACTGAGATACAGCCATGTTCTTGTACTATATCTTGTATTTGGGCACATGGGACTACTGTTTTTTCCTGAAATATAATGGAGTCTATTGCAAAAAAACAGTAGTCCCATGTGCCCAAAGACTAGATATAATATGATAAGAAAAACTTCAGCCAAACGGTTTGATCAATTTTGAAAGTTTCTTCAGATTTGTGCTTAAGCGAGCCCAGAGAACACTTGCTTGTTAACAGCGACAACTGTGGCCGTTAAGTCAACGAAAGACAGCGTCGGGCTCGCGCTTGTGCTCGCTCTAAATAGAAATGAACGAGCATCGCTCAAAACAGTGAGACGACACACGTCAGCTAAAACCACAATATCACTCTATATTTCAGCTGCTTGGCAGTAATGTTAGCTGACCAGCAAAGGTCTCTCCAAGAATCACTGCTGATACTAGTGTTGGCTTTTCCTGCTTCAGCCTCCCGACCGCGGTCGGAGGGAACAGGGGAGACACCGGCACACGGTCGGAGACGATAACGTTTCTCGCTGCGGAGCCCCGTCACTTCATAAGACACGGGAAACCTCTGTTGGTCTGGAGGAGCTGCAGCAGTTATTTCTGCACAAACGTCCACTGTACATTCACTAGATATTCTCAGAGCTACGAAGTCTTCTGCAGTGTTTAGTGTGCGCGCATGCACGTGAGGTGGAGCGAGCTGAGTGAAGGCAGGCAGGCAGAGGAGCAGAGACTCCGGCCCTGGAGACCAAAGCTACGGTCTCCCCCGTATAGTACGACCGCGGCCAACACTGTTTAACAGACGGGCTTCCGTGATATAACTTTGCAGTTTTGGTGCTTCCGTGTAGTTTGTGTTGGAGTCTTGTCTGAACAGCGTAGCTACACATATGCGAGCACGCATGGGACACCGACCCGGGTGATTTATACGTGTAAGAAGTTACAAACAGTCCCTTTAACTGTAACTCATTCATGCTTTCATTCAGAGTGTACTCAGTGTAAAAGTGCAATGCGAAACCAGACATTTCTGAAAGTACAAGAAGAGGGCAGGTGGTGGCTACAGAGTCTATTCATGTATTAGTCAGCATAGCTGCTATGAGTGGCGGCGCACAGTCACCGCTGCCTCCTGTCATGACTGGCACTTCAGCATGTCCAGCAGCACCTGCACTGGAAATTCATTTCCCCACATGCTGTTGACTTAGTGTTCAGTTCTTATCTCTGCCTGACTGATCTGAGCTGCAAACCTCTTTTGAAACATTTTGATCACATTCTGAGGAAACAGAGAGTGAGCACGACAGACGGTAACTCTCCCTCCTGTGGGCCGTTATAGGTGGGATCACTGTTGTGTTACAACAGTTGACTAAAGGGAAGACGAGACATACCAGAATGTTGAAGCTCATTGCTTATAACAGACACTGCTTTGCATACCTGAGCACTTTTGGGAACAGGTATGTAGGAGAAACATTACCGCCTACAGAAGTTGCAGAAAAAAATCTCCCCACTTTGCCTCTACACTTCCAATAAAACACTGTAATGAGGGGAAAAACACACCAGTCATACCTGAGCAAAGTCCCACCCCTGAATATTAATCATGTTTAAACAAAGTTGAGACAGCATTCACGAGACAGTGTTGACTCGTGGGCTGAGATCCATCTCGGCTTTGAACCAACCAGGTGAAGAAAGTGACGGTTCTGTGATTTCACTTCCTCTTGTTGTTGAGGCTAAAACACTTTGTCCTCCCGTGTGAGCGGTTTGTCTGCTCTGTTTTGTGTGAGTAATCCTGCACATGTTGCACAACTGACAGCTCAGGGACTGCGTATTTATGCTTCACATGGATTTCAGACTGGAATTATCATTTTTGTGTGTGAAATTGAGCATTATCTCGTCTGTCACATCTTCTTTTAAGTTGTGATTTGAGTTGGCGGGGCGGCTCTGTAGTCATCGCTGTACTTATCTGCTCTTCTGCAACTCACAAAAGTTTTGCAAAACTTCAGTCAGGCTCTCGATAGTCATGAATTTAAAAGCAATTGATCAAGTTCCTCAAATAATATGCTGGACTTTTTCTTGCCGTATCATCCATTTAACATTGTTTATCTCGTTACTCTATACAGTATAATGGGGGTTTGCAAAACGGAAATAACGCCAAAGCATTAGCAACAACAGAATTACAACATTTTGATTTATGAGAACTGTATGAAATCAGAGGAGCGAGAAGTATAGATGTCCACTTTAGTGAAAGGCCAACGAATGGAAAGTTTAAAAAATAGAGACATATTTGATGCTTGGGGGGAAAGTTGCCACAACAAAAAGCTGTTGCCCTTCAACTGAAGACACTGATGTTAACAGACAGCGGGGAAGTAGTAGTCTGACACTCTGTTATTCTTTCTCTCCCTCAGGTCTTTGTAGTCTGTCAGCGTACTCTCATCCTCCTACCTTTGCTTCCGCTACTTGTGCCTCATTGAACGCTGCGCGACTCGGCTCTGCTGCCGGCTTTGGTTTCCCTCAACTGCAGGAAAAACCATTGAGACAAGAGAGAGGCCTCCGTCTCCAGAACTGCAGCCGACCTTTCTCAGAGCTCTGACCGACCCCCCCTCCTTCCATTACATAACCATAACCTCCAAACCTCCAGCAAGCTGCTAGCTGCTTCACCACAGACACGGTTGGCAATCGCTCTTCCTGGGCAGAAGGATCAACCATCATCCCCGGACTGGTGCTCCTTCAGTGGGGGAGGCGAGGGGAAGGAAGGCAGCTGAACGCCGTGCCGCTTTCCCCGGAGATGAAGCTGCAGGCCGTCATGGAGAACCTGCACAGGCAGCAGAGGGCCAAGCTGCTGATGGAGCAGCAGCTACAGCAGCAAGCCGCCGCCCAACACACTCAGGTCCGCACGATCGTTGGAGGAGGGGACGAGCCGATGGGGAGCCCGGCCCCTGAGGCGGAGCAGGCCCAGATGGCGGCGCTGGCAGCCATGCGTGCCGTGGCGGCCGGGCTGCAGAGGGTGTCGGACAGCCCCATGTCGGATCGCAGCAGCGGCGGCGAGGACGAAGGCGACGATGATGACAATGAAGATCGGGAGGAGCATTACAAGGACATGATGGGGTCAGATGAGGAGGAGCAGATGTGAGTGAATTTCTTTGCTCTAAACATGTAGTGGTGCTCTTCATCGCTGTCTTTTTAAACAATATTCTGTTTTTGACACACGCAGCAAACAGAAATGGGACGAGGAAGACTTTGAAGGCGAGATGGAAGAAGACTTTGACGACGACCTGGCGGAGGAGGGTCTGCCGACGGGCCACGACGCGGTGGCTCCCGGGAAGGGCATCCTCCTGCTGCCCCACCGTCAGCTACACCCCCACTCCCAGCTGCTGAAGGCCCGTCCCAGTGTCGACCAGGAGCCCCGCGTAGCCATCCTGCCTCCACACGCCACGCACAGCCATGTGGGCGGGCAGGACCACGGAGAGTGGACCTACGAGGAGCAGTTCAGACAGGTAGGACGTCTTCATATTTCTTCATATGCCTCCTGCTCTGCTGCTTGGTGTGTTCTTCTGTGTCACTCATTTTAATGTACATGAACGTTGCTACTGGCGATTCAGTCATGTCAGAGTCTGCAGCTTTGACTCCTGCAGTCACGCTGAACCACGTCCACTTAATCCCTAAAATATCCTCAGCTGCTGTAGCACACTGAGGATCTATATAAATCTAACATGATGGTTGTGGACCAGTGAGCCACATCTGGCCTTCGCACCCCTCACATCATGTCACTTTCCCAGCTGAAGTAATCCGACCAGGGTGAGAAATTAACACCAGCCACCGGCCGAGTGTTGATAAACCCGACGCCGAGGCTTTTAAGTTTGTCTTTGCCACCTGACATTCTGGCAGGTTCTGGTCTAAAACAATCAGTTTTTCTTTAGAGCCTGTAAGACTTGACATTTACTAACTACCGTGGCCTGAGAGTGAAACGACTGTTAGCGGAGGCAGAGAAGCTGAGGGCAGTGAGAGGGGAGGGGGGGCATTTTAACAGCTTTACCAGGCTGGCGTTTACTGTAAACATACTAGTGGGCTGGATATTATGAGGGAGGCCCCGGTGGAATAAGACGGGCTGTTTACATGAAGAGATTTAAGTCTGTCAACAGCCAAGTTTAGATGGAGGGCTGCTGCTGATAAAAACGACCGAGAGAAGGGGGAACTGTTCACTACTGATTATAAAAAATTAATTACTTGTTATTTAATACATAATTTCTTTGCATTTTTTGCCATATTTGTCACACAAATTGATGCCATCTCATAGTGTCCATGGATAATTGTAAAAGAAATTGATTACCACACACCATTATTACAGTATGAAAATGCGCCGTTTTGGGGAAATTGGATCATTAAAGTCAACGTTTCATCAAAAAAAATTAGATACAAGACTTTGAGAGGAAGAATGATCTTTTTCTGACAAAGCTATTTATGTTTTAGATATAGTAATAATTAGGGCTGGGATGATACACCTATCTCCCGATTTGATACATCACGATACTTGGGTGCCGATTCGATATGTATTGCGATTTGATATTTCGGTTTATTGCAATTTTTGTTAACTTTTTTAATATTAGACCAGGGGAAAAAGTTGAATCATACACTTCTAAGGACTTCTACTTTGGAAAAAATCTAAATTAATACAATAAAAATGTTTGATTTTCAGCATGTATGTAGTCAGAAATGTCTTGAAGTCAAATATATCAGTCATTGTCAGGAAGTGTTTATTCATTTTTTTCTAGCAACCCAAAAATCAAAGAATAGACATTTCCCTCTCAAATTAGTGTTTTGTTTTTTTTAATTTATAAGGGACATGTAATGTTTTATACTTCTGGTGAATATAGTACAATCTTATTTGTATTTGTATATACAGTTCTCTTTGTTAACACCTTATTTTGAAAACCAGACGTAGTCACATGTGTTTTCTTCTGCTAACTTCGCCAAGTCCGTCGTTAGCTCTTACTGTCAGCTCCGTTCTCTTTATACATCCATGGTCAGCTCCATCGGGGCCGTTTGAATGCATTTAACATAAATGTCAGTATATGGGTGCTCTACAGTTGTAGCGTCGGCTGATTTGACCACAGAGA
Source organism: Sebastes fasciatus (assembly GCF_043250625.1). Taxonomy (NCBI): domain Eukaryota; kingdom Metazoa; phylum Chordata; class Actinopteri; order Perciformes; family Sebastidae; genus Sebastes; species Sebastes fasciatus. Next base: position 5,662,458 of record NC_133799.1, read on the forward strand.
TACGAGTGACGGTTGGATTGACCACACGTTACCACAATACGATAGCATTAGCTGTCCATGACAGAGGTAGCATGCAGCTTTAGCCGTGATGTCTAGCTCTGCTTGTCCTGACAATGTGTGAAACAAAAAGTGTTTCCATACTTTACTGTATGTGAAGTGTTTATCACTTTGGATTTGAATGTGATGGTGCAGGTCGTATCCACGCAGACCCTCCGACATTTTCTACTTTCTCGTTGCAGCTCGCTGCGGTTTGTTTTGGTTGACGGATACGGAACAGATATGACGTCACGTTACTCAGACTACAACAATAAAATTTCCTTTTACTTCCATATAAACTCAAATGGAGCAAATATATCGATTCTGGTATTAAAAAAACAATTTCAAATTCGTAAAAAACATTCCGGTACATAGGTGAATAAAAAATGTTCCCACCCCTAGTAATAACTCGACATAATTTGTCAATGAAACCCTTTAAACTTGCCTCTGCTTTTGTGTAAAGACTAAAAACTAAGGCTGCTTTACTGGGATTAAAGCGTGGCCTGTTATCGAGCCACCATTTTATGCAAAGGCAGTTTATATGACATAATGGAAGCCACTATTGAAATGCAAACACACTCATGGCCTGTAGCAACGTTGCAAGCCATAAAACATGTTTGACAAACTGGAGATTACTAAACTGGTTTGGGAATTGTTAGAAGAGTTTTATATTGATGCCTTCAGTATGTTGGAGGTAAACAAACTTCATTTTTAACTCTAACCGTATATTCTGTAATTTAAGGTCTTATTTCTTGTAATTACAGAGTGTATGGAATATAACTCCTCTAAAACCTCCACTCTGCTTCTCTAAATAGTCCACCCCTCCCTCTGTAAAGCCTAGTGTGAATGACTTGAATTGATACTCTCAGCAGTTGGTGGTTTTCGGACGTCAGGTAGGAAACGCAGAACATTTTTTATCATGACATGTCAGTCAGTCGCTGACGGTTATATAATCAAGTCAGCCAGTATATTGGCTGCTGAGATAGTGTTACCCAATCCATTGTTGATTAAAACCTATGTCACTCCCACACAACTCCTCCTTCTATAGGGGGCAGAGCAGAGGGGAAGACCAAACTGCTTGCATGCTGTCATTTAAAACCTGTATTTTAACATGACATAGGGAATAAAGCAGCAACGGTCACATCTGTTTGCAGGGAGTCGCGGCTCCAAACCTCAATATAGTTTAAATATGCTGTGAATTTGAGTCTTGCTTGTTATTCACACATGACTCATTTGGCCCTGGATGATTACGGTGTTTAGTAATAATTGCAGGTTTAGCCTGTGATTATAATGCTCTGTGAATGTGCTGTGTAAAGCAAAAAATGACCGACCTGTTATGACGAAGCCCCATGTAAATCAGACTCAGTGATTTCAGCCTTCATTTATAGTTAGTATAGATTCTATTTTTCTTCTGCTTCTTCTTTTTCTATCTGAAACTGCCATTTGTGGTTTCTTCTCCTCATGTGAAAAGGAGACAGTTGAATCTACAGACCACAGTTTCTTAATGCATTTTCAGAGCAAACTTGATCGGGAGGTTAAGAAATGTAAAATGTGGAAATTATATTATAATATCTGTAATAATGGTGAGTGTGTCATACAAGTCCAAAGCAAAATGTCATAACTTACTTGGGCTGCACGCGAGTAAATGTACAGCCACCTGAAACATAAAAAAAAATTAATATGATGCTGCAGCTATCAAGGCCAGGAAAACCCCTGTCACCCGACCACACAAACACCCAGTGGCGCACTCAGCCTGTCTGAGGGGCAGGGGCGGAAGAAGTAAAAGGGGCACCAGCGCACAGAAACTTTTGTAGCATGTAGGGCAGCCTATATGGCACTGCATCATGTTTTCCCCATTTTAAGGGCACCCATTAGTGCACTACATCATGTTTTCTCCAATTAAGGGTACCCTAGAGGGCACTGCATCAGGTTTTCCACATTTTAAGGGTACCCTAGAGGGCACTGCATCATGCTTTCCCCATTTAAGGGCACCCATTAGTGCACTACATCATGTTTTCTCCAATTAAGGGTACTGTAGAGGGCACTGCATCATGTTTTCTCAATTTTAAGGGTACCCTATAGGGCACTGCATCATGTTTTCTCCAATTAAGGGTACTATAGAGGGCACTGCATCATGTTTTCTCAATTTTAAGGGTACCCTAGAGGGCACTGCATCAAAGTTATCCATTTTAACGGCACTCATTAGTGCACTGCATTATGTTTTCTCCATTTAAGAGCAACCATTAGTGCATTGACTCATGTTTTCTCCATTTTAAGGTCACCATTAGTGCACTGCATTTCCCTTTCACCACTGGAAGGGCCCTAGAGGGCACTTTATCATGTTTTATCTACCATAGGGGCATCTAAGGGGGCACTTCATCACATTTTCTCCACTGGAAGGACTCCCTATAGGGCACTTTATCACATGTTCTCTACTGAAAGCGCTTCATAGAGGGCACTTTATCATGTTTTATTCAACATAGGGGCATCCAAGAGGGCGTTTGCCCCGTTGCTGCGTTTCCTTCTAACGTGCCCTCCATCAGTGCAATCACCCATAATTGGAGCTTCATACAGTTCATTGCAATGTCCGACAAGCTCTCATAGGCTGAAACAGACTTCACTAAGTTATTGAAAGACATGGCTCTTCTCCTCACTGCTACGCTAGACAAGCGTTACTCAAGGCCCTCATGAAACTATAGTTAAAATGACATGCTACCTACTTTACTCTTAGTATACACATTAACGTTATCCACAAGTATCTATTAGCTGCAGTTGAGGCAGATTACAGTCAAGCCGAACTATGAAATCATACATAAACCTGACAGTCCGTTTTTATCATGAAATTCAAATCCAACATTGTAAAAGCAGCACCACGTTAATAACTGGGTAAGGCCTCAGTGTTTTGGGCATGGGATATATCAGGCTATAGGTGGGCTGTGCATTTCAGTCATAAATTTGTATTTCTATTCTTTAATTACACACACAGAGGAAAACATTTGTTTAACGGTATTTTAAAGAACAGACAAGGGATGTAGTTGATTATTCTTAAATTTAGCGTTCAATGCCGTTGCATATGAGCTGTCTGTAGAAAAATAAGTGTGCCCTTTAACCAAGAATTATGGGAGAAAGTCATGATCTCCAGCATTGTGAACCCCTATAATTTACACTTACTCACACACACGTGTTCTTGAGTTAAATCATGTGCAGATTGAGTGTTTTGGAGGGCACACTGGTGGGTGGGGAGGAAGGGGTTAAGGCTGTACAGTTTATTTTGGGCAGGTGGGTGGAGGCTGTTGGAATGTGCCTGAGGGAGGGTGATAATGTGGCCACTGGGAACCCCAGATCCTCAGCAGAAACCCTGCGTGCCTCTATCAGTCGGCAGCAGTTGGAGCTCTTCCAAACGCAGAATTGTCCTTTTTCTCTGTTATGTTCAAAGTCACGTCATTTGTATAGTTCCAATATCATGTGCAGTGTCTCTATGGGCAACACAGCAGCGATGGTTCATGATCCAGTCCAAAGTAAACCTCTACATATAAAGTGTAAGGAAACCAACAGGGGATTGAAAATGTCAATTAGAAAAGTGAACACAAAGTTGTAACAGTAGAAACAGGCTTATAACTAATGTACTAATGTAGTGAATCAAATTTAAGAAAATCAGTAAAATACATCTGACAAATAAGTCCAATAAAATAGGTTCAATTTCCCTGAATATCAGTTTTCCACACCCATCTAGATCCAAGCTGCCATGTAGGTGAGGAAGCATGCACACAAACCCGACTTATAGGAGAGGTTTGCCCCCCGGGGTGTTTGTGGATATATCAGCCAAGGCCCAACCTGCATTCCTGGTGGATCAGCCGGCCACCTTCCTCTCTCCACGCTCTCAGCTGAAAGGTCAGACTAAATCAAGCCAGCAGTGTCGTATCTGGCTGTGGCAGGCTGCGGAAGAATTAATTAAAGGACAAGGATTCGTGCAGAGATCAAATTATGCCAGCATCGTTGGATTATTTTGTAATTGAAACTGATTTGCGATGCCGGTGGAGTGCCATTTCAGCTCCAGCAGAGTTATTTCAGTGATACCACTGCAACCTTTGAGCCCCCCCCCCAATTCCAACCCGTTCAACTCGTCAAATACCACCGCTTGGTCAGTGGCCCTCGGCGTCTGATACCAACGCACCGAGGCATCATTTAGTATGGGACGCTCCAGATTTTCTACTAACTCCAATGTAAACCCATCAACGTCATTATTAGACGGTCTGAGCAACTGACGTAGTATAAAGAAAGGGAAAGTCTGCGTAGGGTGGGTGGAGAGGTGGGACGGGTCAAACAAAGACAGGACTTTCAACCAGCAGACCGCTGTTTGTGTCCCGTGTGAAACCAAGTCAGTGTTGACTTATTTTACCTCACTTTTGTTATTTAACTTCCGTACTTTACTAATGCCAGTTACATAACAAACACATTTATTTATATACCGAAAAAGTGACGTCATTTTTTTTGGGAACAAGCTTGGTTTTCTGATCTTTCGCACCGCAAATAAAGACATCAATCAATCACATTGTGCGGAATGGGTTGAGTTGCGCCTATATTTATGAAACAACAACACAGAGGCTCTGTAGTCCGAACCAAGGCAGCAAACTTTATTACTCCTTTCAACCTTGACAAAGGCAGCGCAGAGCAGATCCACTCCTTCCGTTTTTACTTTTCACAATAAAAGCCCTAGACATATAATATTCGCAGTCGGGTATTTCATATTTTCGTATCGTTTATTTGTCACGCCTCCTGTGTGTAAAGGCCTAAACCAAATACTTTTGTTGCCTGAACCTAACCAATTCCTGGGCTCTTTTTTAACAAAATACATCAACCTCACACAACACCAAGACACTTAAACCTGCAGTAGGCAGAATATTTTTGGCATCATTGGGTAAAACTTCCATAATAACCTTTCAGCATATTGTAATTCAGGTGTTCTGAGAGAAGACTTCTGCACCTCCTCTTGGCTCTGTTTTCAGGCTTTAAAAAAATCTAGCCTGTGACGGGAGACTTTGACCAATCACAGGTTATTTCAGAGAGAGAGCGTTCCTATTGGCTGTGCTCCGGCTGCTGGTGGCTGGTCAGCGTAACCTTTTTGAACTTGTCCTGCTAACGGTTAACTAATAGCTTTGTAGATAAACGTGTTGGCCGGCTGCTGAAGTCCCAACAATATCACTGTGAGAGATGAAGGCATGAGAAAAGTCATGACGAATTATGTTTCTAATCACTTCATGTTTTTACTAATCTCATCGCGCCTTCCAGCTTTTCTTTGTTCTTTGACTCCTGAGCAGCTCCACAAGATATCTATGCATATACAGTTACAATCTGGTTTCATTACAATGCTATAGTATACATTTATATAACTGCCCCACCACCCTGCCCCCTTTTATAAACAATATCCTCCTCAGGCCAGAATTGGTCCAAAGGCCACGCAGAGCCTTTGAAGTCTCCTCTCCTGTGTCTTTGTCTGCTTTAAACACCAGCAGCTGGGCAGATGGAGCCCAGATGGACAGTAAAGTAGGGATGTCTTTAAAAATTCATGGCACTCACCATGATCAGGGCGAATGGAGGGGAGTTGGCATTAAACATTAAATTGCTCACACACACACACACACACTGGGAGTGGGGGGAGGGGGCTGTTAGTGACAACAGGAAGTGTAGCTGGAATGAGAGCCAATTGGGAGCGACACTTATTGGGATTGCCCGTCAGGTTTCTGCTGATACAGCTGTCTGATAAGTGCTCGTTGGGTTCATATTCCTCTGTAGGTTCGTCCAGGCCTTTTGATCTGCCGGAGGGTTGTATGAATAGGACGGACCGTGTTGTTTTTGCATTTTATATGAACATGTGCATTTTTACAGCTGTAGATTTGTCTTGCTAAAAAGCACTGGAACTGAAATCTGCTGAGAGCTGCTTTGAATTATAGAGGTAAAATGTATTTCTAAATGTCCCTCATGACTGTTTCTCTACAAACTCGTGTTGACAGGTTGACAAAATCATGCAATGGATAAATTTGTAATCCATTTAATTGACATCTTGTTGTCCTCCCTCCTCAAATCCACTGGCCTTTTTGATGTTAATGAATAACTAGTATCAAACTGTGTTTAAAGAGGACCTATTGCGCTTATTTTCAGGTGCATACTTGTATTTTGGGTTTCTACTTGAACACGTTTACATGCTTTAACGTATAAAAAATGCTTTATTTTTCTCATACCGCCTGTGCCTCATACCTCTTTTCACCCTCTGTCTGAAACGCTGTGTTTGAGCTCCTGCATTGTTTGTTGCAATATGCTCCGAAACGCCAGGAGGCGTACAAACAGAATATTCTGTGGATAAGAAGTCAACGATTGTAACCGGAAAGGAAAGTAGGCTGCCTGGCAAGAGTAGTAAACACTAAACGCCGACGTACATACCGCCAAACATTGCATTTGTGTACTGTAATTATTACTGTCGCTTACCTCCAAGTCAAAGTGACTTTCTGTCTCTCGGTGCTTCCCCTCGGGCGCCACTCTTTCCATGAGACCTTTTTTGAAGCTTTTACAAAACGATCTCTGATATTGTTTCACAGCCTGCAGCAAAAAGCTTCTTCTTTCCCCAGTGTGTTGTCTGTTTCTTTTATTTAATGTCATGTGACTGCCCTGTGGTCTCTCAATGAATAGTTGCTCGCCCAGGGTATCCGTCGAAGGCATCCATGTTGAAATGAAAAGCGCAGCGAGCACGGTTGGCGAGTAATTACAAAAATTCAGAGTTGCACGATCAACCACCGCGACAACTTGCGGAGCCTTCGCGCCACAATGAAACTTTGGGCTTTGTAATTTTGCAGACCTTTTACATGCACAAAAAACTATAATACACTAAAGGAAAGAGAAAAAGCACAAAAGCAGAATAGGTCCTCTTTAAGAATTTTAAAACCTTCTTTGCACTACTTGGTAACTACTCAAGCAACATTTTACACACTACTCTTGTGTTTTTCTCCAATCTATTAAAATGGATTTAACTCATTATAATTCCGAGTACATTAACTCTAGAGCAACAAACTACTTTATCGGTTTCCTGAACTGGAGTCTGCAGGGGTTGAAGTAATCAGCACAAGGGAGTTTTCATTTAGTTTATTATGTCTTGCCTGCAGAAACCTCTGTGTGCAACGATCTGTGTTTAACAAAAAGAAAACGAGGTTAATGGGCCCTGTTCATGTCATGAGAACAAAAAGGCCAAAAACAAAGGTGGAGGCAGGGCGGGAAGACCCCTGAAAGTGTTGGTGTCGAGTGGAGGAGGAACAGCATGGGAGGGGAAAGAGGAGGTGTGACTGACAGAGCAGGAAAAACATCAGTCAATTGGCGTCAGGCTTTGAACCACTGCCAAGTAGAGTGTGTAGTACACGCTGGTTTTGACTGTGAAGCTCTGTAGAGCATTATAATCGTGTCCAACGTGCGGCGTGCAGCACATAGCTGATGTCAGAAACTGTACAGCTATGGGGATTCTGGAAATTGGCAGGCGCTCAATAAGGAGGAGGAGAGGGGGGTTGGAGCAGGAATGTAAACAAAGATTGCGTAAAGGCTGAGGCTAGCTCCTTCGTCCTGTCTTTTTCATTGGCTGTTGTGTTATAGATTTTATTTCGGCACGCTCCTGGATTACTCGTGTGGCTAAGCTTCCTCCTGACTTCAACGTGTTCATATAGATCGAGGGAATGATTGTTTTGAGCCAGGGAGACTTGCACAAATCCTTCATTGTCTTTGCCACTGTTGTGTGTGTTGATCTCTCTCTTTGTCCTTTTCTAAATGAAATAATGTGAGTGATGGTTCATCTCTTTCTTTCCCCTTTTTGTTCCTGCATAGCCTTGTGTCTCAATACGAGCTCAGAGAGAGATCTGCACTGAACGGTTGGATTTGTCAACAAACAAAACTCTTTCAAAGTGACATCTTTTCATACTGCGGTCCGGTGGAAGGCATTCATTTGAACAAAAGCAGTGCGTGCTGTCGCCTTCAGATGCTTATGAAAAGGTTAGCATGTGTTGAAAGCTTGCATTCTTGAAAGAATCAATTATGAAATAGGTCAAACATACATAAAGATACTTGCTGCATGTTCTCAAGGTCTGAATCCCGTCTGTTCGGTCAATAGCTCAAACATTATACAGAGCAGGGCACACTCCTCTGACATTGAACCATAAAGGAGTGCTTTGATCCATAATATCACATTTGACAACACTCTAGCTGCCTCGTCTTGTCCTTACGATAATAGCTGAAATTCTGTTCACACTACAGACACAAATAGTGATTCTTAACCTCCATTTCACACCGTGGTGAACTGATAATAGACCTTTTCTACTGCATACATTTTTTCTCATGTCATAGCAAGAAAGCCACAGGCGTAACTAATAACATTATATGGCTACATACCATTTAGATGTATCGGCCCCGCTAATGTGCATGTTCGCTCATTTGACAATAAGGAATCATAATTGATTACCTGCTGTAACGAGTCAAAATGCGTACTGTGAAAAAGGTCTATTATAATAAGAAGGCACAGATAAATTGGACGACTGTCTCAAATTGCAATTTGCTAATTTAACATTTTAAAAATATACTTCAGATTTAAAGGTACAGCGGGAACCACTTATAGTGATCTATATGTGGTATATGTGCTGCCGGTGCCGAGGAGCCGGTCCACAGAGTTTCACTTTGGGAGCATTACATGACCAGGCATTATCAATCCACTTGACAAATGCGGCTTCAACGACATTCATTAATTTTTTTATTCAGAGAAAATTACTTTCCTTTTCCCGTTACGATATCAATGTGCACGCAGCATCAGCCTCAGGTATCCAGGTGGAAAGCAGACGGTCCGCGAGGCAAAGTATCAAAGGAGTAAAGTAAAAAACAAAACAAATATTCAATTAACGTTAGTCTACCGTAGTTTTAAAATGTGTTTCCATATGTTTTCAAGTATGAAAGCACCCAAAATGAACATAACCAAATTATATAATTAGCATCTGTACAGGAATGATTCTGTCCCATGCTTTTTGATTCATATAAGCGGTTTATCACTGTAACCGTGAGTTTTTAACCACCGCATTTTGTTAGTACTGTATCTCTCGCATATGCACACACATGAATGTCTTTGATATGATACCTCCTGTCGATGCTCCTGCCGACTGTTTCACGCTATTTCACTGATTGACAGTTGGTGGTACGAAATGTAGTGATGCACCAACAAAGGCAAAAAGAGCAACGTCCTTGTATACATACAGGACGTATATATACGCATCTACACAGTTTACATCCATGTTTGCAAGCAAGCCAACATTCAACATGTTTATTAGGCCTGAAGAATACACACACACAATGCATTTTGGTGAGAAACAGTAAGTGTAAACTCCACAGAGCACATTTAAGTTGCATCTAAGTTACTTGTCTTGGGGCTTGTGCTGCCAAGTGTCCCAGATCCGACTTTAAAGGCTCCATGTAGAGGACAAGCCCGGGGTTAGCTTTAGGTCAAACTGCAGCCCATCCACCTATTGATCTGGGCGGGCATTGCCACGTGGCCATGACGTCTCCGTCTCTGGTGAGCCACGTGGACAGACATCTGCCCTCCACGGAGGTAGGCGTGCCAGATATGTTTTTAAGGCCACTGTTGTCAACCATTAAACTCATTGCCCTGCGCCATCCATCACTCTGATTGACAGTGCGAGCAGCCGACCACGTGTCTTTCCGTCTGCACAGCAGCAGCACAATGCAGCCTCCTTTTTAATTTTAGCCTTCCTGGGCACATTAAATATCTCCCACATGTCTTCATCCTGTTTGTATTCAAGCACTGTGACCGACCTTCCTCTGAACCGTCACCTATCTCTGTCTCCATCTTTTTGCCTTCAGCCGCAACCGTTATCAGTGCATCTGCACTGGCGCTACCTTCTGCTTTCACGCTCATTAGATTATTATCTAGGTCATGATGATTTTCCATTTTGAGGGTTCGAAGATGAGATATCTGTGAGGCAAATAACATTGAAGTGAGCTGAATGCGGTATCAGTTATTTGGTTGCTCTCTTTCAACACGCTGCTTTATAGTCTTAAATTGCTGTTACACCCACTTCCCCTCCGTCGGTCTGCTCAGCTCTGCCCTACCCAGTTTGGGCATCCATCATCGTGATACTACTCATTAGCATTGCGGTTACAACAGATTGCTCACAGCTACATACATCAGACTCTCCAGGGCCCTGGGAAAGCTGGCTGCTATTCCTGATTCTTATCCAAATGTACAAGCCATGGCAGCTGACGGCGGTAGGCAGGAATGGAGTGCAGCGTGTTAGCGTGGGATAGTGCTCATTCTGGTTTCATGTCCCGTCTTCGTCAACTGGTTTTCACCTTTTTCCTCGTGTCAGCAGGGGATACTGTATATCCAATTATATCCGGCAGAAGCCGAGCATAAAAATCCTTTGGTAAAGCCCTGCATACTGAGGCCTCACTTACAACTTCTCACGCCGTAAAGAGCCCATGTCCTCAAAGATCATTGAGTTTCTGGCACGTCATTGAGTTTCCAGAAGTGTATTCCGCCATGGGGATAATCGTGGCGTCTGGAAATAAAAGGGAAACGTACACATTATAGCAAAATATGTTTTAAAACTTGATGTTTTCAGGGTGGAAACCAAATTGAGAACTTCCTTAACAAACCAGGATAGAGTTAATCTTGCAGATCATGGACATCCTGTGTTTTGTGTTACAGTTGACACATTTAGATATGTGGTTTTATTCAGCCGCTATGCGGGCTGCCTGTGTATCATTCTCTGTGTCTTTTTCTACCTCGCTTATCGCTTTTTTTCATTTTTAGGGTAAATGTGACTGTAGCAGATAAGGTGAAGTCAGATACAGTCGGTGTTGTTTGTCTCGGCAGGCCGTTGGCTCCTCATTCTCAGTCGATGGAAGTTGATTTTACGAGGTCACGCGGTCAGTTAGGATTATGATGTGTTTGATTCTGCCTTGATCAATAAAACACCGTTCAATGCCTCTGCAATCTGACAGCTCTATTGTTGCTGTTAATTGTGTGCATGTGAAGGGGGGGATGGGGAAGGGCGGAGAAGACCAAGATGGATTCATTATAGATGTCAGTTTACGGAGACATGTCGATGCAGTTTCTGTCACATCACTGTCAGCTCTGTCGACTGACAGGATTAAGTTATTTTCCACATGGACAATAGAAGCACAAGGTATTTGCATACTGACAAAGTAAAGAGAAATGGCTAAATTCCTACTGTTCAGCAGGCACAAAGACAATAAACGTGCCACTTTTACAATCTGTCATTGTAAGGAAAATACTCTTTGATCCTTTTCACGCTGTAGCAGTCGGCCAAGCTGAACTGGTTCCAGGAGTTATTTAGTTTTTTAGCCATGTGTCGTCGTCTGTTTCTGTTTGTGATTTTTCTACGTATCCTAGATTGGCTCTTGACAGCTTCTAGAAAAAGGGGTGTGAAATGTGTTGCTTTTGATCAAAGAAGGGTGTGTGTGTGTGTGTGTGTGTGTGTGTGTGTGTGTGTGTGTATATAGCAACAGGAGGTTGTTTGTTGGCCTACTTGTCTGTCTTGTGGCTACATTACATTCATTGTCTATTACTGTGGGTGTAGATATCTTTCTTTCTGTATGTTGTACAATAGATTTCTCCCTGTATGACTGATGGAGTGTTAAATGACATTCCCAGAAAGAAGCCCCTTCTCTTTGATTACCTCCATAACCTGGTTTCTCTGAGTACTCTGGTTACTTTAGTCCATGAGGTGCTTTTTAGGTATAGGGCTGTCAATTTGTTTCAACGGGACTAATTTCTTCAACACATTGACACAACTTGCGCTTTTTAATTGGTAGCGGCTGAGTCTTAAAGCTAGAGTGAAGATACTGGCATCATATGAAACTAAACCTAAGGAATCCATTGGTACCAACCATGTCTACCAAGCTTGTTGCGAAGGAGGATAAATAACGCTCCTACTTATGCTAAATTTTGGAGAGGAAAAATTAGCATGGCCATTTTCAAAAGGGTCCCTTGACCTCTGACCTCCAGATATGTGAATGTAAATGGGTTCTATGGGTACCCACGAGTCTCCCCTTTACAGACATGCCCACTTTATGATAATCACATGCAGTTTGGGGCCAGTCATAGTCAAGTCAGCACACTGACACACTGACAGCTGTTGTTGCCTGTTGGGCTGCAGTTTGCCATGTTATGATTTAAGCATTTATGCTAAATGCAGTACCTGTGAGGGTTTCTGGACAATATTTGTCATTGGTTTGTGTTGTTAATTGATTTCTAATAATATATATATACAGTACATTTGAATAAAGCAGCCCATTTTCCCACTCCCATGTTGATAAGAGTATTAAATACTTGACACATCTCCCTTTAAGGTACATTTTGAACATATAAAAACAGTGATTCATTTGCGATTGACTGGACAATCATGCGATTAATAGCGATTCAATATTTTAATTGATTGACAGCACTATTTTTAAGTTTTTAGCAGATGGAAACCATGACTTGACAAAGAAGAAGGCACAAATAAAAAGTCAAACTCCTGCATACGATCAAAGGAAGGAGACGCTGCCACAGCTCTACTCACATTGTTTGATTAACAGGTGATCTCTGTGCAAACAGCAGCAAAACAGAATCCTGAGCAACAGAGAGAAAGAAAAACAAGAACATGGGCTTGTCACTTCAAGAATCTGATTCTTTTTTTATTTAGTTGTCAAGCAGAACGGACATATAAAGAAACCAGTTGGTGTGTTGTTATAATACCTGGTTTCTCAGCCAATCCTTATCAAGTCAGAGGCCGCCTCGGCCTTTCAGTATTCACTGTAGGAGAAAATGAAAAAGACCTGCTGTACATCTGTGATTTTATTTATTTTCTAAAAATGTTCCAGTCTGTAAAAGTAGTCTAATTTTGTCACAAGGTATTTCAGTTCTCTGGCTGTCGGGTTATCATGCTCAGCAAATCCTGTAAGTTGGTTATCTTGAATAAAATAAAAGTCCAGTCTCAATCTAACGATCCAAATAGAACAAATATGGCAGCTCTCCTTCTCTCCTGTACACCATGTTGGTGTTGGGTGTTGCTGTGTCTCGTGACTTTAACCTTTTGATGGAAACAAAAAGAGATGTGACTGCAGTGTTTTGTGCCTAAAATAGTGGAGAGATTCAGCAGAATCCGTGGCTGTGTTAACTGCCTGCTCTGTTTATGACCTTACTGTGATGGAGGTAATCAGATAAGGGCTTCAGTAGTCAAAGTATTGCCTTCATTGCAGTAAAATTGAATTATGGGCTGACCCCACTCACTGAAATTCCTTCTGTACACAGAAGAAACTGTGTTTTTATCACTGAGGCCAAACCTCTGTGAACCCAAAAGCTGATGAACCACTTTCACAAACCAGGATTCAGTTTAGCTTCGACCTCATCTGGTATCCAGCTTTTTAATATCCCTCTCCTTGACATTAGATAGAGATATGTGTATCTGTCACCTCAGGAACAAAGGCGGAGCATTGCGTTGTGGGATGAAAGTACATGCTATGATACTTTATTGTCTTTGTGGGAGTACTGAAGCCGTGCTGGTGGCTGGTGGTTGTGTTTGCTTTGGTTCATTAATGACACTCATAAAAGGGCTTTGGCCTGGAACAATGTTGTGTTTGAATGTGGCAGATCATGTGTTCATGAGCTGTATCAAGCCGGTTCACCGCTTTTCCTTCCTTGCACCACTTTTGGTAGATCCTGATCACTGCAGATCGGGAGCATCCCACAAGAGCTGCAGTTTTGGAGATGCTCTGATCCAGTCGTCTAGCCATCACAATTTGGCCCTTGTCAAAGCCGCTCACATCCTTACGCTTGCCCTTTTCTTCTGCTTCCAACACAGCAACTTTAAGTGCAAAATGTTCACTTGCTGCCTAATATATCCCACCCACTGCCAGGTGCCACTGTAACGAGATAATGTAATTCACTTCACCTGTCAGTGGTCATAACGTTATGGCTGATCGGTGTATGTACTGCTCAGCTCGCTTTATGTTTACAAAGCTCTGTGAGAGTGCTCCATTCATCTTTGTGTCTTTATCAAGTTAATTTGATATAGTCATGCTTAAAGTGTGACACGCAGCAACCTTTTATGAATGAGACAACTGCATTTTTCCATTCAAATCAGGCAAGATGACGTGTAGAAAACAAGGTCATACTAATCTCTTTCATGAGAAGAAACAAGTCAAGGAATTGATTAATATGAAGTTGTGAAGCTGGTCCTCCAGCACTGGGCTAAAGGGGATTTAGTCTCAGTGTAAACCTGGTTTCTTCTGAACAATACATAGACTTAGTAGTACACATAGTATGCAAAAAGGATTAACCCCACCTGATGATTATCACTCTGTACCTAAAGGCCCTGACGGTCGGCTGTTGGACAATTTGGGGCCATTGATGAGCGTCTGTCGGCCTAGTTTTTGCAGTGTGTCCAGCACCGTTGGCCCTAGTCTGCCCATGTTGGCAGCTTTTTGGCTTTAGCATGTTGAATCGGCGGCGGCGGCAGTTGGTGAGAGAAATCGCTCTGATTGGCTGCTCAGCTTAAACTAATCATTGCACGAGAAGAGAAACGGAAGTGAGGAAAGCAAGCCAACATAGAAGGCTCTTCTCATTTTTCATCTTCATCTCATCTGATCATCTAATACACAGGTATTTTCACAGCGACATGGTCATCTGGAACAAAGCTAAGTGGTGAGTGAGAGGGATGTGAAAATGGTCGGCAAACGCCGCTTTCTTTCATGTACGTATCATATCAAGGGCTTGTATATCCGCCGTCCTCAGTCTCAGTCTGTTTCCCTGTTGAATGACGAATACAAACCACCGCTGCCTGCTGGTGTGGAAAGTTATTTCATCTCACGCCGGCGCAGGAGGTACGTGGAAGTCAGCCATTGGCTGTAGTCTCTACGGTGTGTTCAAGTGCAACAGACGACATGAGGTGACGCAACAGTTTGCCTTTCGCTGCCGCTAGTTATTTGATGTCCGTTTGATGTGTCTGGGCCTTTGAGGAGTTGAACCCTCTCATAATCTCTGACTTACGCTCAGCCAACCACCGTACTGGATTGATTCAAATAAATAAATAAAAATGCATTCATAAAAATGATATATTATTGCTCCAACTTACATAATGGGCGTAGCCAGTATAAACAGGATAGTATTTGCAGTGTTACGGTTTGCTCTATAACAGATTCACACTTCTTTTTATTTGGAATTTTTATGGTGAAAATATTGAAATGAGTGATTGCAGCCTTCAATGCTCGCTGTCATCGGTCTGTATGAAGAGGAACAGTAACCCACTACATGTATGTGCATCAGCGTGCTGTGCAGACATCACTCTTCCTTTGAGAAGCCAGTTCTACCTGAAAAATGACCTACAAAGCAACAGGATTTTGCAGGTCAAACATTAAACTAATGAGTCACCTGATCCTAAAAGTGTGAGGATGACTGTTGCACATCAAAATGCTGAATTTCAGTCATAACTTCTTTCTTTTTAAACTTTGACCCAGAGTGTGTGTGTGTGTGTGTGTGTGTGTGTGTGTGTGTGTGTGTGTGTGTGTGTGTGTGTGTGTGTGTGTGTGTGTGTGTGTGTGTGTGTGTGTGTGTGTGTGTGTGTGTGTGTGTGTGTGTGTGTGTGTGTCAGTGTGTCAGCTTCACCTCCAGGTGATTGGCAGGTGTAAAGGAGCATGTAGACGATACCCGCTCTCCTCTCAGTTTTGGTTTTCAGTTGCAAAGCCTCTATGTGCTATGTGACACTTGCGTGCCGCTGGCTCGCTAACTGCCATTTGCATTAATGGTGGAGGACCCCTCCCCCTCACACACACCCCTTACAGTATCATCTACCACCACCACTTTGATGGCAACAGGCTGCTCTTTACTGATTATTTGCAGTATAAAACCACTTTGTATTCTGGTCTGTTTATAATGTATCTGCAGACGGGCGGCCCCTGACCAACATGCACAGGCAGGGTGGTAGAAACTATAAGACTAGACTGAGCCAGACACTAAATACTAGTTCAAATGTGGCTGTGGGAAGTGTGACGTCTCGTCACGCAGCTAACCAGACAGCATTTGGTCCACTGTCACCATTTGTCACCAGAACAAAATTCTGTCTTTGTTGCTAATTCTTGCTACTATAAAATATCCGTATAATCTATTGTGTCGCCATTAGTGGTTTTAAAGTGTGTAAACAGTTGCAGAGTTTTGCATAGTAAATTAAACAATCTGGAAATTTGAAGTCTCCTCGTCAGCTCTGCTGTTTTTTTGGGTCTGTTTTTGTTGCAGTGGATTTGGTGAAGGGGCGTTAACTGGTTCCCAGCGCTACCAGTTGGCCCAGTTTTTAGTCGTTTATCTAGTTTTTAGTCGTTTATCTAGTTTCTTGTCGTTTACCTGAATAGCAGAGCTTTAATCCTGAAGGGGCCCCTGCCCCTGTGCTCATACTATAGACGTGAAAACCTATATAATCATACAACACCCACACCCACCTCAACATGATAAAGTAGTGTGTGCGTGTGTGTGTGTGTGTGTGTGTGTGTGTGTGTGTGTTGGGGGGAGGGGGAGGATATAATGTACATGTGGGTTATATAAATGGAGCTGAAAGAAGGATCAGAAAGAGAGAGAAACTGATAGAAGAGTGTAAAAGACAAAGTAAATACAGGAGAGCCTCTTTTGCTCTCCACGCGGACTGTTTACCTGCATTCAACCAAAGCCTGCTCGAACGCGACCGGTCAATACTACTCGGACTACAAACGGAAACCAAATGCTTCCGATTATGGCTGCACAATTACTCAAATATTAATCGCAATGCCGATTTTGGCTTGCCACGATTGTTCAAATGAACATGATCGACTGCGATATTGACGTTTAAAATGCGTGCTCCGCTCATAGAAAACTCTGCTGCATATCAAATCAAACGCTTCCTAAACTAACAGCCAGCCCCCTGGAGTCAATAGAGATGTTTTGGCTTCACTTTCGGGGAGCTGTTCTTTCCTGAATGTTGCAGTTGCAGTCCAGAGTAGACGAGCTACAGTATGTACTGTATATTACTTGTTTTGCCCGTCAAAACGAAAAAATGCTCTGCATTCGGGTGAAGAAGAACCTTATTCCAAGTCTTATTTTGATGCAAAGATTTTTACTTTAGTAGGAATGTAGCACGATTATGGAACTGAAATGAGTCTGTTTATTTAAATGTGAAAGTGCAATAAAAATATTTTGTCCCTAAAATCAATGAATAAGCATGATCTCGATATTGATCCAAATAATGGTGATTATCATTCTGGCCTTCTACATGTGAATGCAGAGTCTGCTTATAGAGATTAAAGACGGACAGCAAGAAAAGTAAAGATATAATGAGGGCTGGCAGTGGTCGTGCCGGTTGGACAGGATCCTGATTGGCTGCTTTCAGTCAATAAGGTGTCCCACTCTGATGATGTCACTATTGCTCTCCATAATGCAGTCCATTAGCAGCTTCTGTCTGAGCCGCAGGTTGACATTTTTTAAATTGAATGTATTGTATGAAGAGTGATGTGTACATTTGCAGCCACTGGACAAAGCCTGTTTAGTGCTTTTTCCCCTTGATTTTCCTTCTTTTAAAAGCACAACTCCTGTTATCTCCCACCTGTTCTTTTACATCATGATGTTTGATCAAGATGTCAGTTTTTTTCTTTCTTCTGACGTCATTTTAAATTTAGCAATATTTGGATAAAACTGGTTCCACCACAGATTACGGCCGAGCCTTTTAAAGCATGTTACAGCATCAGTTTGCATATAGTATTTAACTCCACACCTGATCGACCTGTCTGTCACGGTGCTAACATGGTTTACCTTTGAATTACTTTGCTTCAAGCTGTTCTTGTTGCAGCGACTGTATTACTTGTGAGTGGATTAAGATGGGAAAGCGTGCGTCATTTAGCAGCTTGTTTGAGGTATGTGTGATAATTACGATACAGTCATGATGACTATAAAGGTATAAACAGGATTTAAATTAGGGTTAGGTAATTTACATTTAAAGTGACGTTTTCTATCTGAAGCATTAATTGGATGAATTAATGAATATTGCAGTTCATGTAAACATGTAAATTTTTCTAGTTCAGTAATTGGATTGTATTAGGCTGTTTAGGGTAAAATCAGATAAAAAAACAACTTCCATATGCTGATGTGAGATGCATATCAAGGGGAATGGCATCTCCGTATCCCGAATTCTTTCATTTATTCCAGTTTTTGCAGGCGAACCTTCAAAATAAGATTAAATGTTAGACGGCAAACAGAAACAGAAGGTAACAGGAATTTAGATTATAGTCACACGTTCATCCATACAAAGCAGGGTACCGTGTGTCCACGTCCGTGTCAACAGCCACTACAGAATGAGACTTGAAACTGGATATGCATTAGTAAGAGGGATACTGTGAGCGTGTTAACACCGTTCACACTTCACTGTAGACAGTTGGCACGGAAACAGTGAAACTAATCAACACACTGCCATGTCAACACTGTGACGCTGCAGTCACACGACTTTAAACTGCTGCGAGGGAACAAACATTACATGAAACCCTCCAGCTTTAATAGTTCATTCAGTGTAGTGCTGTGTTGCTCACACTGATTGCTGGTGTCGTAGCAGAAGTGGCTCAGTTCAGAAATGTTTTCATGCACATCTGGAGCGACTGGGATCGGAACATTAGCCCCCATGTTTCCCACCACGCCACTCGGGAAATATTTGTTTGTGTGATCAGGACAGAGAGAGAGGGGGTAGAGGGCAAATAAAGCAACATGGGGGATGGGAGTTGGGGGGGTAATTTCCCAGATTTATGGTGCGGCACTTCACGAAATGCATGCATCCTGTAATTAAAACTCCCCTTTGCCTCCAGCAGGCCTGTACATTAGCCGGCATCCCCCACCCTTTCCAGTCCCCACCCCTCTGTTCCCCCTACCCACTAGAATATAAGATCTCATGGCAGCTTGGTGTCACTAATGAGGGCTGAATGCCACAATGAGGGGCGGTCTGTTAGTGCTGAGAGGCCACTACTGTCACCAATCATACCAGACTTCAGCTTGACAAGCCTTTCATTTTCATTTCCTCCAGCCGGGTGTTTCAAAGCAAACGCAGAAATCTTTTAGTCTCTGACTGTTGGTCTATTCACCTTCACTTGTTGAATATCAAAAAGTCAGAATTAATCTCAAATTTCAGTCAAATGTCAAATAAGCATGCAGTTTCTTCTGTTAGACTCCTTGTTTGAGTTTAAGCGCGCACAGACTAGATCAATGGGCATTTTTATCAGTGATCCAGCCAATACATGTGACAGGATAATATTGAATAGAGTTGCAACAATAAGCCGATTAATCAATTAGCTGATTGACGGGTAACTATTTTGATATTTCATTATAATATTCCAGATTCTCCGGTGTGAAGATTTTCTCTGTTTTATACAAATGTAAACTGAACTTTTGGGTTTTGGACTGTTTGTCCGACAAAACAAGCTCCTTGAAGACGTCACATTGAGCTCTGACAAGTCGTAATGGGTGTTTTTTTTCACAGACATTTTGTAGACTAAATTATTAATTAAGGAAAAAAATCAGCAGACTTGCTGTTGCAGCCCTGATTAAAGATATTGTCAAATTGTCCTTTTGTGTGCTGAGCTGCACATATTAACAATTTCCAGTGTTGGTCATTTGTACATGACTATAAAATATCAGAAAAAATTAAAAATGTCCATCTCATCGTCTCTCCACAAGGCCGAGGGGACATCTTTAAGGGCGTTTTCATATTAGGTACGATTGATTCGTACCCGAGTACACTTGCGTCATCATCTACGTGTATTTGATTATGTTGAGATCAGCTGTACGTGGCGGAGCATCGTAAAACACTTCATTCAAACTTGAAAGAAACAAAATAAAACTCACAAAAACCCTCGTTATTAGTCTTTTCCAACTCTCACCAACTCTAGTTCGATCTAAATAAACTCTTATTTTACAGAGTTTGATGTGAAAATATTCCGGTTCTACACTCTGTTTCCCCCGCTGTCGCTCTCTCTCTGCACGCTGAGTGGCTCTCGTTCTTCAGAGGACCATTAGAGCTAAATAAAATAACAAACATCGCCCAACCCCATCGCCTACTATTATCTACAGTATATTTTAAGGAACCTCTCGCCTGCCTTCCTGCTTTATCACCCATGGCCGTGCAGTTCAGAGGATGAGATCGTTGCATGCTGCGCTTATATACAGATTTCGGAGGAGACCGGCGGCGTTGAAAAAAGCCTGTCCTTTCACAACTACTCGCTGACTGCCAACGTTACTCGAGTTAAATAGCAGTCCACTTCTGTGTTTTGTCCGACCAACAGTCCAAAACCAAAAGATATTCTTTTTATTATCACAAGACAAGATATAGCAACAAATCCTCATAATGGTGAGAGACTGGGACCAGAGCATGTCTTAATCAATCATGGAAACAGTTGCTGATTAGTTATCTGTTGAACAATGAATGGCTTCAGCTCTAGTATATGATGGTTGCTTGTGTAAGTTACGTGCTGTGACGTTGATGCGTTCTTGTGATGTGATATGAAACGCTCTTCACTGGAGTGTAAAACATGACGGTGACTTTGCCTGCTCGCTGTGTGTTGTTGTTTAGTAACAATACGCTGCCTGTGTTTCACAACTCGCCATTTTCAATAACAGATTATGAAACTCCTTGACCTCACATAGATACTGTGTGATTTGTAGATATAATTGTGAACGCCTCGGGTACGATACTGAAGCTCCCCCATGACAAAGTAAACATGGAGTGTGTGACACATTAATAGAAAGACTTTGCTTCAACAAGATATTTCACTATCACACCGGCAAACTGGGCTGGAAAAACAACCACAGGCTTCAATGGCCTCACTGTACTCCCCCGAGTTGGCGCCCCACTTTTACTGCTAACTTTCACCGAACCCGGGGCCCCGGCGCTAGCAGCTGGACCCACATCAGGTTCTCATCAAGCCAGACTGGTCCACGGCGTTTCTTTCTCTCTGTCGTCTCCTCTTGTGATCAGAGGGCAACTGATTGGTTTCTCATGACAGCCCTTTAAGGATGAATGGCCATGTCGCCATGTCGTCATTCAGATTGCTTGTGTGGCAGTCTTCTTCTTCTTCTTCTCAGATCTCAAGCATTTGTTGTATTTTATATAAAATCAGAAGTTGTTGCTTCATCTGTCGCTCTCCTCTTCCTCTCCACAGCTGTATGAACTGGATAGAGACCCAAAGAGAAAAGAGTTTCTGGATGACCTCTTCAGCTTCATGCAAAAAAGAGGTATGTTACTGTTTGTGTGTGTGTGTGCATGCGTTTGTGTGTGTGTCTGTGTGTGCATCAGTACACCACGTGTGCTCTCGCTCATTAAAATACGCCCACATCCATTCAGTTTCTTATCTTGCCGTATTATATCTCCTGGCTTTATCTCCAGCCACTGTCATACAGATACTCTTAATAGTTGGATATATAGAGAGATGCCCCCCTCCCCTCCTCCTCTCTGACATATGACACAGCACCGTCTACTCATCTTTCACTCACATGGGTGGGGTCTTTATTCATTTCGGAGATGATTGCTTTATGGCTGCGCAGCCCCTCGTCGTTCCCAGGCTATAACTAGAAGGGACACGTCGTATCAATGCCTGCAAATGGATTGGTTTACCTTCCCATCTTTCTGCCTGTCCACACGGACTAACGCACACACACACACACACATATACACACACTGACTCACACACACACACTGACTCACAAACTCTGACTCAGCCACCATGCAGGATCTTTACACTGGTGACACACTTAACATTAAAACTGCAAACTGTGCCAAAAAAAATCCCATTCCTCTTCATCCGGTGACTTCACAGGAAACTGATTGTGCAATTTTGTTTTTGCATGTCCGAGGTGCACAAATACCCAAAGGTTCATTCCAGATCTTCCTTCTCTCATGCATACCAAGCCGCCTTCTTAATTTGACATGTGATTTATGGCTGACATAATCAGACCAGCAGGCCATGATTGACATGAGAGACATGATACATGTGTTCACAACAGAAAAACACAGTACTACATGTTTACAGTGTCAGAGCCACTGGCAATAATGGGCGGATCTGCCAAGTCCGCTCTGAGAATCTGAGAGCACCATCTGCAGGTCGTACTCATAACTGAGGCATCGCTCCTTAATACGCTAATCTAGGATTGATCCTATTTTATGTCAAACATGGGCCTGAAGAGTGTGTTTGGGATCACTCTGTTTGAATGAATATCATTTTATAAAAAGATTAATGAATGCATTGATTGTCCTTGTAGGGAAAGGGACATTTGTCACAGATTAATACAAAATTGGAAGTATTGATTAGGTCTTATCCCGAGGCGTTTTGTTCCATACTTGTTTTATCATTAACTTACAAGCATTTCTAGTTTGAAGACGAGAAAACAGCTTTGTCAGGTTGAGTAACGCAAACCAGACAAATACTGTTTTTCTTTATTTCATGAGACACATTAAAACTAAATGTTTTTGTCTACTGAAAATCTAATTTATCAAAATCAAAAGATCCATCAAAATGAAGTGAAGTCTTCTCCAGTACATCATTATCAATCAATCAATCAATCAATCAAACTTTATCTGCATAGCACCTTTCAAACAGGTTAGTGCAGTTCAGAGTGCTTCACAGATGAATGACAAACCAAAAATAAGACAGAAAACAACAGAAAGAACAAAAAAAAATTAACAATTCATTTGAGATCAGTGCACATGAGACATTAAAATTATAAAAATGTAATGAAATAGAATTAAAAGCTATAATAGCGGTAATAGTTGTAAAAAAAAAGTGTGAAGTAAAAACTAGATAATAAAATAAAATTAAATAATACAAATTAAATACAATAAAATAAGTCATTCATAAAATGACAATAAATATACATTATACAAATTAAATACAATAAAATAAGTCATTCATAAAATGACAATAAATATACATTATACAAATTAAATACAATTAAATAAATCATTCGTAAAATAACAATAAAATAAGATAAGCCTAATTGTCTGTTGAAGGACAAAGATCATTTCCTGGCCTTTGTAAAGCAAATGTCAAACATGTGTGACTGGTGAGTAAACAATCATTGTACCTCAGCACCATCATGACTTCTCATTTAATGTAATTGGCCGGTAAAATGGTTAAAGCTCTTTTGAAACGTGTCAAACCCCAAAGGATTTGCAGCAAGAAGCAACATGAAAAGAAGTCTCCTGCCATTACAGTGTTTTTATCTCTGTGTTGACCTTTCCCCTCCGTGTGTGTGTGTGTGTGTGTTTGTGTGTGTGTTATTACAGGAACCCCAGTGAATCGTATTCCCATCATGGCCAAGCAGGTCCTGGATCTGTACATGCTCTACAGGCTGGTGACGGAGAAGGGCGGCCTGGTGGAGGTCATCAACAAGAAGCTGTGGAGGGAGATCACCAAGGGACTCAACCTGCCTACCTCAATCACCAGTGCAGCCTTCACCCTCCGCACACAGTCAGTACACACACACACACACACACACACATACGACAGTTCTGGTTACTGTAATCTTGCTCAGATTAGAGATCAATAACACAACTGATTTGAGTTTCTTTAACTGTAGTCGGCCACAACTCTCATACCCATAATCCTTTTGTTCTGCTCAGCGGTTTCACGCATGTGGAGCTGCTGGCTATCAGATGTCAACAACCATTGCGTTTCACCAATTAACCCTTGTGTTAGAAGTCATTTCCTGTATTTGGTTCAGATTGCAATACGTTCTCACTCCTAATTAGCTGCACTGCAGATCTCTCGAGAATGAGACCTGCATTTCCAAGACTCTTGTGCCATTATTTAGTTAATTCTTCTATCTAAGTTATTAAGTTATATGATTAAGAGCTAGTATGTTTCACTGAAGCTTGTGATCTACTGGAAACACTAACTAGGTGTTAAACTTCAGCAATTTAATATTGTACTTCCATACATTTTGGCAAGTTGTGGGAGTGCAAATGGTAAAAATCAAAGCAACAGAGTCCGAGATATCCCGACTTTTAGTCCCTAGTAGTATGGTTGAAACTCAAAAAAAAATAGATCCTACACTTCCCACAATGCATCTTGATAGCATCTGTGTTAGACCCTCTCTGGTAAGTGTCCATGTCTGTCAAACTTTGTTACACAGGATTTCTGTTAGAAATGTGTTGTCTTTAAGCCCAATCCAAGACAATCCTGATGGCATCACTATGAAATTACATTTATTTATTTAGCTTTTATCCAAAGCGACTTATTACGCTGAAACAGTGTGTGAGATTTTTTAATATGTCCAAAACCTCAGAATGAAACCAGTAGTACGTGAATTGCATACTATTACACTGAAATATTACAGTATGCAACGCTGGACACTACAGCGACATAAATATCCCACAATGCAATGCGGTAGTGACGACAACGTTCATAACGGATGTTGACGAACAGCTCTGTAACGTCAATATCGCTTCATTCTAACTGCAAGTATAAGATTTCACTTTGCTAGGCATTTTTTAAATTAGTTCAGACTTTATGATTCTCACAAATCGTCGTTTTGGTCACATGAGGTTGGCACGGGTTACCATGGTTGCGCGTCTCCAACCAACAAGGAGGCTCTTAGGACATGACAACGTAAATTAGATGTCACTGTGTCCGAAAAGATACATTAAAGCTCAGGAGGACATCCCTGTGCTAATAGGCTTTTAGTGAAACGTAATAAATCCACTGTGCTCCCTTCAGATACATGAAGTACCTGTACCCATACGAATGTGATAAGAGGTCTCTGAGCAACCCCAACGAGCTCCAGGCAGCCATCGATAGTAATCGGCGGGAAGGCCGACGACAGAGCTTTGGCAGCTCCCTCTTCACCTACTCGCCCAACGGTACGCCCACCATGCTCTCCTCGCCGAAGCTCCCCTCAGCCAGTGTGGGCCTGACGATGGGCACCAACGGGGCCTCGCTGACCCCCATCCAGAAGATCAAGAAAGGTGAGATTAGTGTATTACGCTGCATGAAAGAGGCCATATTGAGTCGTCAGAACATTTAAAGACTGACTGTAGGGTTGATTTATATCTTGCCTGGATAACACATCATGTTCAGCTGTATGTGAGTTAAGTTGACCCCTCTCTCCCTCTCCGTGGTGTCCGGCCAGAAGAGGAGGGAGGCCATATGATGCCGGGGTTCGGTATGACTCGTCTGCCGGCCGGGGCCATGGCCGGTCACTCGTTGGCTGCTGTGCAGGCGGCGGCAGCTCAGGCAGCGATGGCAGCTCAGATGGCGGCGCTGGAGCAGCTGAGGGAGAAACTGGAGGCCGGCGAGCCACCAGAGAAGAAAATGGCGCTGCCAGCCGAGGATCACCACCGACTGCTGCAGAGAGCGCTGCAACACAACCTGCTGGCCATGACCGCTCAGTTACCCATGAACATCCGCATCAATAACCAAGGTACTGAACTCATGGAGTCTCTGATATATTCATGAGTGGAACCAGTCAGACGTGATTTTTCACATCAGATGAAGAAGCTTGTGGAAATTCTTCCACTATCTAATCAACATAAGATAAAAGTGTGAACCTGCTTTCTCACATCTGCTGAGTCTTAAAACGTCTAACTTTAGTGAGGTTTCTCAGATGGAAGTAGGTTGAATTTGTCTCCACATTGATGCAAAATTAAACTATAATTTCCAAATCTATGATCTATGACTAATGTCTTGATAAAAGTAGATCCCATCTTTGTCTGACAAAACAACATTAATGTTTTTATCTCTCTTGGCCATCTATTTCCGTCAGAGCAACAGGTTGCAGCAGATAGGAACAGGGTCATTAGGTTCAACAGACATCAATTTATGCATATCATTCACATAAGAATAACATTTGAACCCCTTGTGGTTAAAGGTGCTGAATGCGAGCTTGGGAGCATTTCTATTGCCTCCGCACGACTCTCAACATGAGCTGGTGGCTTGTAGCTAACGGTGCTAACAGTGAAAACAAAGGCAACAGTGCTGACAGAGCTAACAGTGTTTACCTCCTCTATATCTTTACATAGCTAATAGTTGTTTGCTGCTATATTAATGTTCTGGATATCATATAGAGAAGCTTTAATGACATTGCCTAAAGGTAACGTGCATGGATAATAGAAAAGGATGCAGGGCGCTGCCTTAAGGAATTTGAAAATCCATACTCATGTATTTAGAATTACAATAATCAATCAGCACAAAGTATGATCTTTCAGAGAGATCTACCTCAGAAGAATATGTTATATCTGCAATCTGCCATAATGGTAAAAAAATGCATAGCAATATTTTTGCGGGGATTTTGCATTTCATTGTTTTACCCAATAATTTCCACAAAGAATTTCACATACTCTCCCTCTTCCTGGCAGTTAGTATCTCAAGAAATTCTTGTCATCTTACCACAAACCGCAGCACCCAGCAGTAAGGAAGTAACCCACAGCAGGCCTATACGTTGACCTGTTTAGCTTATAGAAGCAGCATGCGTACATATACATGTGTGTGTTTGTCTGAAGGGGGATTCCCCTGTCAGCACACACTTTGATCTTATAGCAGAGTTTGTGTTGGTTGCTGTCTATCTGATTGAACGTGCAAACTGTTTCCCAGTAATGATAATACAGGTGACTTCAGAGAAATGTTGAATTTGATGTTTTTGCTGATTCCCACGCAAAATGATTTGTGCTGTGAGAAAGTATTGTGTTTTTGAGTTGCTCTTTTGGTTTATAGATAGTTGAGGGAGAGGTCAACGTCTGGACTGGTGTTGCAAAGACATTAGGGCTATACAATTATGGCTAAAATGATAATCCCGATTATTTTGATCAATATTGAGATCACGATTATTTATCATGATTATTCATAGATTTTAGGGACTAAATATTTTTCTTGCAATTTCACATTTAAATAAACAGAGCGTTGCTTTCACTTTCATGTCTTGCTTTATTCCAACAGTCAAAAACTCAAAATGTTATCCTTTTACTTTGTTATAGTTATCTATTTGCGTAAAAACATACAATTCAAATGATTAGGAAATAATTTATTCTGTTTTTATTTAAATATTTGCTTTGATTAAAATAAATCTTTGCATTAATAGTTCTAATTATGTATTATAAGCTGCTTATAGTTGACTTTAGGAAGTTAAATAGGTCATATTTCTCTCTCTAACATCTATTTTATATTTCTGTGAAAACATCTCCTTCAAACAACTGCATTTATTCAAGTTACTCGCCAAAAACTACATTTTACAAGATTACACTTGAATGCATCATGATAGCGTTATAATTTACATTCGCTCAATACTCATTTTTACTGAGCAGAGTTTGAACTCATCATAATGTAACTGTATGGAACATGTTGTATGGGCATGTTGTGTGTGTGTGACGTTGTGTGTGTGTGCTTCGCCATCATTTGGCTTGACACCTGTGTGTGTGACCGGCAAAAACTTGTATACATGAATATAATCATAATCACATCATCATTTTCTATGAGCGGAGCACGCATTTTAAACGTCAATATCGCAGTCGATCATTTAATTGTGAGAAGCCAAAATCGTGATCACGATTATTATTCGATTAATTGTACTGCCCTAATAAACATCTTGTAGTCTTTATACTGAATCAAATCTACAGTTTTGTTAACACAACTCTACTTTGTGGTTTGTCTTCCTTATAGACAGCAGGCAGGACTCGGCCCTGAACCTCACCACCAACGGCACAAGCAGCATCAGCATGTCAGTGGAGCTCAACGGAGTGGTGTACACTGGTGAGTATTGCCGCCATGTGGCACAGGAAGTGCAGCTGATCACTTCCTTTCTTCTCAGTAACTATTCAAGTATGAACCCTGAAAAAAAGCACAATAGGTCCTCTTTAAATAACTATGGAGGGAGCCAAGCCAGCTGTTTCCCTCAGCCTTTATGGTGAGCTAGGCTAACCTCCTCCTGGCTCTAGCGCTGTGTCTTTTCCTCTATGCTTTATTTTAAAATGGAGATGAAATTAAACAGGCATACTTTGTATTCTAACCTTTATTTTTACGTGTCTTGTATTTTTTCCCGTCCAGGTGTTCTTTTTGCTCAGGCAGCAGCAGGGTCGGCTTTGTCCGGTGCGGTCGGATCGTCTGCCTCCAACAAGACGGTCAGCAGTCGTGTCGCTCCACAGCAGCAGCAACAGAACATACCTACCTCAACCTCAACCTCCAGCAACCCGTTGTCTTAACAAACCCCCAGCCTTTTCCCCTTTATTTTTTTTTTAATTACCACGCTAAGTAAAGCCAAAAATCAACCTCATTTTCTACATAATCTATGCCAAAAAGAGAAGAACCATAAACTGTACAGAAAGACACAAACTGAAACTCAGATCACTTGAAGTACACTATCTCAGGTTTTCTCTCATTAACTCACCTCTTTTGTTCTTCATAGCCAAAATGATTTCGGAAAAAAAAAAAAAAAAGAACATCTCAACCGAGAGCCAGTATATGCTAAACAAATATGTATGCACAACCTGTGAATTATTTATTTCTGCATAAATGTACAGACAGATTATCGGAGAACAAAAGAGAAGGTAATAACTAGGAAGGGTAATAATGCACTGTTTACGCACACAAACACAGCTACTGATTGACAGCGATGTTTTCTCCTCTAGGGGAGGGATTCTTTTTTAATTTTATTTTACCTTTGTCATTATTGTTATTCTCTTTACTGTGTTTTATCATTTAAATCTTTAACAATCCTCTCACTGCAGGAAAAAAAATTATATATTTAGAATTCTATAAAAAAAAAAATATGAATATCCTCTATTTTTAATCAGAAAAGCTTTAAAGGTATACGTTGTTTCGTCAGGGCATATAACAAAGTACCGTTGTGACCTCATTTTGTGTAAAACCTTATTCACATGACAGCCGTTTTGGATTTGGAAGAGTCCCGTTTTGTACCGAGATACACATCTTATCAATGCCACAGATTCTCCAGTGAAACACAGATGTGAAACAACTGGATCTCAAGAATATTGGTTGGCTTTTTCACACATTTGATCCATTATTGATCGCTACCAGAGTCTCGGGGGTAGCTAATTAGCTGGAATGCTACTTAGCTGATGAATTCAAGCAGTCGTTGTGGTTCTTCTTCCTGAGACAGCTGGCTCATTTTGATCTAAAATCCTCACCTGCTTGTTGACATAATGCCAGTTCAATGTATATCTGTGCCAATCTTGCAGGTAGTTTGTCAAGCTTAGTGTTCAAAATGGCTGTTTTGTTAGAGTAAGGTCAGTTTAGCAGGTGGGAAAATGAACTCCCCCCCCCCCCCCCCCCCTTGCTGCACCTCAACACGCTGGACTTTCTGAGCCTCGGCGGCGTCCACACCGACCGTTGCTGCTCGGGGTTCAGATTGTAGGTGAATAATATACGTTTTCGATTGTTCTCAGGTGTCCGTCAGCTCATCGCTTTGTACAATATCTTGACAGAGCAGTGCTTTTCAACGTCTTTCTCTGCGGAAAGATCAATTTTCATCTTTTTTTTTTTTTCTCTATCTTGGCCTTCTACTGGAGTGATTGTCTTCAGGTCAGACGCACGCCTGTATTTGTAGATAAAGCCCTTCAGCAATCAGGAGTGAGGCAGGAAAACTGTGATTTCCTGTCTTAAATACATAGGACTCGAGTATCCACTAAATCCTTGTCATTGTGGAGACGCTCACACGGACAATCAGGTGTCAGGAGACGCTAAACTTGACAGTTATTTCAGCTCATATCTGACGTTTTGTTGTTTTTTTGTATTATAGATTACAGATGCTTATATTTTTTGTTTCAGCTTTGTGTTTTGCATGACTTAGTGCTTCTTCTGATCCAAGTGCTTCTTATCCTGTGCCGGGACAAGGATCGGGTCTCCTTGAGACCGGCTGTCAAGGATACAACAGAGAATGTCTTGTGATCCTCTGACTGTTTTTAGATGTTTTTGCTTAAGGGAGGGGCTTTTGACAATGTGATCTCAGAGGTAATCGTAGCTGCGGCTGAGCGCTCGCTTGTGTCTTGTACGAACACTCGCTGCAGTTGGATGTATAGAAGGTTAAATCTGCCACGGTGGAGATACCATATCGTTCATGTGTAGTTGTGTTTCTGCATTTTGAAGTAGATCAATCATTCAGCTTTTTGAACTTTAACCTGTGTTACCTCTCTGGACTGTTAAAGATTGTTACTCAACCCCCCGACCCCCCCGCTACGCAAAGCAGCCTCGTTCCTACTGACGTTAGGAAGTAAATCAGGCTTTGTATGTGGGTTCTGTTCTGAGGCCTTAACACAGCATGAGTTGACCAGAGGGCCAGCAGTACCTCCGTCTAATCAGTTTTTACTGTTCCAGTCAAATATCACCAGATGGCTTTCGCGGCTTTGATTCTGGACTCGCCTCTCGGTGGGAAATCACCACCAGCTGCTACGCAAACACTGGTCAGTTTTGAAAAGTACTCTTTATACTCAGACAGCCAACAACTCTCGTCCAAAGACACGTACAATCATTAATAAATGCTGTTCTTAAAGTTTTGTAAAATAGTGAGGAGTGAACTGTCCAGCTTCACTTGTTTTATTACTGCTGTTGTTGGATTTTTAAAGTTTGTCAGAGGCAGAAGCAGAGACAGGATCTCATTGGCTGAGTTACATCTCATTGAAGCAGAAAACCGCAGTGTTTCCATAGTAACGAAAGAGGAATTCCTGTCAAAATATTAACAGAACTTGAAATACGTATTATAATGTATTTTTAGATGAGAAGCAGTTAATGAAACCAGTTTTTTAATTCACAAACAAACCCACTTACTCACATTCAGCAGGCAGCTGATTCTCCACAAGGGGGGCGCTGCCGGGTCATTGTAAAACCTGTTTGATGCATGACAACCTGCGCCACCTACAGGCAAGAAAAGCAGCCTAATGGTACATTTCCACAGCCTCCATCCGTGCCACAGTTCCCATTCATAATCTATTTTAAGCAGCCGTGCAATGCATCCTGGTAGTGTGGTGACGCAAATCGAGAGACGGGGCGCCACATTGGCCGCTCCTCATTTGCATAGAGTTGAGGTCAAGGCTATCAGGGGCATCCGGCGCAACTCGCCGCCCCTGGAAACTCCTGAGAAACTTTTAAACTAACCGTCGATCCAAAATAAAGACAGATTCAGCAACTGCATGACTTATGTCTCGCATAAAATGTTTTCAGAAACACAAACTAGCCGGCATGTTGTTTCTGATTTGAGAGCAGTAGCCCACGAGGGAAAGCGTTCGTCCAATCAGGTGCCTTGTGTCTAATGGCAGCCCATCAAGCGTCCAGTACTGGGAAGCGAGGCGATCCCTTGCGATAAAAAAACGCCCCTGTAGACATGTACCATAACCGTGGAAAGATGGAGTCCGCACACACAAACATGCACACACACTACACATAGCCGCGCCAAAGGACGCTGGGGCCGTCACACTATGAATAGATAAATAATAATGGAGAATTATCGCGTCTAAATAACCTTCAGCGGTCATTAAGCACTCTTGTGTCAGCTTGTGGATGTACAACACCAACTGTTTTTCTTTAACCTTGAGCTTTCTCAGGCACTTATTAGGTTTTTAGATCAAACACTCAACACAGATCTTTGTCAAATGCGTTAACAAAGCTTTTTTTGCTGGTTTAAAATAGTTAAATGCAAAACCTCCAACACTCACAAACAGCAGATCTAAAAGGGAAAGTTGTAACAGTTGTTATCTGCAGGTGGCACACAAAACTGCAACAGATATTACTTTCCTGACCTAATGGTGGCACAGGTTGACTGCTGCTGCTGTTGTGGCTCTATACCTGGATAAAGCAGCAAACAACATAGCAAGACTAGACTGCATGGTTGTCCCTTGATTAGCGTTCTTCTACCTCTGTATAATCTCACTGAATATCAGTATAATGCTTCTCACAAACAGCAGCTCTTTGGCTCTGACCGTTAAACTCGACCAATGAAATTGTTTTTGTGTCTGAGAAACATTTGCAGAAGTTTTTTTTACAGATCTAGAAGAGATGCAGATAGTAACATACATTGTTTGCACGATGAATTTAGTTATTTGGGGAAGAGCTGGTTCTTTTGCAGATGTTGCGTCAGTCCAGCAGACTCATCAACCATTATGTTTGATTATTTATCAGGTTCTCAGTGCAGTTTTAACTCCGTTTTCTTTCCCTCCAAAAATATACATTTGATGGCATAATATTTTTTATGGTAAAGTATGATGTCAGAAAGTCAGATTCTGGTTTTAACTCAGTTCTGAGCAAATGTGTAGTTACTGCGTTTTGCATATGTAGATCAGAATAGTCTCTACAGTAATGGTGGTGTATATATACTAATGTATAGGTATATAGGCCATATATGACAAAAAGACCCCGGGTGAAAAATTCATTATAGCGTCGTCTTTCTCCTTGATTCCTCTGTGGAAGCAGCTGTGACTTTCAGAAATGACAGTGTAAAAGGATGTTTGGTGGTGTACAGGAAGCCCAACATCTCTCTTTCTGCATGAGTAGCAGATGTCACAGTTGCTGGTTAATGGCTGATAAATCAAATAGAGACACGCTGTGCCTGAAAGCATTAGTTTGGGGGAGGGCTGCTGGAGAAAGCAAAATTCAATCAATACCGATCTAAAGGATCAACATTGCTTCTTTAGATTTGACCCTGTGACCTTTTGGCCCCTGAGGCAACATTCAAGCACCTGCCCCCTTCAATGGATCCATGTTTATCGTGTATATATCTATCGACCAGCTCTGTGAGATATTTGCATTTGAACAGCGGAGGTACTGCAGCTCTCTCGCTCTCTTACAGTACGTGCACGGCGGCATCTTCAGGAAAGCTTTTTAATTGCGTGGTAGCGACAATCAGCAGGCGTTAAGACAACACTGTATACCTCCAAACACTCTGACATCCCTTCAACCACAATCGAACCCTGTTTCTACCTCAAGAACTCATAAAGCTTTGGCAGATTTCTTTGCTTCAGCTGCAACAGACTTGTGTTCAAGGAGGGAAACCTCATCAAAATGTTGTTGATGCTGGTTCATAAAGACTTTGAAAGAGATTGTAATGACCACAGACAATCAGATATCACCTTTGGTTATGCAAGGGGAACCCTTGATGTCACTGAGGGTTCAGTTCAAGCTTCAAACGTCTTTACTAAGAGCGCCCCTCAGTGGAAGGTTTTTGTTATGACGCACAATCAGTTCAGATTTCCTAAATGGAAAAGAGCCAAGGCTGCAAAGATTCAGTGTGACATTTTCAGTGTTCATATCCTGTGTCTCCAGAGTGCTTTCCTCGTTGAGGTGACGAAGCCTCTTTAGATCATCACGGGACGCTAAAATGCTCCACTGAAACCAGACTCAAGCTCCGTTAGAGGCATTCAATCAATAATCACACATCCTGTCTTGCTTGTTTCTTTGTAGCTGTGATCAGGCAGGTTCATCTATATTTTAAGAAACATTGGAGCTGTGAAAACTGTATCAGTCTTAACTCTGTATGAGAACACAGGTTGTTCTGAGTTTTGAAAAGAATTTCCAGCAGGTTTTTGGTTCAGAAAGGTATTTTTTTTCCAAATGCTACCAGCTGCTTTTTATGTGTCTGTGTAGCTGCTTTGTTTTCATCATTAGATTAGACTTTGCGTCTTGCTTTTTTTTTTTTTTTGTCAAAGTTACATTATTGTTGTGTGGTAATGCAGTTTTAAAGCTTGGGTTGATTTCAAAAGTCTGCTTGTTTGGTGCATTCATGTGCTGTTGTACAGATCTGACACATTTTCATCACATTCTTAATGCATTTTGTTTGTCTTGGAGTTTGATTTCCCCGACAAGGACGGTAGTAAACGCAGTGCTATTCAGGGGCTGACTCCCAATCAGCACCTCTGAGTCTCTTGTGGTTGGCTTGCTCGCTATGTGTTATAACTTTCAAGTGTTTCACCTTGAATTATTGCTGCTTTTACTCCCACCAGAGTCGTAGCTAAAGAAACCTGACGAGATCCAGAGTGTCTTGCATGGAAAATTGACTCAAACTCCTGTTCACATGTTGCCGACATGGAAATTCTGCTGGAACATTTACGGGTTAAGGTGCATGTGGGGTTTTAGGGGCTTTTGACTGAACTTCACCACTGACTTTCCCTCCATCAGAGGGACTGTGGACAAGGAAAATAACAAGATGCCTTCTGCTGTGACAATTGTTGTATGAATTAACCTGTATTACAAAGATTCATTAAATAATGGCTTTTTAGGGCTATGAATTATACCATGTTCATAATGTTTTTTCGCTCTTTCTTTGCTTTTTTTTGTGGATATGCTGTAGCAACCGCCGGCACACAGATTTACATTTAGAGCAGATTTATTAATATAGCGATAATGATGATTTAATAATGTGATTATTTTACGGTAGCATGTGATGTGCGTGTGGGCTTCATGTGTCTTCAAGATAATTTCAGAACTGAAACAAGGCTCTTGTCTCTTACAACTTCTCAGGAAAATCTACCTCTACCTCCAGTTTGATGCATTTGACCCAGTTACAGTTTAGTGGGTACACAAAGAGGGCGTGAGAGTGGGCACCAGGGTCTGAAATTTGAACTCTCAGCAGATATATTTATCACCCTGGTAGGTGACTGAGAAGTTTATTTTGGACTCTGGTTCGTCTTCCTCCGCCTCTCTGTTTCTCTCTCTGTGTTACAGCTTCGTAACGCTTCTGCTGTTTAGTTTATTTGAGCATCAACAGGGAACCTCCAGCTTAACAGCTAACTACTACTCAGTACTACAACAAGTACTGCTTCTAGTACCACTGTTAGTACTAAGAGTCATTTTTCAGTCTGTTCTATTAATGTGTGCTTATTCCTCCTTTTTCTATAAATGATTACTTTTTTTTAATGAATGGGATGTCTCCTGGTAACCACGGTAACAGTGAAGTGGCGGTGGATAATGCAACTGTTTTTTTTTTTGTTTTCTTTGTTTTTGAAGGGTGAAGAGCTATTCTTGCCTATTTACTCAATATGTGTTTGTGTGAATACTTTTATTTTGAATCTGAAATTAATAAAATATCATCTTTCTTAAATGTCAACAGTTTTTGATGTTTTTTTATGTATCCTAGGATAATTATATGAGATATGTTCCTTCATTTTTAATTGGTTAACTGTCTAATTGAAATGTTAAAAGCTCCACATCAGCCTTTAAACTAATTATTTTAGTTAACAGGCTACAACTTTTTACAGCCTCTTCTGCATAATGAGAGGTTCAATTTTACTGTGAATCCAGAAGTATATATTTACCTTTTTAATTGTCTTATAGCTTTATTTATTTAAAAGTACAATATTTGCCTCAGAATTGTAGTATAGAGTAAAAGTATAAAATGCAAACACTCAAATAAATTTAATAAATAAGTAGGACTACAGTATTTGAGCAAATTTAGTTAGCTTCTTTCCACCACTTTTTAAAGAACCCTCTGGCAGAGGTGGAAGAAGTATTCAGATCTTTTACTTCAGTAAAATTTGTAATACTACAGTGTAGAAATACTGTTACAAGTAAAAGTTCTGCATTCAAAACTTAACTTCAGTAAAAGTATAAAAGTATCCACATTGAAATATACTTAAAGTACCAAAAGTTAATAATATATATGATATCATTGTATTATAATTGTTGATAAATGGGATAACGTGACTGGCGTCTCACGTTAACGCTGTTAGCTCTCTGAAGCACCGCCCAATAGCAGTGTCCGCGGTGATGAACCCATCGCACCCCGGCAGATTCAAACACACTGGTTAAATGATGATGGTGAGAGGGGCGGAGCTAAACTCTACTCTAACACTGAAGCGGAGACTGACGGAGGAGAAAACGAGCAACATAAACGGAACTGAAAGCGATTAGCTAGCTTCATCACAGCGGAGGACGTCGTGTTGTCGATGTTTATACGTCTAACTTAAAGAAGACAACATGAGACTCAGGTCTCAAACCGTTACGTGTTGCCCGGAGACGCCGACGACCAACCGCCGACGGTCCAGCAAAGCGACGCCGAGACCAACCGACTCACCGGAGACAGAGAAGCCTCCTAAAACCACGGTAACCACGGTAACCTGCCACCTTTCGATTAGTTTATTAGTTATCCACCTTGTAATAACAGCCTCACACATATTGGTGGTACAAAATGTATGTAAGTTAATGTAAATCACCGGGTTTAGTAGTATAAGTAGCCTCTGATGCTAACGGTGATTAGCAATGCTAGTCAGTGCTCTAATAACAAAACGGTCAAGACCTATAGAAGGAGGATGAGTCACGGCTTATGGGGGGGGGTTTGGTGTACTACGCATGCGCAGTGTAACTCAATTTCGGCGAGTGCAGGCCAGACGTTACTGCGCATGTGTAAAACCCCTTTGATATGACGTGTGTCCCAGCCTCCTTTCCATAGGCCTTGAAAACGGTGGACTGTGTTGCTAACTTTAGCCAGCAGCATCTGGACGATACGTGAATCTGGCTTTATTCATGTTAACTAACCACTTCTCATTCTTGGTTTACAAGCACCCCGAAACTGCTAGCGTCAGATAACAGAGAAGGGGGGTGATTATATGTATATACAATACTGTATATACTGCTCCTATTTTATACTTCCTTCTTTTTAAATGGTTCATATTTTGTTACGCTTTATTTTTTAACTGTTAGCTGATGCGTCTTGTTTTTTGCACTATCCCCTTTGCTGCTGTACACTGCAAATGTCCCCACTGCGGGACTAATAAAGGAATATCTTATCTTATCTCATAGTTACTCTGTTGCTAGTTTATTTGGTACACCAAGTTAAAAGCTAACTCAGCTCAACAGCAGTCCTGTAGTTATAAGCCCAACTCCATGCAGGTCATTACCTCCGCCAAGGCCAGAGAGGATGGAGGATCGATACACTATCAGACATCATAATATCACGATACTCATGTTTATAGATATTTTCTTAAACCCCTACTGTTTTAGAGAGATATTCCTTTATTAGTACAGCAGCAAAGGGGATAGTGCAAAAAACAGGAAGCATCAGCTAACACAGGAAAACAAAAGCTAAACAAAGTGTAACAAAATATGAACCATTTAAATAGAAGGAAGTATAAAAATAGGAGCAGTATATACAGTATTGACAATAAACAGACTATTAACAAAATTGCCCAAGTGGAAAATGATATTGCACAGTGAGAATGAATGAATGAATGAATGAATGAATGAATGAAATTCTACCTGAAAATATCAGGTATTTGTCAGTTTTTGGTGTGTAAGTGGAAGTGGACTACTGGGAGCAGTGCTGGTTGTGGAGTCTGACAGCTGCAGGAAGGAAGGACCTGCAATAGCGCTCCTTCACACACTTTGGGTGGAGCAGCCTGTCGCTGAAGGAGCTCTGCAGTGCTGAGATGGTGTCCTGCATGGGGTGGGAGTCATTCTCCATCATGGATGATAGCTTAGCCATCATCCTCCTCTCTCCCACCACCTCCACTGGGTCCAGGGGGCATCCCAGGACAGAGCTGGCCTTCCTGATCACTCTGTCTAGTCTCTTCCTGTCCGCAGCCGAGATGCTGCTACCCCAGCAGACCAACTGCTGATTATAATGATCATTGTGTGTGGTGCTGTTCGAGTTGTGTTGCACTATAGAGGTGTTTTTGTTTATAATCTAACGTTACCAAACTATGATGGACCAAATCTTATCATTATTTAATGTGTTTTTTGTAACAGAATTTTATACGCCAGTGAAATGTCACCTTTTATTTTCGTTTTGATGGTGTGTTTTTTATCCGCATCAGACAATCATTGTACACATACTCCTCTAATTTGAGGAGCAGAATGCAGTGGACAAAGCAATCCAGTCATATTCAGCACTTGGCTACAAATCCTTCAGTGGATGCTTCAAGTCCACAAGACATAGAAATCACCAGGCCTTAGTGAAGCTTTTACATACAGTTCAGAACAGCAGCTCTTTGACGTGGTGTCTGAAAGGGAATTGATGCTACAGCAGAGGATTAAACAGTCCAGTTGCGTGCTTGAGGGTCCCAGTAAAAGTAGGTCACCAGGCCACATGCATGCAGACTGTTTACACACAGGACTCCAGCAATGTATGCTTGCCCTCTTGAGTCATTTGGTTTATGGCTAACATATGGGCATATCCTTTGTTGGGACTGTTGCAGAATTAAAGAAAAAAAGTTTAGTTTATTTGTGAAGGGACAGTGCAAACGAATAAATACATATGGTATTTAAAAAAATGACAGAATTAGCCAAAAGGCTATTTTTCATCTGTTGTCCCTGCAAGGGAGCAAGTAAAATAAAACAGATATGCATGATCATTTAAACTCTGAAATGGATCTGCTTCGTCTTAGTTAAGCCTTTTGTCTGTTTGTGTCTGTTTTGCATTTGAATAATAGCATAATCATGTAGTATTCATGTTGTTGTTTGTCTGTTTCAAAGGCTCAGGCTTTATGCACAATGTTGCACATTTCCCATGCAACTTGGAACACTTATTGGGGTAGCTGTAATATTCCTGCTTCTTTAAAGAGTATTATGGTATTTTTGGTGTATGTTTTTCACTTCAGTTACACAGAATTGCCTGAATAGACTGCTACAGGAATGAGTCCTAAAACCCAGAAACGAGTTAGCACTTCCGGTTCCCTCGTCTGGAAGTCAGTGGGTTTTTTGAATTCGTTTTTAGTTAGATGCCTGAAATAAGGTCAGTGGTTAACACAAGCTTAAGAGATTTTAAAGTTTTGTTCTACGACATAAAATACATCAACAAATACCCCACTTGTGAATTTTGAAGCCTTTATGTGTCTAACTAAACATACTCTAGTGTAGTCATCACGCTGACTCCTCCGCCTTTACAGCCTTGTTGTGTATACGCGTGCTGATAGCTTTTTACTTCTGGCGACAAAAATACGTCATCCCTGCAGCACTCTATGTGAAGACTCCAGAGGACGCCATTGGGCATTACTGTGCTTGTTAAAAGACCTCTTATATTCGTGGTGGTGTTTGGTATTTTGGTCTGAACACATTTAGACAATCACACTTCTAGTTTCCATCAATGACTCTTTTTTTTTTTTACTGTGTAGGATGAAGAGACTTTGGATAATGACAGCCACCACTCAGATGACGAAATTCCCACAATGACGAGGCGCCCACTGCCTCGTGGCCGGCCAAGGAAGAGAGCCATCGCTGTTGCTGACAGAGAAACAGGTATGCTTGGCAGCTTCCACTTCTTCTCAAGGATGCTTTAAAACAAATATATTAACATTTTGTTTTTTCTGAATATCAATTCCTTACGCTGTCCACTGTTGTTGTTTTTGTGTTTTCTGACTGGTCGTCTCTAGATTTGGCTTTCAAGACTCCAATCAGGCCCATCCTGCACCATGAGCGCATACTGTCAGAGATCGACCCAGCGTCTCCTCGCAATACAACAGCCAGAAACATCTACTCGCCCATCGTGCGTTTCCTCACACCCACCAAAGAGAGTGAGTACAGCTACTGTCACTGCAATTCTCTCTTCTATATAGGGGTGGATGTAGCACCTTAAACAGACTTTACTTATATGAATGCAAGACCTCAAAAAGTCATAAACAACCTCCCCATATTTTATTTAATTTTGTGTTGTGGGACAGTAAGAATGTACTCGTCACCATCACCGCTTTACCGTTCACTTTGGGAGACGTCCAGTCATTCTTTTGAAGATTGTTTTCTTTTCTTATGATGGAAGTGTCTGGTGGAGAAAACTCACTTACCGACCACATTATAAATGTGCCAGTGTTTTTCTGGTGGCTTGTGGTAAATTCCCACCCCGGGTGCATCAAATAGAAAGAACATTAATGTGGTGAGCGGACAGTTGGTATTTATTTTACTGGTAGAGGGCTCAGTGTCCTGTTCCAGTGTGAGTCATTGCTATTCCCTTCTGAAAAAGTCAGAAACTGTTGACACTGTAAACAGCTTTGGTAAATGAGTCTCGCTGTTTTGGTTTGTGCATTATGTGATAGGCTCCTATAGCTTTCATGTTGTGGTCCGGCACAGCTACAAAATTTGAAGAAAAATAAACTATGTACTTAGCTGGGATTTTTGTCTGCTTTGGTCGTCCTTTGATAATATTACGTTTTGTCAATAACAATAAAGCGCCCATTAACATTGAGAACAGACGGGAAACAAAGTACTTCAGAGCTTTCCATCATTAATACAATTAATACGGATAGTTTATCAAATATGGCAAATGACTGCTGGAAGTAAGTATTAAGATTTCGTGGTTGCTCTGAGATGAATAGACTTGTGTTGTTTAATGTTTATACATCTTTTTGTTTTTTCTGTCCAGATGTGAAGCGTGCTGACAGCAGTGTGGTGATGAGCCCAGAACAAGGTGTGTTTGGTTTTGGCTCTGTTGACCTTCTGGCTGGAGAAGAGGAGGATGACACCTTCAATCCGTAAGTATAAAGCCTCTTTCAGACATATTTTACCTTAATCTGACGGTAATTTAACAACCCTACGCCCCTACTGGATGTCTTTATATAAGGGCTGTCAATCAATTAAAATATTTAATCAAGATTAATTGCATGACTGTCCATAGTTAATAGTGATTAATCACACATTTTTATCTTTTCAAAATGTACCTTAAAGGCAGATTTGATCAAGTATTTAATAGTCTTATTAACATGGGAGTGGACAAACATGTTTTCTTTATGCAAATGTATGTATATATTTATTATTGGAAATCAATGAACAACACAAATGACGACAAATATTGTCCAGAAACCCTCACAGGTACTGGATTTACTGTAAAGGTCTGCGATGGATTTGAATGACATTTTTTGGTGGGGTGGGGTATGGCACATTTTGGTGGCAATCCGGATCATGGTCCGGATTCAGGAATTTTTTTAAGAATTCCGATCAGCCTGTGCATTAAGACCACAAGGTATAATACATGCGCAGTGTAACTGATGACGCGTTGATGACGCATGACCCCGCCTTCTTCCTTCTGAGAGCAGAGAGATACATGTGTGGATGTGTGATGAGACTCCGAGGTGCGGCGGCAGCTGCTGGCCGTCCGCGGTGAGAAAGAAAAATGCGGTAGATGACGGGATGAGAGACGACGTAGTGTAATGTTATACAAACATAACAAGGCTGCTGCATGAGAGAGGCATCCGCCGATGCGTTACACGGAAACACACCGTGTTAATAATAAGCCGACCACCTCACTGTACCGCCAGCTGTGAGCTGTGATCTGTTTTTAAAGTCAGGCACCTTGTTCTTTCTATTTCTGAGAGCATTGTTTTCTTTTCCAGCTTCACGTTCATCAAGAACATACCGTCGCAGTCTCAGCATTCCCTACCCCAACTCAGAGATATTCCCCCCAAGACCAGGAGCACCCCAGAGGCCACGCTGGTGGTCGACCTGGTGAGTTCAATCCTCTGGAGCTTCCTGCCTCACACGTGGGCACAACAAAGTCAGATACATGAAGATCCAACGTGGAACTTCGACTTTGACAGATTAATCTTAACTCAAAGTCCACTTATTACTTATACTTTTTTTTCTGAGCT
The DNA here is from genome assembly GCF_043250625.1 of Sebastes fasciatus. Classification (NCBI taxonomy): domain Eukaryota; kingdom Metazoa; phylum Chordata; class Actinopteri; order Perciformes; family Sebastidae; genus Sebastes; species Sebastes fasciatus. Next base: position 5,704,085 of record NC_133799.1, read on the forward strand.
TCTCTTCTTGCTAAAGGTATGGATAATTATTGTGAGTGGCAACCTTGGGTTGGCAGAATGTAGTTGTATGATGCAGCTGTTGAGATGCTGGTATGAATGACAAAGAGCCTACATTTATTAAGACATGATGATCAAGACTGCAGTGATATAAAGATGGAGCAAAGTTGGAAGGATCCCAAATGAGCCAACAGCAAGAGAAACCTGCACCAACTGTGGCCGAGCAGGTCTCTCCAGAGTCTTGGTGTCTTTGCCAAATAGTCGGTTCTTGTCTGTACTTGTGTTCTTGTGAATCATCATCAGTCTCAGCCAAAATACCGCTCCAATCCAAAGTCAACATCGAACCAAGTACAGTCCAAATGACTGGGGGTGTTCTTGCTCTGCCGGTTTAATCAAGGATATTTTGGAAGCTGACTTGTGCGGCTGCTATGCCACTTGATTAGATTTCGATTATGTGGCCGATGTTTCCAAATAATGCCTACTTGGAAATTTGCTCCAACGTTTTTGGAAATGTGTGGACATTTTGGCAGCTAGCAGCCCAGCTCCTGGTCAAACAGTCTAATGTTGGCAATCCCTTTCCTAATTTACAGCCGGCTCTGTGTAATTGTCTCTATAGTGTCTTCTTATATGATATTTTGGAAAATAAATTCTGGTCTCAGAGATGAAATAATATTTGTTGCTGCCACATTAGTTTGTCTTAACGTAAATGTTCATGTTTAGGATTTTTTGGACTTTACAACAGCGCTGCCTCTGTGGACTTTGTATGTACAGATACACCTTATTTCAATTGATGTATCTAAATAGAAATGCACAGAGGCAGTAGTGGCATATATATCCAATTTAATTTTTTGATATATATTACACATTACAGAATTGAAAAAAGTCTGTTAGTGCACTGTTGAGTTGAGATTATTTTGACTCTACAGTAATCACCAGAGCCGAGTTTAGCCGATGCTGTTGTCGTCCCGTTTGCAAATTGATTGTTCTGCACCTCAGGAGTCTGGATGTAATAGACTCACTATAGCTGCATGTTGTTTTCCTGAGCTAGATTCAAACACAGTGGTTGTTTTTGTCTTTCCCCATCTGTCTTAAATCTTGCCTTTGGTTCAGATGTTCTTATTTGCTATTGCTTAATTCAGAGAGATGTTATGGAGAACAACATATTACTCTGTCACACTGAGACAGGAGTATGAGTTAAAAAAGGGCTTTATTTGGCGAGATAACTTGTGTTAACCAGTAAGGATGTAACTTGGAGTTGATTATGGCGGGTCAAACTAGCAGTTTATTTCTCTATGTGGCTAGTTAAAGCAGAGACAGTGCACCATCAACATGGCACCCATAACCAGAGCAGTCTTGGGTTGGGATGGGTATCGTTAGGATTTTATCATATACTACTATTTTTATCAATACTCTTGTATGTTCTTTCCCATTACTAAATAATTACTTTTTAATATATTATTATATACATAATTTATTTATATTGTAATATAACTAAATATTGTTTCTAGAGCAGCAACCGTAGTGTTTATAACAGCAAAGTCACTATATAAACTCAATCAAATCTCAGTGGAAAAAATCCCATCCCATTGGTGCCCATCCCCAGTCTTATGTTTTAATACAGCAATAAATAAAGTCACATTGATCCATGTCCTTCCAGGAGGAGACCCTGATGTTCAGCTCTCTGAATGTGATCGAGGGAGCAGAGTACACCTTCCACTCAGCTTTCCAGGACCATCAGTACAAGGTGACCACTCGCTGCACATTTTTTAATCTGAGGCACACTGGGCAGATGAAGGACGAATCACTTCAGTGTGTTTGTCCTCTTCAGTGAGGGATGACAGGAGATATGAGGAAATCTAGACTTAATGTGGAGAAATACCAGAACTAATAATAACACACTGGTGGGACATTGTGGCGAGCAATCAACCACCATGTTGTCTCTTATTTCATTCAGTACTCAGTGATTAAATGTGGTTTAGCATGTTAAGCCCATTAACATCCAACTGTTTGTTTCAGTGCTGCAGTAAATTGCAAGAAAAGACAATTTTCTAAATTCAGATTAAGTGAACTGCGTTTGACAGTTTTAGATAAATGAATGTATAAATTTGTTATCTAGTTTTGTCATCCTTTCTGCTCTCCTGTTATCAACAGGTGTACATGATCCTACGACCACATGTCAAAGAGTTTCTGCAGTCCATGGCAAAAATCTATGAGGTAGGAGTTCACGAGTTACTCTGATATAAAATGAAATTGTCTGGTTGTTTATTGGTGCAGTTGGCTCTAGACAAGTGTTGTCTTTAATTTAATTAATCTGAACCAAATTATTTCCACCTTTTTTATCTTATTTTTCTTTGTATATGAAAATAAATGAGAACTAAATGTAGTTTTTCGAGGCGTCCTGATGCCCGTTGAGTTCTGGTTTGTGTGAAATCGGTTCCAGCTGCTGTTTATGTTCTCTTCCAGCTGTTTGTTTACACATGTGCAAAGAAGGAATATGCCGAGAAGATACTGGACATCCTGGACCCGCAGAGAAAGCTGTTTCGGTATGTCTCCGTAAGATCTGCTTCCACTTGTGTTTCATAAACTCTTTGCTCAACCGCAGTGACGTGCACTCTGTCAGGTTTATCAGACTCAGCCGGTGAGTGTTAGCCTGCTGCTGACCCGTCAGTGACCAGCACACTGACGTCTGGAGCCACTCGGAAATGTTGCATGGTTTGTTTGTGGTCGGATCATCAGTTGGTCACTCTGTGATGTTCTCGTTTAGCAGTGTGAGGGATTTAGCTGACTGTTAACCCAGAGTGACAATGAGTGCAGACGTGTTCGTGCCGTATGGTGAGGACAGTAGAGATTAGTTTTCCTTTTGGCTTCAGGTGGTTAATGTCACACAGAAGGCATGTGAAGATGAACAGATAACTGACTGAAAACCGACATCAGAGTCAATGAAAATTCAACATGAAATTCAGAAAAGGCGTTGATGTGTTCAACATCCCCACACTGAAAGAAATGTCGGACTACTGTCTACAATGCTATCTGTCTCAGGAAATATTCCTCAAACCTTCCTACTCAATTTAAAGTGTCTATATTCCATCTCACTGAGATCACTCTGCAGCTCCCTTCGGCTTTTCAGAGTTTATAGCAAGTTTCAACTCAATGTTTAGCTGTCCGGCCCACAACTTTACTGTTTTGGTTCACTATCAGCGCTCGCATAGCATCATTTTTGGTCGCAGCAGGCATGTGTTTTCAGTGAAAAAGCTCTAAAAATCTACTGTACACAACTTGCACAGCAGCAGACAGACACAGTTAGCGACTAGCTGGTGAACCAAGTGGAGCATTTAGCAGCTAAAGAGCCAGAGCTAAAAGAGAGAATAATGGACTTACATTCATCAGGTGAACACAAACACGACTCCACTCATTTTTCTCTCTTACTACTGTTTGTGCAAACAAACAAGCTTTCCATAAGTTGTCAAAAATAAACAACATTTTGTCTCTTATAGACATCGTCTGTATCAGGACGACTGCGCCTGCGTTCTCGGCCACTACATCAAAGATCTCAGCATTCTCGGGAGGGATCTCGCCAAGACGGTGGTTCTGGACAACGCTCCCCACACATACCCGTACCACGTAAGCGCTGTGATTTTAAAATCGAATACTGTTATTTTCTGGTGGTATTCTACAGTTTTGTTATTATCAGCAAGTCAACCAAAATCAACAGTGTGTTAGTCCGTATCTCAGTTCCTCCTTCAGCCCACTGGTTCCTACTGTAGATAAATACATAGTTTTGTTGGCAATAAGAAAAATATAGAATACCGTCAGACTTATCTTTTAATAACATAAAAATATTATTGATGTTTTGTTTGTCAGACGTGAAAGTCCTCCATATCAGTTCTCTGACGATGGTGTAATCTTGCAACTGCACAGTGAAAACAAATACAAGACCATTTTTATTCATTTAAGTTTTTGTTGTTTTTGCAGCTGATGAACACGATTCCCATCGAGAGCTGGTCCGGGGCGCCGGAGGACCGAGAACTCCAGAAGCTCGTCCCCTACATGGAGAAAATGTCTGCAGCGGTATGTCTGTCATTTTATCAGCTTCTATGATCATTGCAGATTACACGTAGGCATCAGATTGTAGATTTCTGCCTCTGTTTCTTTTTAATGATATGAACACTTTGAGCCACCAAAGTTAGACATTTTCAGATCCGATGAATATGGGGGATTTAAGTAAAGTTTTGTAATTATTACAATACACTGGATCAGTATCGGCAATGTTGACCGTATTTAGCAGATCGTGTATCGGGCACAATGTGACTGAGCTGTATTAAATAGAGGGGTTTTTGTTGATGTCAGTTGCCATGTTTCCATCGCAGGAACTTTCCCTCGAAACTAGGAACCTTTTGAGGAACTGATTTTGTTGCGACCGCAGGGACCAGGGTCTAAATTCAGTTCGGGGGACATGTTATGGGTCCTTTTTACCCCCCAAAAAGGCCCTGGTTAGGGGGGCGGGGTGGTGTAGTATTTCTGAAAGTGCCAGAACTTTCATGGTGGAGTTTGTAAGGATGACCGTTGATGGTAAAACACACACACACACAGTAACGCTGCTTCAACAGCGTCAACTCTTATACTGCTTCATTCATAAACAAGGAAATACTCTAGTATCGATTTAGGACGAGGGGAGAACATTTTTCTTTTGTTAGATAACATTGAAAGTAAAGCTAGGCTCTGCTGTCGGCTTCCCGACTCATTAAAAAAAAATAAAAGAGGGAGAGAAATAGAGAGACCACGAAGGTGAGCGGTAACATCAGAAGAGAGAGACGTAGCGCGGCGGTGCTGTGAATGAGAGAAAGAAAAGTTATTTTGGGAACCACTGCATTACATCCAACGTGCATCAGCAACTAAAAGTCCCAGAAACTTTTGGTGGCAACCCAGCTGCACCACTTACCCTCATTCAGCCACAGCGAGCCACCGACTCCGTTCTTAATGCCACAGCAACCGCTGGCCTCTAGGTTTACAGATTATTAGAGCGGCGACAATCACCCATCAATTAATCAACTACTTGTTGCAGCTCCAACATATAGACCAAGCGATTAATTGAGAAATGAATGTGCATATTAATGGATAATAAAAGTAATCATTGGTTGCAGCCCTATGGGTTTAAGAATGTGAAGAAAGACAGCACTGGTATCAGGTCGGTAATCATATTAGAAAACTTCCAAAACTGGAATGTTGGAATCAATATCAGGAGAGAAAACGTTGGATCCCTAAAATGTACTTAAATATCCAAAGTATTTTCAGTGTTAAAGAATTGATCCATTAATATGTAGAAGTGTTTAACAGTAACATCCGACTTGTTTCAGCGCTGTGTGAGGACTATTGTTTGAAGTGTGAACCAGATTGTTTTTGTACATCAGTTTTATTCTTGTTTCAGTCGGTTGTGAATCAAACAGCTGGTTATCTGCAGCAACATCTGCTGTCTGTCCTCCCCGGTTCCATCATCCAGTTTGAATATCTGCTGTTTTTTCAGGAGGATTTTCGGGAGGTGCTGAAGAAGAGGAAGGATCACTTCCACAGGCTGCTGTCAGAGGACTAACAGGACCCTCCCACACCACCCCTCCTTTCACAGCCCGTGTTTGCTTTCCCTATGCTTTGGCTAAAAGCAGAATCCAGTTGGAACTAGCTAACCTTTGTGGCGGACCTGCTCTCCCTCCTCCCTCCTCTCTGATGACTTTAAAGGACGGCACATCGGTATTTCAAACATGCTGCTGGTCGTTTGTCACTGAAACCGTTTCTCCTGAGACTCATTCCACAGGGCGGCAAACTGCTGCCTGGTGTTTCTGTATATTTACCAGACAAAACTTGAAATATGATGTTAATAGTTGTGATTTTTCTTTTATTTATTGATTATATTACTAATCACCTGCGGTAATCTGTATATTTTAGATATGCTTTTTTGTATGCAATAAAAATCACCCTGATAATAAATAGGAAAATAAAGCACTTCTCTCACTCATACTGGCTTCACCTTCAGTTCTGTAAGATGATATTTGATTTAATACTAAATGTTGTACGTCTCTCAACATGAGCATTTCATCGTGAAAGCTGCCTCATAATGATGAAGAGGAGGAGGAGGAGGAAGTTAAAGCTGTGATTATTATCAGTGAGGTAGCAGTGATGCAGCAGAATAAAATCTAATTTATGTCATCTTGTCACGGTTTGAAATTATGAAATAATACGTTTTCCACTGGACTGATCCGGGTCGACATCCTGTCTGCTGGTGTGTTTCATCAAAGTCAGAGACTGATGTCAGGTATTTGTTATGGTTTTATCTTTTGGACATCTTCCCTCGGTTTTCAGCTGAGTTTCTGTGATGTCACAGCAGCAGTAGTTTTTTTTAATTTATTTTCTAAAAAAAAAAAATGCTGTTCCTGCCTCTGAACAAATAAAACTCATCACTTCCTGTGCAGCAGGAAAGAGCCACCAGAGCGTCGGGCCTTAGAGGAGCAAATGGAAGATGTGTGAACTAGGTGGGATCACTTTCAGAGGTAGATTAAAGCTCAATGTTGTATTAAAACAGAAATATTGAACTTTATTTTGTGTATTTTGACACCTGACGGGGATCTAAAGTTGCCATCTCTGACAGATTTCCTAAAAGCAGCTTAATAAAATGAAACAACGATTGTATTTATTGATGAGGGAAAAAAAATAATCAGAAAAATGAACCGCTCAAGTTTTAGAAGTATAATATAGAAATGACTAAACAAAAATATATTTAACAGTTTAGGATTTTTATATTAATATTATAGTGATGCCAAAGAAGATGAAATGCCATGAACAGACTATTTCTTCAATATTGAATCATTTAGACTAAAATTGAGTATATGATGACCTGTTCAGATAGCATTTACTGCAGTCCAAAACACAAATATACATAAGATACAGTGATAGAGAAAATCAGCAAACTTCCCATTTAAGAGTCTTTAATCAGCTTATATTTAGCATTATGCCTTTAAAACTTTAAATTACTGACTTAAAAGATTAAACAGCTATTAAAATAGTCGATTGACTAATCATTTCAGACCTAAAACAGACACAAAATCATTGTAGGAATTATTAAGTAAAGCACATTACAATCAATATAAACTCAGTTTTATCACTGGTCATTATAGGAATATACTGCCTTATAATTATCTGTCTAACCAGTAATTAATAATACTACATCAGTGCTAAAGAAAACAAAGGTACCATATGCTTATGTATTTTTTTTTACTGTAGATAAAAACATCTTGTAGTTCATTATAATGATATAAACACAGGACTTAAAGTAATTATACAGTAGTACTGTACACACTACCATCCTGTGTCTGAGTATTAGAGGAGAGCTGAGGTTTAGTTTGAGTCTAAATGTTTACTGTCTTGTTTAGTTAAACTGGTGTTCGTGAAGGATGTGATTGTTAATGTTGAATGTGGAGGTAAACTGAGAGAAAGTGCCTCCTCCTCCTCTTCCTCCTCCTCAGGCTGCTTTATTTGCTCCATATGGTGTTGGACATGGTACCCAGGAAAGAAAAAACTGGTTTGTGGGCGGAGGAAAATCCTAGTATTTTGTCCGTGCTGAAATTTGATTCAGAAGTTCGGGATCCTGGTAGACAAAAAGCAAACGGAGGGGGAGGGAAGAAGAAGAAGAAGGATAGGTTTCTCTTTTTTGTTGTACTGCGAGAAGAGTAAACTCACCAAATCCTCTGCAACCTTCGACTAAAGTAAGTCCACTTCTACATGTCCTTTCTCATGCTTCTAACTGAAAATAAACGGGCATTTCATGGAGCTATATTAATGCACACTTGTGTGGGAAATGTGTCTGCTGACTGCTGTAATTGCTGCTGAATGGCCTCATAATATAAAGTTTCATTGCTGCTATCTGAGAAAGACTTGTGTGTCCTTTTACGCGCACATTCACGAGAGCGCGTTTGATTTATTTCTCACCAAATTAGGCATTTCCTGCAGCCCCTAAGCTAAACCATACACGACCACACTTCACTGGCTTTGTGGAAGAGGAATTGTAAAAAAAAAAAGAAGAAAGAAATTGTTGCTGAGCAGCAAGAGAGATGTCCTTTTTGTTTTTTTCCAGTAAGAGCACATTGCCTCCTATACGCGCGTTTCCACATCCACCTCCGATAAGCAGCCAGATTTATCTCCCTCCGAGTCCCAATGTGAAGCTCTATACATGGTAAAGTCCACATTTGTTTGGAGAAACATCCCCACCGCAGGTTTTGCGTACCGATTGTGCGCCACAGTTGGATGTGCGCCAAAACCATCCAGCAGAAAACGCTCCAAACTCAATGTGCAGATGTGCAGATGTTTAATGAAAACCTCTGGAGTTCAGCATGCAGCTCCAACAACAAAGGCGCGTGATTTACTGCTGTTTTACACACGCTTTTGTCCAAATCATCTTACTATAAGTGTATTTTACGCGTTATATCTCTAGTAAGAAGTGACCGAAAAAGTAACCAATAGTGGTTAAAGAAGTTTTACTTCAGTAAAAGCTGCAATATTATAAAATAATCCATTATAAGTCCTGCATTCAAATTTTACTCAATGCACATTATTATTGGCAACAAAATGTTTTTGGTTTTTTTCAAGGTTGTTTTCATATATGCAATTTACAGTTCGTAAATACAATAGTTTATAAAGCAATTTTTAAGTAGATGAGCTTATAGACAAACTCATTAAGTTACGTTAGAGAAAACAACTTCAACATTCAAAATTGAAATAAAATTAAGAAAATAAATAATAATAATAATAATAATAATAATAATAATAATAATGATAAAAAGAAAGAATAGAGTTAAAAAACAAAACAAACAATAATAATACAAAAATACAAGAGTAATAATAAATTAAATCAACAAATAATTTAAAAGAAAATTAAAAAGGGGGAAGGGAGGGGAGGGAGGAGTGCAAAATATAGTAATATCATTTACAACTAAATGTATTTTAAGTATAAAAAGTAAAAGTACTTATGCGGCATGTCAACTGTCAGTGTTGTATTATTATTATATTATTTTGTGTTGTAGTTGGTCGAGATGAAGCTACTTCTAACTGTACTGTACAGTACTGTTGAGTAATACTGCATCATATTTTATTAACTGATCACATGTTTATTCATCTACAGCTGTTTGATAAATCTAGTTGAGTAAGAAGTACAATATTTAATACAGTTGAAGTATAAAGTAGCAAGTAAACTTAAGTACAGCACTTGAGTAAATGTACTTAGTTACTCTCCACTACTGGTAACCACATCCTTTCACGATAATATTTTTTACATTAACTTTCACTGTATTGTCCCTGTAAGTGATATAATCCTACAGAAACTTGTTTTTTTCTAAATTTGCTATTTTCTTTTGAAATACTACCTACTTTCACTTCCTTATGCCTATAAACATCCTCTAAATTAGTTAAATATTGGATATATTAACCTCTCCAGGTCTCTAAAACTATTAAAAATAAGTGAAATCCTGGATACTTTGACCTCTTTAGGCTTTTAAAAATCCTTAAAATCCTGGAAGACAAAGATCACTGCTCACAACCACATGACGACCACAATGAGGTCATAAGATGAGATACGATGTCACAAGCCATAAAGGTTGGGAACCACTGTGCTAAAGTATCGCTCCATCATAAAGCTGCATGCAGGTTCATAGCTGCAGATTTTAGAAATACTGAGGTCATGAATTTAAGGAATTATATTCTGGTGGAGAGATCCGGGTATCGAACCTCGATAGGAATCAACCGAATTCAAGTAGGAATCAAAAGCTTGGTCAGAGGCATGGCTTTAAAGCAGGAATTACTATTCTACCTTTACCCCATATTGAATATAAGCAAAGCTTTTTATTTAACGCAGATTCATTTAACAGTTTGATACATTTTCTTAAAGAAATAGTTCAACATTTTGGAAAATACACTTATTTGCTTTCTTACTAAAAGTAAGATGAGAAGACTAATACCACTCTCCTCTTCTCATTTAACTCTTGGAAAGAAAACGCCCCAAACTTAACTATTTTACAGACACTCCTACTGATTTTAGGGCTGTGTATTAGCATAGAACGTGGTGATACGGTACGTATCGTGATACTAGGGTTACATTTCAATATTTTGCAATATATTGCGCTACTTTAGGCCAGGAGATATATTGCAACACCACCATATGCATAAAATCTGAGTAAAATAATGTTAGCGGTACGCCTTTACGCTACTACCTGTCTCAGATTAAGAGACATTAAGAGTCAAATGGCTGAACATGGTTTACAACACTGTTATTTAGCGGCGGGGGTTTAAACACAACACAAAATGAACCTTTATCTGTCGCAAATCTTTGCATAACTATGAATTAAAATCGATGCAGTGTATTTGAGAATCGATACAGTATCACAAAACATAATATCACATCAATATTTTCTTACACTCCTGATTGATATCTAACCTTAGTTCTTCCAATACTTAAGTCAACTGTAAGTATATTGAGTCTAAACACACTAGAATGAGTCTGCACCACCCACCATGAATACGTTTTTTCATTGTTGAACGTAAACTCTCTGCAGGCTGTTAAATCCTCCAGATTCTTAGGAATAAATTCAGAGGTCATGACCTCAGTGTCTTGGCTGCACGATCAAAAGTTTCAATCTTCTATATTTGGTATCTTTTGGATACAGGACTAGAAATAGGTATTCCAGTCTGTTCTTACTTAGAGCTGTTACTCAGTCCTATTTCATGTTATTCCTAAGAGTTAAACACGTGTTGATTTGTGTGAAAACGTTTCAAGAAAACTTAAATGACAACAATTCAAACCTGCGGAGGCAGCTTCACCTCGCAGAGGAAGATAAACTCTGACTTCCTGTCAGTGCTGATTATCGTACAACCACAGACACATCAACACTGATTTCCTTTATTCCCTTAAAAAAGCCCCTTTCCTCACATGACCAGTTTGGCATCATCGCTCCACACAAAGTCCCAGTAAAGTTTTGGTTTTAAGGGTTCATACTGGGCTAATTTAGAGGATAAATGTTGCCTTTGTTAGTAAAAAGTGGTAAAATGAATATTTTTAAAACAGCAGTTACAAAGTGCTGTACAGGTAGAAGAAAGGAGAGTCAAAATCTGACAATATCTAAAAACAACTCTCAACTCTTCTTAACTTTTTTGTTGTTTCCAAAGCTTTTTAAATGATGTTCAATATTCTGTGAGGGTTTATGATGATGTGGCATCTTTGTGCACAAGTGCCACCAGATGCTTTGAAGAAAGATGAAACGCCGTGGGTTGCTTTTTAAAGACACTCGGAGGAGGATGGAGGCGGTTTTTCTGCCCTGTGTGTCCCTGGTTTGGTGTTTTTAACTGTTTTTTGTCCTCTCAGGCTGTGTGACTATGAGCACCTCGGGGCTTCAGGCCACTAACCGGCAGAATGTGAAGGAGCTCGACAGCATGAAGGAGTCCATCAGCGACATCATCAACCAGCTCCAGGACATCGACCCGACCCGGCTCTCCTTCTCCCCCTTCCTGGACCTGGACACTCAGATCTCCTTGGCGCCGGTGTCAGACAGCCCCGAGTCCTCGGTGGAGGAGCTGCACTCGTCCTCCCACTCCGTCTCCGACTCCCAGCGCTCCCTTGAACCGCCACCAGCAAACATTCAGCCGAGGAGTGAGTTATTACTGTTGTTTTTTTACTGTCTGTCTGACGTTGCTGCAGGATTTGAGGGGAGGCAGATTAACAAAAGCGGATGATTGAGTCCAGACTGAATCCAAAGAGAGTTGAGACAGAGTGATTAAAGCAGAGCAGTTAATAAACAGAGTTCTTTAAGGTTTAGCTGATGTGTGGATCCACCTGCAGGAGCTCTGGACTAAATCAACATCCATGATTTTTATATATGTTTTTATACAGGTTGAAATGTGTTGTTTGTAGTGCTGGTGAGGAAACAACAAAAGCACTGTGAGGTGGGGAAAAAGACATGTTTTTAACTTTTGATTTTGTTTTAATTGGTAATAAATTGAGTCCATTACAGTTAAATTCAGGTATTTAACCATTCACTTTGGAAACAGGCAGGTTTAATTGTCTCCCTGAAGAGGAAGAGCTTTGTTTTCTTATATGATTTAGGTTAGATTGAAGATGCTCATTATATAATGATTTAAGGACTCCACTTTTTAGTAAAATGTCCTACATGAGTTCTTCTGGACAGTTGTTTATATATATATATATATATATATATATATATATATATAACATCTGTGTTTTAGGAAAGGAGCCTTTGTTTGTGGGAGATTTTATTTGTCAACAGGAGACACAGTTCTTTGTTTGTTGTATGTCCAATCCAATCCAAATTTATTTATAAAGCACATTTAAAAGTACACCAAAGTGTTGTACAATTAAACATAAAAACATAAAAACAACATAATAAAACACCAAGACCAATTTAAAACCAACAGGACATCAAAATAATAAAAGTGTTAAAACCAATACGAAAGGAAAAAGGATTAAAAAAGGCTACTCTCGTGCCGAGCAAAAAGCCATGGAATAAAAGTGCATATGTTAAAAGTTCTGTTCTTGTCTGACAAACATTTCACCACTGCAACAGCAGTTACTGTGTCTAATAAAGGGCAGGTATATATCACAATAAATAATGTAACAGGTTTTTTGGTAAATCAAAACAGATAGGAGACAAAGTCTAGGTGAGTGTAGGGTATAGGTGAATGTTTGGATGTTGATAAGATCACCTGCAGTAACGATGGAAACACCTTTGTAAAGGTTGAGAGAACATCTGTAGATTTCTACAACAACACCAGATGCTTGATAGAAAGTGAATAATTTAATATGATTATACTTATTAAAAACTAAAGATGAATCTGGATCAGTTTAACAAAATACCCAAAGCTGGATTATCAACCGGCCCGGGGCCCAGATCCCCAGAGACAGAGTTTTAAAGGGTATTTGAGTAATTGCAAATTTCATCTAGGAATTTGCACCACTGAAGTACAGTTTTCTACAAAGGTGCATCATGACTTTATCTTGTGGTGCTGTGTTGAAGAGGGTCTAGTTACAGGACTGTAGTTATGTCCGTTTGTATTGTGTTCATGTGGTGCATATGTTCAGTCAAATCATCCAAACTAGGGCTGTCACCATATCAGATTTTCACACGGCCAAAAGAATTCACGACAAGGATTTTAATGTGATATCAATAGAAAACTTGAGAAAGAAATATATATATTAACGCTATCAGTCAAATTCATCTTTAACTTTGTTTATTGTGCGTTTTGTCTATTTTTTAGCAAATTAATTAAACGCAAAATACAAGTATAGGGAGTGGAGAAAGAGTCTGTAACCATAACTGTGATTTAAGAGGTGCTGGATTATTTACATGATATTATCATACGTGTATTATTAACATGACATTAATATTTAATTTTTAAATCTCATTTATCGTCAATACCGATATATTTCGACACCCGTAATCCAAACTAATTGACACAAAGAGAACTTATGATAATGTTGTAAGTAGGGCTGTCAATCAATTAAAATAGTTAATCGTGATTAATCGCAAATTAATCAGACATTTTTTATCTGTTCAAAATGTCCCTTAAAGAGAGATTTGTCAAGTATTTAATACATAGGAGAAATATGCTTGCTTATGCAAATGAATGTATATATTTATTATTGGAAATCAATTAACAACACAAAACAATGACAAATATTGTCCAGAAACCCTCACAGGTACTGCATTAGCATAAAACAATATGCTCAAATCATAACATGGCAAACTGCAGCCCAACAGGCAACAACAGCTGTTAAGTGTTTCAGTGTGCTGACTTGACTATGACTTGCCCTAAACTGAATGTGATTATCATAAAGTGGGCATGTCTGTAAAGGGGAGACTCGTGGGTACCCATAGAACACATTTACATTCACTTATCTTTAGGTCAGAGGTCAAGGGACCCCTTTGAAAATGGCCATATTCCTGCATAGGCGTACTTGTTTGTTTCTGTGTAACTGTGGGAACGTGGAGGAGGGTACAAACACACAGAGAGTGGGAGGTGGAGTCAATAGGGGCCCAACAGCAGTCTGTGGCCCCGAGGCCTCCTAATAGGTTAATCCCGCCATGTGCCCCAGTATAGGAGTGATTGATGAGTGTGAGTCTGCAGCTGATTGCTCTCAGTATCTGGTTTAGGGTTGTGATTTAAACTGTGCTCTGGTTTTAACAGGCTCTGCTCCCTGCCACCAGCAGCCCAGCGACGACCTCCCAGTGGAGCCACGAGCGGATCAGACGGAGGAGGGGGAGCTGCTGGATCAAACTCTTTCCAGTCCGATCATCACAGCGCACAATTTGGACGACGCCACGGAAAACTGCATCAGCTATCCAACCCCGGCCTCTCAGGGAGACATTCCCAACGGCACAGACACACCGAGATGGAGTCCAGAGTCCACCAATGTGGACTGCACCGTGGATGAGGGTCGGCTTCTGATAGGCCCACCACCGGAGAGCGTGGAGCTGACTGTGTGGAGCTCAGAGGGGCGGGGAGAGACTTGCGAGGCTGCGGGGGAGGCTTCAGATCGGGGACAATGCTGCTGCCGCTGCTGCCAGTGTAAATGCTGTCAGAGCGGCCGAGTTCCCGCTTTCCTCTCAGTCCTGGCCTCTCTTCTGTGTGCAGCTGGCCTCCTCTATGCACTCTATTTCTACGTCCCCATTAAACCCCCCGACTGCCCCGACACAGTCAGCCGCATCGTTTTCACCCTCTGCTGCTGCGTGGTGGCAGCCGTCCCCATCCTGCTCGGTACGCTTCAACACAACACCTGCACACTGACGTTGAAAAAGAGTTTTGCGAGCGCCACAAATGAAAGATAAAGATTAAGAGAGGATTTGGTTTGTCTGGCCGCCTCGTCTCGGAATGTTTCAACGTCTCCTGTCCCCTTTAATTTCATGCGCTTTCAACCTCAGCGCAGCAGACGTCTCCCCGGGCCTCTGCAGAGAAGCATAATTTCCTTCTCCTGCACATAGCTTTAAATGGAAACTACAATAAGAGGTTGGCTCCGTCTCTCGTCTCCCAGGCTGTGGCCTAATTGTTTCAGAATATTTTAATCACTTTCCAACCTGGGCGAGCAGAAACGAGAGGGCTGGTGGCAAAGACATCCAAACCAAAGCCTGTCAAGACCATTTTCCTCTCACCTATTTGTCAAGCTGATGACAGTGAGGAGTATTTGCATGTAGGCCCTTCTGCTGGCAGTTGCTGTATTCAAATGAAGATATTCTAATGACAAAGTGTGCTGTCAGACGAGATCAAGTGCAGCTAGGAGTTGTTTGTGGAAAGATGGCCAAGATTCAAGATGCTAACTTGACTTATTGCTCTTTCATCCCTCGCAGCGATGCTCATGGGCGCGGTGTGCCAGTTCTGCACGGCCTCCTTCAGTCTGCAGGAGTCGTTTCCCAGGAGACGGGCGGTGCACCAGCTGTTTGTCACGGCGTCCTTGGAACAGTTACTCCTCTACGTCCTCAACCTCCTCGTTATGGCCGCTTTACTGCCTGAAGACCAGCTGAAGTTGGTGCCTATACTGGTCAGCATGTTCGTCTTTGGAAGGTGAGGCTCAAATGTGGACCACAGGGTTGTTTGAAGAAGGAAACTGGTCCAGGATTTAACTGTTTTATTCTGGTTTAAAGGAGACCAAATATGCTTTTTCCATTTCCTTTAGCATTTTATATAGGTTTTTGTGCATGTAAAAGGTCTGCAAAGTTACAAAGCCCAAAGTCCACACCAAAGGGAGTTACTCTCCCCCACAGAAACACTGCTCCTGAACTGCCTGAAATGTCTTGATTGAAGTCCCGCCTTTTCTTCCGTAATGTGGTGATGTCACCAAGTAACACATTTGCATAAGTGGGCCAGCTGACCAATCAGAGCAGTCTGAGCTTTTTTATAGAATTAAAATATATGATTTTTCTAAATGTCCCTCATGACTGTTTCTCTACAAACTCGTGTTGACAGATTGACAAAATCATGCAATGGATAAATGGTGACAGCTTGTTGTCCTTCATCCTCAAATCCACTGGCTTTTTTTGCTGTTAATGCATAATTAATCTAACTATGTTTAAAGAGGACCTATTATGCTTATTTTCAGGTGCATACTTGTATTTTGGGTTTCTCTTAGAACATGTTTACATGCTTTAATGTTCAAAAAACACTTTATTTTTCTCATACCGGCTGTGCTGCAGCAGCTCTTTTCACCCTCTGTCTGAAACGCTCCGTTTGAGCTCCTGTCCTCTACTATATTATGTAGTTTAGCATGTTAGCATGCTAACATTTGCTAATTAGCACTAAACACATAGTACAGCTGAGGATGACGGGGACGTCGTTAGTTACTTATTTTGTTCATAAACGAGAGATGAGGAAAAATTGGGGCATGAATAAAATTATTATAATTCATCCAGAGAGAGACACGAACGTCTGAACCAAATTTCATGGTAGTTTAGACCATGAAATTTGGTTGAGACGTTTAGTCAAATATTAAATTAATCACCATTAATTAGATTAATTGGTTTGAGTAATGTTTTCAGAAAACAAAGTCTAAATTCTCCGATTCCAGCTTCTTAAATGTGAATATTTTCAGTTTCTTTACTCCTCTATGACAGTAAACTGAATATCTTTGAATTGTGGGCAAAACAAGACATTTGAGGACATCATCTTGGGCTTTGGGAAACACTGATCGACATTTTTCACCATTTTCTGACATTTTATAGATCAAATAACTAATCGATTAATCCAGAAAATAATCAACAGATTAAACAATGACAATAAAAAAAACATTAGTTGTAGCCGTGTGGCAGTTCATCCAATAGTTGTTGAGACATTTCATTCAAAACCACAAATGTTACTTGTACTTTAATGGAGTAATTTTACATTGTTGTATAGGTACTTTCACATAAAAACGTTTTCTGAATACTTCTTTCACCACTGCTGAAGTAGTTTACCTCTATGAAACACTGTCAGGGAGGTTGTGAGTGTTTATCAGTGAAGGTTGAACTTGATCTGACTTCCTGTTTGGTGTTTAATCCTCTACAGGCTTGTTTACTGGGTCAGCCTGAACGTGTGCAGCTCCTGGAGAGGCTTCGGCTCCGGCCTGACCGTCTTCCCGCTCCTCGCCATGGTGACTCTCAATCTGTTCCTCATGTACACCCTGCATCTCAAAGAGCCACTTTTTGTCTCTCAGGACGTCCTCTATAATCAGGTCACCCCCTCTTCCTGGTCAGGGGAGACATCACAGAGCCCGAGTGGCAAACCAGACATCCTACCCACAGACATCCTGGTCGCTCAGTGAGGAGGCGAGCTGCGCTTTCTTCTTCCAGAGGAGGAGATCTGTTCCCAAAATAGGCCATTCCTGTGGTCTGCAGTTCAGCACAGCAACACACGCTGCCACCACTATAACCTCCAAGTCTGATGGCTTAACTTGTGTTTTTGCTCCTCCTATACAGGACTCTTTTTTTATGTGGATTCATGCTTATTATCTGAAATGCAAGAGCTCTCTCCCCGCTAGTGTCGGAGGACGCCTTTGAACAATGCTGTACTTTTAAAACATTTGTCTTTTTAAGCTGTTCCAGTTCCTATATTTAATGTTTTGAACTCTACGTACTTAAAAGCTCTGCTTTATATATGGCTGAATTTGGTTTGACCTAAAAAACCACAAGCAAATCAACTGCAGTTGTTAGACTTTTTTTTATTATTTTAACTTTAAGTTTGTACATGATAAAGACAGAATAAAAGCAATTTGTATAAACGTCTTTTCATCTTTTCCAGCCAGCTTTCAGTTCCCTCGCTGACTTTGAACAGTTTGACAGAGCAGTTTATTCCTGGAGAAACTGCAGTGTGTGTTTTCAGTGCTGGGACTGTCATTATGTGATAACATGCTCTCCATGTCCTCTGGTTGCTCTCCATCTCCACCCTGCTGGCGTCCTCACACTGCTGCTGATGCTGCTGCTGCTGCTGCTCGCTCGGTTTGTGGTGCAAAATGAGGCCAAAACAAAAACAGGATGCTGGAGATGACTGCTCTTACTTCTTTGGAGATGAAAGAGCTTTCCAAATTACTTTAATTAAAGGCGACTCATTTGACAGTTGTCAGCCTCAAATGCTAAGTGCCAGGCGATGGTCCACGACCGAAACGTTGTGTCTCTAATAAACTCAGCGCTTTTTTTCACATGATTTTTATTTTGTTACGCACCAAGTTTTACCAGTTTAATACCAGTATAAAATCAAAAAGTATTTTATTTTCCCTGCAGGTCAGACTAAGTTTGAAGTTTGTGCTTATCACTTTGGGCAAAGTCATCGTATTTGACATTTTGTAGATCGGGGGTCTCAAACGACCATCTCATAAGCCCTCCCTGCATGTTGAGAATTTACTGTTAAAACTTTCCTACAAATTAATGTAATTTAATATAATTTTTCCAATTATGATTTTTCCTCAAACCTTTTTTTTTTTCTTTAAAGTTTAGCAAGCTGTGCTTAAATGTGCAACTTACTACTGTGATGTTCACACTTTTGGAACATTTTGGCGGATCTATTAGCAGAAATGTAATATAATATTCATAACTATGTTTTCTTTAGTGTAAAATCACCTGAAACTAAGAATAGTGTTTTCGTTAGCTTGGAATGAGCCCTTCATATCTACATAAGGAGCGGGTCCTCTTCATGGCTCTAGAGAGAGTCTTTCGCGTTTTTACGTTACTTGAAGGCCACTGTAGTTCTCTGACATGCTAGTCAAACTGAGGTAACGTCAACTGCAGAGTGCAAAACCGTGGTACCAGCAGCCACCATCTGATTTCTGTTGCTCCTAAAGTGGTGTTATTATGGTAAAGATGGCCACTGAGCGAGGCAAACGGCTCAGTTGGTTGCAATCTGCAACCACACCACTAGATGCCACAAAATCCTACACACTGTACCTTTAAAACTGTCCCACAAATTTAAGTAATTTAATAAAATTTTTACCATTATGACTTTTCCTCAGTCTTTCTCTATGGGTATTTATCTTTGCAAAATCTAAGCATAAAAAAAGTGTTTTTATTATTTTTATTTAACATTTAACATTTAGCAAACTGTGCATTTATGTGCAACTTATTACAGTGACATAAACACTTAAACTGTGTCTAGCAAATCAAATCAAACTAAATCAAAAGTAACTTTATTTTCAAAGCTGAAATTAATTGGGTCAGAGGTGCATGGAGGGGAGAAAATGTTACAAAAATACATAAAGTAAAACAATAGAGACAATCCATAAAACAAAGGTTAACCTGTAGAAAAGACAATTTAAAGAGAGGTTGGTGACTAGTTATTTTTTCCATGGAGGTTAATGTGATGCTTCCTGTCTCATCTGCAGGTAAACAGCTGCCTTTCTTCAGAAATACATGACATACATGCATCATTGCATAGTGCAGAGCAGTTTGACACGTATGATGGAGAGGTGTTGTGCAGATGAAATGTCTTCTTCTTGATCCTGCTCAAAAAAAATCTACATCTCCATGACATCAACTCCATCTGCTGTGTGTTGTCAACTACTTTTTTCCAGCGTTTAGCATGAACTTTCAGTCTCAACTTGAGTTTTATTTTTTCCACTGAGGTAATTTGAGCCCTGAGACTGCTGTTATAGACTAAATGATTCATCAAAAGATAATTGTCTGATTAATTGACTCTCCGTTAGCTGCAGCGCCAGGCTGCTCTGCCTGTGTTGCTGTCTTTGCCAAGGCCTCCTGGGATATAGGATATATTCTTTTAAATCCATGGAAAGACAGCTGAACTTCACTACACATTCATCAGCTCTCTCTCTCCGCTGGAAGCTGCCCAGTAAAACCACAGAGTGCTGCTGTCAGCCATCGAGCAGCTCCAGTCATGTGCCTTGCTCAAGTGCTCCAAACACACAACCACAGTCGTAACAGGTTCATAAATCATACTCAGGCAGATCTGTCTGACATGAGAGGTGTATTGTTATACTGATATAAACGTGTTTGTTATGACAACACACGTCAACCGTCACTGGTTGTGCTATGAATATAGCACAACCAGTAGAGCCGGGCTGCTGCTCCAAATGTGATTATCTGGGTCAGACACACTCAAGTCCTAACCTCTATAAAGTGAAAGTACAAAACCAGCTATTTTAAAGACTACAATGAGCAATTCAAGATTTTTCTCCAAAATGGTCCAGTTGCTAGTTTAATCCACAGACAAATATATCATTTTGGTGGAAGTGATTGTTATTTCTGTGTTTTTAAGTTAGTCAATTATGTTATTCAAATATTATGCATGCTTTGAAGAGGTTAATAAGGGCTTTAAAATAAATGAAAATTAAATTAAATGAAAACAGGCTGTTTTATTGATCTACAGCTGCCAATAGTGCAGTCACTTTTTGCTACTGCACCTCAGAAAAAAGTCGTTGTTTTGTGAGAATAAAGTCATAATATTATAAAGTAGTAATTCTATGTGTTATTTTCTTTTTTCTCGTAAAGTTATGACCTTATTCTCGTAATGTTACGACTTTTTTCTAGTAATATTATGACTTTATTCTGTAAATCTCAGATGTTTTTCCCTCAATGTGGCCCTAATACTCCGTAGTAAATTGTCTCTTTGGCCCTCACTGCATTAGACTTATTTACTATATACTTAGACTATAAACTGTGTTACCTTCATCACAATGATCAAATGTTTTGTGGCTCCAGACAGATTTTTAGTTTTTAGTTTTTTGCCTAAATTGGCTCTTTTGATAGTAAAGGTTGCTGACCCCTGCTCTAACGTTAAATACATTTAAATATTTAATATTTTAATATTTATTTCTGAGGGGATTAGTGCATACAGGAGGTATTTTAATTTATGACCTTTTATTCAAAATGGGCTGCTTACATGCAGTTTTGTTTTCTCTGAATGTTTCTATTTTAATTATTGTATTGTCATTGAATAGCCTAGACATGTGCTAACCCTGCTCTATATGTCAGAAATGACATTTTATGTACTGTCTATGGTGGAGAGCTTTAATCCCCATTAAAGTCTAAAATTATTCGGTTTTTCCAGACTGGATCAACTAAATGTTTTATACGTATTATCAGCTATCACACATGATTATCAATGGCGTTCAAACGCGATATAAACCTTTATATATTAAGAGCAAAGATCACAGTCACATGTCTGTGGTTTAGAGATAAACTGGTTGTCAACGTTACAGCAGCGCCCTCGGCAGCTCGAGCTCAGACACGCACCGGAAGTAGTAACCTGACGTAACCAGAATCCCAAAGATGGCGGCCCTAGCTGGTGAGTGATGTTTTGATTAAACTAACACGCTTTTAACAAACAGCACCACGTGTAAACACTTACTCTATTCACATTATGTGAACAGTTACGCACATAACAGTGCACTACCCAGAGGTTTGACTGTGTCGGTGACTGGATTAGTATGTTTTAGTGACTGCGCACACTGACCTTGCTCTGTCTGTCTGTTAGCATGGAGGCTAACAGGTTAGCTCTTATGAAACTACAGCTCTTAGCTAACACACATAACAACACAATGTACTCTTTAAACTACACTATAGTGTCTAGTGTCACTAAGTTTTCATCTATATTGTGTGTGGACTACCATACCAGATGTGTGGTTAGCTCCAGTGTGGTGTCATCCTCTCTGGATGAGATTATCAAACCAAACTCCCCTTAAAAACTCCAGTTTTGAGTTTCTCATCTGTATTTGTGAACATTATGCTGCATGAAGTATCACTTAAGGGCTTTTACAAATCGCTAGGGATGCTTCTCTCCAATTCGGCATGCATTTAACACACAGAGCAGCACTTAATGCGGCAACAAATGAGTCCACAAAACCATTTGACTGTAAGGAAAGGCTGCTTTATCTGTAGAGCACATTTCAGCAACAGGGCAATTCAAAGTGCTTTACATAAACATTCAAGAACATTGCGACAAAGTGCAAAAGAACATTAAGACATAATTAAAACAGTTATAAAAACATTAAAGATTAGAAAATAAAAGCAAGGATCAAAGCTGGAATAGAATATAACACAGAGTGAAAGCTCTAGTGCAGTATCAGATCATTATCTGGTTTAATAAAAGGCAGCAGCAAACAGGAAAGCTTTAAGCTTTGATTTAAAAGAACTCAGAGTTGGAGGTCCTGCAGTTTTCTGGGAGCTTGTTCTAGATATTTGGTGCATAAAAACTGAATGCTGCTTCTGCATGTTTAGTTCTGACTCTTGGGACACTAAGCAGACCTGATCCAGATGACCTGAGAGGTCTGGATGGTTCAGAACATAGCAGAAGATCCGAAATGTATTTTGGCCCTAAACCATTTAGTGCTTTGTAAACCAGCAGGAGTATTTTGAAATCAATTCTCTGAGAGACAGGGAGCCAGTGTAGAAACCTCAGAACTGGACTGATGTGATCCACTTTCTTGGTCTTAGTGAGGACTCTAGCAGCAGGTTCTGAATCAGCAGCAGCTGTCTGATCCATTTTTAGGAAGACCAGTAAAGACGCCGTTACAGTAGTGAAGTCGGCTGAAGATAAATGCATGGACTAGTTTTTCCATATCCTGCTGCACCAGTCCTCTAGTTCTTCTTATATTCTTCAGGTGATAGAAGGCTGTCTTTGTAATTGTCTTAATATGGCTGTTAAAAGTACTGTACAGTATAACGTAAAAGGGTAGTAAAACTAACAATGTAACAGACTTTCCAAAAGTGTTTGGTTTGATCTCACTGGGGTTAAACTTTTGTGTCCATCACTGTTGTCTGCTTGCTAGCAAAGTAACATTTATGCCACACCTGAATGCACAGCTGTTGAAAAACATCTGTTATTATAAAATTTCTTCAGTTTGTGAAATTATTTTACTTTGCAGTGCCTCGCCTGGCCATGTTTGGCTGCTTTTCAACAAGGTAAGACGATCCTTGTAATCCTGTATCTCTTTTCAAAACTTAATTTAATTCAGCTCTGTCCTGCTCGTGGAGTTTGTCTTTCATACCCACATAAACACATTTATTACTCAGCTATAGTACAGGTCCAACTTATTGAATTCAACCTCAGTAGGCAGTAAATGCAGAGCGGAATATCCACCAAAAAATGTATTTATTTACCACATCACACAGTAGGCCATGTAACACTGGTAAGTATGTACAGTTTTAACCGTATCTAACGCCTCACTTCCAACCTACCCAGTTTTATTGGGTTATTTTTTGTCAATTCCTCTGTTATTTGTCGAAGTCAGATTATTTCCCATTGAAGATAATAGCCAGCTGAACCAATCTTCACTCAGAAACAAGTGCTGAAACATTGGCTGTGCAGTCTTGTTTTTGACAGCAGGAGCTCTCAGTCTGTATGTTGTTCCGAGGAACAGTCAAGTTAATCCTTTAAAGCATCTTCAAGTTTAGGAAGCTCAGACAAAATCATCATCCCACAATACAAATCTGCCCATCTGTGCATCCCACACTGTGTCTTGAAATGTTTAAGTTTCACACCTTATACAATATTGCCCTCTTGTGGAACTGACATATGCATGTCATGATTAAAATATTCATACATGAACCTTACCCATTACCTCTTGTGTCATTCAATTCATTGGCGGTCAATTATTTTTTTTCCAGGCCTATTTCAGTGTTTGCTGTTCATCAGAGGAGTCTGCACAACAGTGCAAAAAGCGAGAATACCACCACGAGGTGAGTTTACCAAATACACTCTGGTGTAAATATCGGAATGAAGAACAGACGCTCGGTAAACCCTCTGCACATGGTAAAGATCCCCTCCATCCTTCTGTTGCAGTGTGGTTCCAGTCAGAGAGAAGAGCACGGCAGTGGCAGCAGCCAAACCAGCAGCTGTAGCCAGCAGCAAGGGGGAGTATGTTATCACTAAGCTGGACGACTTGGTGAACTGGGCACGCAGGGTGAGCAGATGAGAGGATGTTGTCACCCACAAGTCTGCAGTGTTTTTCTGTCTCGAGATGTGTGATGTGACTCCAGCGAGCAGTGCGTGACTGTTTGGTCTAAAATGTCACATTGTCCATGCTGTTTTCTTTTGTAAATGGATCTCTTTGTCCTTCACTTCAAATTGCCACCGTTCCATCTTTTAGTCATCAGAGTGCTCATCTTCCTGAAATTGTGAAGTAAATTTTTCACATTGTTCAAATTATTCATGTTTTAGAAAAGGCATTTCTTAAAATAAGCTTAAATAAATTTACATCAGCAACTAAGGCAATAATTATAGAGGCAGCTATACATGTGAGTCCTATTGAGTTGAATACCATGAACAGCATGTCTTAGCTGTACCAGAGGTCTGACACTCACAGATATTAAGTTTTCAAGGCAACAGAAGTCAAATGAAAGAGCTGTTAAAGTGACAATCCTTAAGATTTCAGTCCTGGTTGATTTACAATTTCTATTTTAGTGAAAACAATGTGATTTGTGCTGAGAGTTCAGCAGTCTGGAGTATTTTTGTTGATACATGATTTTCAGGTTTTCAGTATTGTGTTCATAGTTCCATTTTTTGTGTTTATAATATGGAGAAAAACTGTAATACAGCCTTGTTTTCCGGGAATGTCACCACAAACACCCAGTTCATAATACTGCAAATGTATAAATATTGCAATACTTCTATTGTGGTAAATCTTTTGGCTAAAGTTAGGGACTTAACAAACATTCATTTAAATGAAAATCTTCGAGATTGCCACGTTAACAAGCCAGAGAGTTGTATTGTTATTAGGAACCTGTATTAATGGGTTTTGTTGACTTATCGCTGCTCTGCTACCACCTCAGAGCTCTCTGTGGCCCATGACCTTCGGCCTGGCATGCTGCGCCGTGGAGATGATGCACATGGCGGCGCCTCGTTACGACATGGATCGCTTCGGAGTGGTGTTCAGAGCGAGTCCCCGACAGTCTGATGTCATGATCGTGGCGGGAACGCTGACCAATAAGATGGCTCCGGCTCTGCGGAAGGTGAGGGCGGGAGAGGATGTTCCAGCAGCTGTTATACGTCTTTATCTAAATATCTGGATAATGTAAGAGCAGCAGCATTGTACGCTCCAAATGCTGTCTCCAGTTTGATTCAGGTCTGTGAAATGAAGGAAAAACAATGAATCAACCTGTTTCTTTGCACTTCTCCTAGACATTGTCAGTGCTCTTTCTCAGCCTGCAGGATGGGAGCGCTGAGAACAGTATAGCTGTTTAAATGCTGGCTGGATTATGACCAGTCTGTCGCTGGATATGTAGACCGGCATGAAGCTTTCCTCCAGCTGAAAGGCTGATGGATTAGTTCTTAGTCAGACATTATATAACTGAACTGCGTCTTCTTTCCAACAGGTGTATGACCAGATGCCTGAGCCCAGATACGTCATTTCCATGGGAAGGTGAGTTCACAGCAGTGCGCCCTCTTCTTCCTCTGCAAATCTTTTTCATGCACCAGCACCTGCCAGTCATCTGTAGTCTGTTCTGTATCCGTAAAGTCTCTGCAGCTGATCTGATGCTAACATATACTCTGTGTCTGAATGTTTCGCTTTGCTGTGATTTGGTTTATTCCTGATTTTGTCCCCTTTTCTTCTTTCTGCTTTATGGCCACAAGCACCACATGTAAACACTGTCGTATTTGATTGTGGCCATGGTGTACTGCAAGTCAAATGTTTTTGCACTTTTATAGCTGTCTCATTCCTACTATATGGGTTTAGGGTCTAAGTGTCTAAATAACTAACAGTGTCCTCATCACTGTCCTCTTCCAGCTGTGCTAACGGAGGAGGCTACTACCACTACTCCTACGCTGTCGTCAGAGGTTGCGACCGAATCATACCGGTGGACATTTATGTTCCAGGTAAACTTTACTGCCCAATATGGAAATGATAAAATCTACAAATTCCTTTATAAATGGCTTCATAAATACTGTCCACTAAAATTAGGATATTTCAAGGTTACACTTTGGCCCTGTTCACACCTGGCATTAACATGCATCTTGGGTGATTAGTAGTAGTAGTAGCAGCAGCAGCAGCAGCAGTGTTTTTATTGGTTGTAGCTGCAGTAGATTTATTACCCAATACTTGGATTATTAATAAATACTGGTACTAAAATGAGTAGTGCTGGTAGTACTTGTTTTATTGTAATAACTAGTGTAAGTACATGATGACTGCTGATATTGTTGTCTTGTCAGTGTGACTGTAAATTCGGCAGCCTTCATACTGTATATTGTACATAGTTGAGTCCAGTCATTCTTTAACGATGTCTTGCAGACTGATTGATCAGTGTGCGACATCAGTACCTAAATATATCAATGAATTACCAGATAAATAATTACCAGATGCTGTCAATCAGTCAGACTGAACTTCTGTGTGAGTTGAAGGTCTCCATCAAACTGTAATAAGAGTTGCTCTGTCCTCAGGTTGCCCCCCCACTGCAGAGGCTCTCCTCTACGGGACTTTACAGCTGCAGAAGAAAATCAAACGTGAGAAGAAGATGAAAATCTGGTATCGGAAGTGAAATGTATTATGTTTTTGTGTTTGTATCTGGTATGTAAATGCTGTATATCTGGTTTCATTTGGAGCGCTGCTCCTCCTCCATGTAGAGCTGCAGGAACGAACCTCAATAAAACCATTATTGTAATTTACACACTGTGCACGGCTGCTTATTTTCAACTAAACACAGCAGCGCTCAGTCACTCTGTTCAGTTTGTCTGCTTCTTCAATTCAGTATTAATATCTGGAGACTGTTTCTGTAACAGGAAAAATGCATGACCCACAGTTTAAATCATAATTCTTAATTTAAAAGTAGCCATATACATTATTTTTCTTATTTTTGATAACAAATTCAATCAGTCATGAGTGTAAAATGAGATAAGTCATCCTTTTATTATCTTAAATATTGTTTTGAATAAACTGGGCTCACATGAAAACACATTATTTTAACATCTGGTGTTTTCATTCTTCCCACTGTGAGCACTAAAGCAGAGTTTAAACCACTAGGTGGCTCCTGTGATCACCAACTCTGACCTTCACTGTGTGACACTCTGTTGTGGTTAGAAGCAAAACACATTGAATTGTGTGTTAGCTCTTATTTAACGATGCAAACCCACAAATTGCAACCCCAGAACACCAAGTCAAAGGTGGTTTTCTGTCAACAAAGCTGCAGCTTTTTGTATATTCAACTTGGAACTGTAAACTGCTGTAATTATGTACGCAGAGAGAGAAATGCTTTAAAGCATCTTCAGTGTGAATCAACAGACTCGTAGGTTCAGTCCTCGGAGCTGTTGAAGGGTTCTTGAGTGAGACACTTAATTCCTTCTCGCCTGTTTGTTTTAAGTTGAATAACATTGTGCTTCTGTGCAACACCAAAAAGATTAAAGTGGAACATTGTCATGTTGACGATTACAATATATGCTGGTTAAAGATCGATTGACGTGTTATGTTGTAAAACTGCAGCTAGATAATGTACACCCAGTTTCTGGGATTCTTCTACACATTAAAACAGTATTTACTGAGTTTAGAAGATCATTGACTCGTTGACTGCTGCTGGGTGTTTGAGGCCATTCTTCATATTTTACGGTAAAGAAAAATCTGATATTGAATTTAAAAGGTGATATTTGTTTTTTAACATAAAAACATACCAAATATTTTATATTCTTTCATATTTCTTTACTACAATTTCCTGTATTTGATAACAGATATATCTGAGATCTTATGAAGATAGGGATTCATGTTGAGGAGCTAAAAACACAAACGGCTGAACACAGATTAGTCAAAAATCTGCAGTAAAGATGGAAACACCTCAGATTCATTATAACAACCTACGAGGGCTGTGTATTGGTAAGAATCTGGCGATACGATACATATCATTCAGGGGGCTACAATTCAATATCTTGCGATATATTGCAATACTGTAAGCAAGGCGATATATTGCGATTTTTTTAAATCTAATTTTAGGAATTCTGTCATAGTATGAAGAGCACACCACCATATGCATAACATCTGAGTATAAACAATTTGAAATTGTTTGTTATCAGGACAGTGGAATCTGCATTTGCATTTATCACCCTGTAACATCCAACATCACAGAACTACTTTGACAGGGCACACACACTGAAGGTGCATCTCATTGCAAATTAAATAAAGTATTGACTGAGTTCATTTTGAATTTAAACTATTACTTAAAAACCAATACAGTGTTTTTGAGAAGCGATACAGTATCTCAAAGCATAATATCGCAATACTCAATATTTTCTTACGCTCCTACAATGGAACATATCAAAAATATTGGTGCTTGTGTATCACAAGAGACCTTATATCACAAACAATATAATACAATATCAATTATTTGCCCCGTCCTTACAGGTAACTTTGTAGCGGTCTCAGACCTACTTTTATAGATGTTGTTGGTACCGAGGCCTTCAAGTTCAACTAACTACTATTTTCATTATCAATTGATTTTTTTGTCTATAAAATGAAATGTGAAAAATGACCATTATAATTTCCAAAACACCAGAAGCAGAGATGGAAGAAGTGTTCAGATCTTTTACTTCATTAAAAGTAGTAATACTACAGTGTAGAAATACTCTGTTACAAGTGAGCGTTCTGCATTCAAATCTTTACTACAGTAAAAGTACAAAATATACTCAAAGTACCAAAAGTAAAAGTACTCATTAAGCAGAATAATATATTATATTATTGTATTATATTTATTGATGCATTAATGTGTTCTTCACTTTAATGTTGCAGCTGGTAAAGGTAGAGGTCATTTTAATGACTTTATATACTGCTTGGGAGTTTAATCTATAATAATACATCTTCATCAAGTTGATTATATTTAGTTTTAATAATCTGAATCTGTAAAGTAACTAAAGTTATCAGATAAACGTAGTGGAATAAGAAGTACTTCAAAATTGTACCTAAGTACAGTACTTGAGTAAATGTAATTAGTTACATTCCACCACTGCCCAGATGTTATCTTCACACCTCTTGTATTTTCTGTTTACTACCAAATATGACAAAGACAAGAAGCAAATCTTCACACTTGAGAAGCTGAAAATGGAGAATATTTAGATTTTCTGCCTCGTCTCACTCCTCTGTATAAGACTGTTGACTTAACTTCCTAAAATATAACAAGTCATGTGCTCCTGATTCAGACTCGAGATCTGCCAGCTGCTATAGTTCCCCACCTGACTGCAGCCGGCTGCTGTTGCGTCATCCATCCATCTAATGATTAATGCGTCCTCGCCAGGTGTTAAGATAACATACACTGTTATCTACAACCATAAATTAGATATACGTACTGTATGTGTGCTGTACTCTGTGTCCGTCTCAGTGGACTATTTAACAGCTGACGTTTTGTTTTAATGAAGGATTTTCATTATGCAACACTTAAATACAAACAATTAAAGATGTTTTGTCTGTTAACCTGCAGTTTTCCAAGATATTCATCATTTTTAGGAGACCATTTCAAATCCCTTAAATGTTTATGCTTATTGTTATTTGTAAAAACTGCACACTAAGATTGGAAAAGCTCACTCCTGACCAGTGGTGGTATGTAGCCATAGTACATTTACTCAAATATTGAACATATATAACAACAAGTTTGATATACTTGTACTTAAGTTGAGTATTTTCATTTTAAGCTACTTTATACTTCTACTCCACAACATCTCAGTAGGATATATTGTACTGTTTACTCCACTACACTTACATGATTATTATGCTTATATGATATGATGCAGTACTATACTACTAATATACTCAATAGTATAGAAAATATCAATAATACAACAATAAGATTGGCTCCACATTGACAAACTACAACATTAAAATTCTCTTACATGTATTTGCTAGTGATAAAAAGAGAATAATGTAGTTTTCTATAATAATATAACAACGGAAAGGAGCCATTCTGCACAAGGAGTACTTTTACTTTAAGTACATTTTATATATAATATATATATATATATTATATATATAATATATATTACATAATATAATATATATATATATATATTATATATATTGTATATAATATATATATTATATTATATATATATATATATATATATATATAATATTGTATATATATATAATATATAATATATATAATATATATATACTTTCCACCACTGACAACACTGATCATATTTTTGCACTTTTACTTAGGTAGCATTTTTCAGGACTTTATTTGAAATGGAGTGTTTTTAGACTTTGGTATATTTACTTTAACTTAAGTAAGTACTTCTTCCACCACTGCTCCTGACATACATGCCACTGAGCAATTATGCATTGATTGGCATTTCATAGATAAATTCCCACATGAATCACGTGAGTCTGCAGTGTTCAACATCGAGAGTAGAGACGACTTTCTGAAGGTCGTGACAAACTAAGCATTTAAACATGCAGTGATAAATTTACTTGTGTAGCAAAAAATATTCTGAGTGATTTAAGACCTGAAATAGATGAGCCTCAGTTGGGTGTAAATGCATTTTTGGTGGTTTCAGTCTGCTGTTGTCTCACATAGTTGCTGCTGTGAAGAATAAAATGTATCAATGCACCGATCAGTCAGACAGTCTGCAGCTACACGACCGTACTGAACAACAAAACTTCAACTCAAATCAAGAAGTTAGTCTGTAAACACCCTGAGAGTTTGAAACTGAAACCAGACGGGTAAAGAAGCTAATGCTACAATAAATGTATAATAAATAAGAGCACCAGTAATCTGATGGATGGACTTGTGTTTATTGATAATAAACAGTGAGGAGGTTCAGGTGAGAAGGCACATTATAGGAAGTAAAAAAAAAAAAGGTTGCAGCAGCGTCTTCAGACTTTATTCTTTGACGATGGTTGGAGTGATCATCTTATTGAAGGAATAGTATTTGCATTCGGTGGGCGGTCCAATGTCCATGGTGGTGGTGCTAATCTTCTCCTTCTTGAAGCCGGCTTGCAGCAGATGAGGCACCTGGGTCTCCTGAAAATCATTAACAGACGGAGCTGGTCAGTGTGAGGCGGGTCGCTGGGTTTGTCGGGCCCTCCAGTCTGATCCTGTTTATCGTTGACCTTGAACTTACTCAGTCAGCGCTGTGTTACATGGATAAATGTCAAACACTAAACTAAACTATCTAAACAGTCCTGTTGAAATACACGTTCCAGGCCAGGAAGGACGATCACACTCAAATGTTGATGATTCACGGGTACAGATTCTACAAGTACTGATATGTATTATGACTGTCAGTATTCAGTAACTTGAACCCTTCTTATGCCAAAAGAAATTGCAAGATACTGTATTTACAGCAACACGCCACTAAAACTCTCCACTGAAATCAAACTTATGGCATTTTGAGGGTTAGTAGATTAGTGTTTAGAGATCAGACACCCTAAATGTACTTTCTCTTTCTACACTCCCAATTCAACACTACATACTAAGCAGGTTTCAATTATGTAATGTGTTCGTAGTGGAGAAAGTCAGTATGCATACTAAAAAATACTAGATTTTTGTGCACAAAGGAAACGCCGGAGCTAATTATCTTTCATGAACTGAAAACACACTGTGAAAGGGTTAAAGTTGTAAGACGGAAACACGGACAACTCCCAGAGCGGACAACGCCGTGGTAGCGACCAGTCAATCAGAAGATAGTCACGCCCTAAAGCATCCCCTGCTTTATGGTCTATTTGACTCTAAATGGGACCATAATTTACTAAATGAACATCATGCTGTATTGAAGAAGACTTGAAACTAGCGAGTGAGACCATAAACTCATGCTTACAATGTTTACTGAGGTAATAAGTGAGAAGTAGGCTCATTTTCTCATAGACTTCTATACAATCAGACTTCTTTTTGCAGCCAGAGGAGTCGCCCCCTGCTGGCTGTTAGAAAGAATGCAAGTTTAAGGCACTCAAGCATTTGCTTCACTTTTCAGAACTGAAGGTTGCCCACTGGTTGCAGTTTAATTGACGTCCAACAGTGCACGTATTGTATCATTTCCTATTAGTTTAATAATGGTAAAATATGTTGATTTCTTTTATGCTAAATGTAAAAATAAGTTATACAGCTTTAGATCAGTTAAATGTCCTTGCGGAGGTAATGAAGGCGACCAACCTCAAACATCTTCTCAATGTTGTCGTATTTGGTCTTGAGCAGCTCGCCCCAGGAGGTCAGGTTGCAGTAGGTGAGGACGCCGCCGGACTTCAGCATCCTGTGAGCGTGACCCTGCAGAGACACACGGACCAAATCATCGGGATATGACCTTAAGAAGACTACATTATGTGCACCACACAATATCTTAACTCAAACGTTATTAAAGGAATAGTGTGTAACATTTCAGGGGATCTAATAGCAGAAATGGAATAAAACATTCATAACTATGTTTTCATTAGTGTATAATCACCTGAAAATAAGAATCGTTGTGTTTTCGTTAGCTTAGAATGAGTCCTTCATATCTATATAGGGAGCGGGTCCTTTTCACGGAGTCCGCCATGTTGCTCTGCCATGTTCCTACAGTAGCCCAGAACGGACAAACCAAACACTGGCTCTAGAGAGAGCCTTTCACGTTTTTACGTTACCCGAATACCACCGTAGGTCTCCGACACGCTTGTAGAACTGCGGTAACGTGAGCTGGTGAGTGCAAATCGTGGTACCGCCAGCCTCCGTCTGACGTCCGTTGTTCCTAAAGTAGTGTTATTATGGTAAGGATGGCCTTTGAGTGAGGCGAACGGCGTTACCACGGTTTTGCACTCAGCGGCTCACTTCATGCAAACAATTTCAAGAATCCAGAGATTATCCTCCTCCAGAATTTTAATCTTTTCAGGACTTTGTGTAACTTACGGGGACGTTTTAACTACCTACCTTAATGAAGTCAAACTGGTGAGTGTGCCACTTATCCTCTGACAGAGGGTATGTGTCATACAGGATACCTGAGAGAGGAAGGACACAGTGTTAGCAGAGTGCACACAACATGTAAATCATTCAGCATTCTGTGTGTGTTGTTTATCGCTTCTTAATATCTTTTTATCCGTCAAGAGAAATGGGATAGTGTGTTCATCAAACATTAGATCTCAGACACCAGTGGCTGAAGTGTGGAGGACCCTTGAATGCATCCTCACACTGTCTTTCAGCAATCAGTAACTTAAACTAGGGTGCAGTGATGTCTCTCTTTTTATATATATATATAATTTTTTGAGGACTTGTATTGCTTTTATTAGTGCAGCTGGAGAATGACAGTAAAGGGGGGAGACAGGGGATAATGCAGCAAAGGGCCATGGGACTCAGCCCACATGGGGCGCACGCTCTACTGGGTGAGCTAGAGGTCGCCCCAGTAATGTCTTTTTTACCCTGATGTGGTAACTGATACTCCACTCATCACATTTTGATGAAGTGTAAAGGGATGAAACAGCCTGACAGTGTTGTGGAGGTGTTTTTCTTTGATTTGGACCAAACTGTCTGCTCCGATTTTCTTCAAAACATAGTGAACTGTAAACTCAGGATTGTGCATCAAGCAAAACTGTGAGCTGAATAACTCCACACGTCTGGTTTGATTTCTTACCATCAAAGTGGTTATCTGGCAGGGTGGGAACAACGTCCTCCCAAAGGCCCTTCAGAGGGACGACCTGCAGCAACATAGAACACCAATTTCACTCAGTAACAGTAAACTAGACGTGCAAGCATGCAGTGCAACAAACACATCTGTGATAAAAAAAAAAAACACAGGCAGATAATATTGGCAGTTGGGTGTAGTGACCTTATGTGGCTGAGACTTGGCCCAGTTCTCCAGTCTGGCGAAGACACCGTCATTGCACTCGATGATCCAGTGCTCCTGGATGGGGTAAGACTCGAGCTTAGTGGCGGCGATGGCCATGCCGAATCCGATCTCCAGAACCCGACCGCCTACCAGACAGAACAAAACAAAACTATATAATCAGAAAATATAAATCTTGGCTCAGAGAGAGGATGTTTAGACTAAATGTCCGTGGATAGCTTGGGTGCTGTGATACTGTGTATTTCCCTTCTTTTGTGGTACAACTACTGAATATCTATGAAACACTGTGACATTTATTTTCCATTGAAAGTTCATTCTGTTGGCCAGTGGTCTAATGCGCATACAATGTAACTACAACATCTTGGGTTCAACTCCAGCCAGGCGTATCCATCTCTCTACAATGTTTCATAACTTTGGGCTTCATGTGTGAACCTCTGATGAAGCAGGTTGTTTGGGGCTCAGTAACATAGTGATAGCATTATTTTCGCTCTTATGGACTAGCAAGACCATACTCTGAGTTTTGAAGTTTAAGGTTTAAAGGAACAGTGTGCAGCTTTTAGGGGGATCTATTGGCAGATATGGAAAATAATGGTAATAAGTATGTTTTCTTTAGCATATAATCAGCTGCAACCAGTGGGCAACATCCGGGTCTGAAAAGTGAAGCCAATGCTGAAGTGCCTTAACCTTGCATTATTTCTAATATCCAGCAGGGGGCGACTCCTCTGGTTGCAAAAAGAAGTCTGATTGTATAG
The DNA here is from genome assembly GCF_043250625.1 of Sebastes fasciatus. Lineage (NCBI taxonomy): Eukaryota > Metazoa > Chordata > Actinopteri > Perciformes > Sebastidae > Sebastes > Sebastes fasciatus. Next base: position 5,738,569 of record NC_133799.1, read on the forward strand.
AAGTCTATAAGAAAATGAGCCTACTTCTCACTTGATTTATTACCTCAGTAAACATTGTAAACATCAGTTTATGGTCTCAATCGCTAGTTTCAAGTCTTCTTCAATACAGCATGATGTTCATTTAGTAAATTATGGTCCCATTTAGAGTCAAATAGACCATAAAGCAGGGTATGCTTTAGGGCGTAGCTACCTTGTGATTGGCAGGTCGCTACCACGGCGTTGTCCAGTCTGGGAGTTTTCCCAACTTTAACTTTTTTAAGCCTTTCACAGTGTGTTTTCAGTTCATGAAAGTTAATTATAACATTTTGGTCATCTTAAAATGTCTTATTCAGCGTTCAGTCATTTGCGTTTTCATGTCTCATACACGCTTTGGCACACAGAAGTTTCAGTCTGCAACCTCACCGCTAGATGCCGCCAGATCCTACACACTGTTCCTTTAAGTTTTCTCCCTCTGTTAGGTGTGGCGGGAACGCCAGTTGGTTGTAACATGTGGTTGGACAGAAAGGTCAAAGGGTTTCATTTCCTTTCAGAGAAGCATATAAATAGATGAGGGGTAAAGGCTATTTGGTCTTGCTTGACCCCCGTCATGGTGATTTACTGAGCCTTTTTATCAGCAGCTCAGTGTAATATTCACATTTTAATTTCATTCATTTTTGTATACACTCAAAGAGAAGTGAGAGCAAACTGCACAGAACTGAAATAATTCAGATAAGGCACAAAAAATTCCACAGAGACATGTGACAGTTCTCATGAGAAAATTATATTTTTACATCCTATATAGGTCTGTGCAAAATGAAATGTGTCACTTTCAAATTTGTTGCATGTAACGGCGGGCAAAGGTTTTGCATGTCAGTTTTGCCGAAGGGATATCAGTAAATATTGAAACAATCAAATTGATTTGCAATTAAGAATTCATCCAAATATATTGTCACTGGCAAGCAAGTATGTTGGGATATATTTGCAGACATAATGCAAATAAGAAAATGCATTTTCAGTGTCCAACCTTCCCAGTGAAACTACATGTCTCATACACGTATATTTCATAACAAACCTTTAAACTGTGCAAGAGAAATGTGCATTTGTACAGTGTTGTGTAGACAGTTTCAGTGCACATGCTTGTCCCTTCCCACCTGTCTGCGAGGGTGTGTGGATCAGTCTATTTTCACATAAAGCTCAGAGCAGATGAGCTGTTTCTCCCCCCGGAGACGTCTTGGCTGTTCCCATGAGTAGAGAAACAGCTGCTGTAGTACTCACACAGCTCTGAGCACCATGCTGCTCACACGTGACCTCCACAAGATCATTTAACAAAAAATGAAGGAAAAGGCTCAAATATGTGTAAAAAAAATACATTATCACACCTTTTTAAGTAGTATCAACAAAATCTCAAAAATCAAAACCCTAGTGAAGAAACTTTCATAAATGCATAGGCTATTTTTAAAAAAAGGATAGTGTTATATTTTTCCCAACTTCCATAAAAAACATTTTTTTTTGTTTTTCTAATAAAACAAGTGTATAAGGAAAGTCAAAATGTGTGATTCTAATTAGATTTTTAATGCCCTTCACCTTTTTTAAACACAATTTCTTAATTTTCCATATTCAAGGGCAAACTGTGTTCTCAAACAACAGTATGCTGATTAAATACATAATAAGTAGCCCAGGGCCAGTGGTGCGGGCCACACCTAGAAACTAAGTGGCCATCCTCTCCAGAGTCTGAATGTCTGATAAGCCTCAACAAACATTAATGATGACCTAATATATTACTGAAATATGGGACCCAGCTGAAGTTCACAACATTTTTTAATAAGGAATTCAGCATCCTTGCTATTGTGACTTAATGAACGGTATGTTATAAATTAACCATGTATCGCTCGTAGTTTTAAAACTGAATCCCCTTTTCTCTCCCAGGCATATCCCAGTAACTGGCAGATGGGCCAAAACAACCACATTTGGAGGTATTTCCTCGAACAGTGCAGGGTGACAGTACAAATGTAAGTTATTTTTTATTGATATTTCATATGAAGTTGCATATTTTACCTTCCTTGTTATACAAAATAAACTATTTTGTTATTAACAATGTACAGTTTATTATTACCTTGAATCTAGGGCTGTACATTTTTACTGGTTTACTTTTTACATGTTGTTTAAATGTGCCACCCTTCTCTGAGTCTGTGCCCCGGCCTGGCCGGCCCATCAAACATCTTGCAGACCGACCCCTGAGGTAGCCTACAACTTACTGGGACTATAGCCTACTAGATTTCTGTGTATTGAGGTTATAGGCTATTCACCTGACGGCAACATTTTAAATGATATAATAACGTATGAATGGCACAAAACTGTTCACCAAACTAATCCATATATAATTTATGACATTTACTTGTTGTTATACTTGTAAATCTCCTTTAACAGCTATTTTGGGGCAGGAGTCCATTATTGGACGTGCAAAAAAATATGTGTAAAAAAACCCATTAACGCACCTTTTTTAAATAGTATCAACAAAATCTCAAAAATCTAAACACTACTGAAGAAACTTAGATAAATGCATAGTTTAAAAAAGGATTGTGTTTTTTCAGCTTTCATAAAAAGCTGTTGGATTATTTTTTGTTTTCTAGTAAAGTAAATATGAGGATAGTCAAAATTAGATTAAAATTACATTTTTAATGTCCCTCACCTTTTTTTTTTAAAAACACAATTTCTTAATTTTCCATATTTTAGGTTAAACTGTGTACTCAAGTGCTCATTTAATACATTATAGGTGCAGCTTATTGAGACTATATATCCTACTGGTTGTGTATTGAGGTTATAGGCTATTCACCTGACAGCAACATTTTAAATGATATAATAACATATGAATAACATAGCATATAACTGTTCGCAAAAAAACTAATATAATGTATGACATTAGCTTGTTGTTATACCTGTAAATCTCCCTCACATTATTGCATAATAATGCTGATGTTTGTATAACAAAAAAAAACCTATTAAATACATTGTTAAAAAAAAAAAATCTCCCTCACATAAGGGCTATTTTATGGACATGAGTCCATTATCGGACACATGTTAAGAAGGTACGGTGTCCGGTAATGGTCTGTCCTGAAACTGCGACTTTTACCTTTAGAGGCTGCAACGGTGGACAGGGAGTGCATGTACGGGGTCTCCCAGCGCTCCATCACGGGCTTGCCCATGATCTCCAGGTGTGTGTCGGTCTCATTGTAGCCGGCGCTCGCGTCGTGCCAGGAGGCCTTGCAGTCCTCTCCCTTGTTGAATATGGGCTGAGCTGCGGTGCTCATGTTGTTGTGATATGGAGGAGGGTGCTGGTGGTCGTATGGGTGCTGGTGAATGGTTTAGCAGACAGAGTCTCTGCACAGAAGAGGGTGAAAGGCAGCAGCCGGAGGTTTATATCTGGATCATGAGTGCTGACTCTGCAGGAGTTCCACTACAGGTCAAAGGCTCAGGAGGAGGAGGAGGAGGAGGAGGAGGCATCCAAGATCCTCTGTAGAGAGGATGGTTCACTCAGTGGTAAATAACTAGCCCCGGAGCCACATGCGGCTCTTTAGCCCCTCTCCAGTGGCTCTCTGTGGATTTAAAAAAAAAAGAAATAGTGGAAATAATAATAATAATAATAACAGTTTTTTTGTTTACATTTTCATTTTTATTCATCATTGTTGTAGGTCTATGGTACGACAAAACGTATTATGGCCACATTGAGGGAAAAAAAATTCAATCTGAGATTTCGAGAATAAAGTCATAATATGAGAATAAAGTCATAATATTATGAAAATAAAGTCAAAGGTTTACGAGAAAAAAGTCGTATTATGAGAATAAAGTCATAATATTATAAAGTAGTAATTTTACGTGTTATTTTCTTTTTTTCTCATAAAGTTGTCTTTATTTTCGTAATATTACGATTTTATTCTGTAAATCTCAGATGTTTTTTCCCTCAATGTGGCCCTAATATTCCGTAGTACATTGTCTCTTTGGCCCTCACTGCATTAGATTTATTTACTATATACTTAGACTATAAACTGTGTTACCTTCATCACAATGATCAAATGTTTTGCGGCTCCAGACAGATTTTTTGGTTTGTTTTTTTTGCCTAAAATTTCTCTTTTGATAGTAAAGGTTGCCGACCCCTGGGCAATGTGAATCCATTAAACTTATTTGGATATGCACCTTATACCATTAAAGCTGCATTGGGTAGAATTGGAGCAAATATGATTTTAAAAAGTAATTTTTATAAAACAGTCACTATATCCGGACAGTAGTGGCTGAGACAGGTAAATAAAAAAATAAAAATCATCTTCCTCTGGTGTCTCTCTGGTGCTCCTAATGGCATCTGCAAGATTTCACAGACGGGAGGAAAACAAGCAGTGAGAGCCGAGCTGGAGCCTTGCCGTCTCTGAGCAGCTGTCAATCACTCACAAACTCTCATCAAACGGTCAAACTAGGCAGCGTTGATCAAATATTAATAAATATTGTTACTGTAATGTCTATTTCTCGCCTCAAATGTTTCCAGAAATATCTCGTAGTGTACTGTTTAGCTGTAAAATGAGAAGGTTTGTGACCCTGCAGTATTAAATACTTGACAAATCTCCCTTTAAGGTACATTTTGAAGAGATAATCGTGATTAACTATAGACAATCATGCGATTAAATATTTTAATCGATCGACAGCCCAAATTTGCACTCTCTCCTACTTTGTACTGCAACTGCTGCGCAACAATTTCCCTAATAAGCTGAAAATGACAAAGTATTTCTTTTAAATAAGAAAGCATATTTGTTTATTAACATGAGTGATTGTTCACAAATCAAATGCTCCAGGTTTGTTGTGAATTGAATCAAGCTTCATTTACTGTCTTGTAAAATGGTTTTCTTGTTTGGCGTAGACTGAACTAGCAGCAGAGTGAGAGCTCTTTGTTTTTTTCATGCTCTTTGAGCATGGACAGCTGAAGTCAACCATTTCACTGGACCTAATTCACACATACATTTGCTCCTATTGCATAACATCATGCAGCTTGATGAACTGGATATATGGCATAAAAAGAGCCTTTATTACGCCCCTGGCCTGATTTTGCTGTACGTAGACTAATTAAAAGCTGCTGTATTTATGAGAAACAGTATTGATATTACTGCCATAAATGTTTTTAACATACTGTTCACTGCAACTTAAAGGGACTGTTTGTAACTTTTTACAAGTATAAATCTACCGGGTCGGGATCCCATGAGCGCTCGCGTGTGGCCGGAGCATCTGCTCCTCTGCCTGCTTGCCTTCACTCACACACCGCGCGCGTTCTCGCTGTCTCGCTCCACCTCACGTTCATGCGCACTCACTCCACACTGCAGAAGAGTTAGTTTAGCTCTGAGAATATCTAGTGAATGTACAGTGGACGTTTATGCAGAAATAACTGCTGCAGCTCCTCCAGACCAACAGAGGTTTTCCGTGTCTTGTGAAGTGATGGCACACACACAGAGAAACGTTATCGTCTCCGACCGGACGCTGGTGTCTCCCTGCGGACGCGCTCGGAGACGATAACGTTTCTCTTCCTGCTTCAGCCCCGGAGGCTGAGGCAGGAGAAGCCATCACTAGGATCAGCAGTGATTCATGGAGAGACCTTCGTCTGGTCAGCTAACATTACTGCCAAGCAGGTGAAATATAGAGTGATATTGTGGTTTTAGCTGACGAGTGTCGGCTCACTGTCTTGAGCGATGCTCGTTCATGTCTATTTAGAGCGAGCACAAGCGCGAGCCCGGCGCTGACTTTCGTTGACTTAACGGCCACAGGTGTCGCTGTTAACAAGCATTTCTGAAAGTTACAAACAATCCCTTTAAGTAGTAGAACTATAGTTCAAACTGTCTTGTAGATACACCTGTTTCAAGTCCACAGCTGTTTGACTGCCACTCTTTCTCCTACAAAAATATATTATCCAGTTCTACAACTAAATGCAGGGCTCTTATGAAAAGGAAAATGTATTAGTTATCTGTATTTGGGTGATGGTGTGCAAATATTATAGGTTCCTGCAGGGATACTAGCCCCGATGGCTTTAAAACTAACATAATGTGTAACAAATGTGACTATAAATTTACAACTGATACCACAGAAACTGCTGATCTGTACTAGAAGTGTATTACAGGAGTATAATGGTCATAACAGGATATGCTGTAAAATGATATTGAGCAAGTTAACGCTGAGACCTTATAGATCCATGTAGGAATATTAAAAAAATACTAGATGGCTGTGTTGTATGACTCACTGCTCAATGAGACGGGACGACGGTAAAAAATGGATCATCTGATCATCTTCACAGCCCCTCTGCCCTATAGCTACCCATCATCCACTTCAGTCCCATTAGGTGAAGCTGAGTGGGACCGGCTCTTCAGTGAGGGTCCTCATCAAATCGCAGGTTTTCATCGACCTACCGCTCTTACACGAGGCTCTTCATACGCACTGCCTTTGAATAATACTTATTTCCACAGAAGCTCACATTCATGCAGCATCCACAGCTCTCTGACACGGGAAACAATAAGCCATTACGCTTTTTTTCTGCAGTTCTCAAATGTTGTCGTGTCACAGACCCCTAAAAGCCCATCAGAGATCTTTCGATGAGATTTAGCTGTCCCACTTTGGCAAAAGTTGGTATTGATTTGCAGAACCACTTGGGCAGACGAGAGTGAAACCTAACTGGGATCATTTCCAGTTAGTTAAAGTACAGTAGGCTGCAAGGATATCATTTATATCAATGCATAGTCGAACTTACAAAACATTAACAAGTCGCTGACCCGTCACCACGGTAACAGTAGGCAGGGACTGTTAACTGGTCCAAGATCTAAACTAAAACCTAAAAGTGAACAAGCCTTTGCTGTTATTTCCTTCTCTACTTTCGATCAGGCTTTCTCAAAGCTACATCACGTCTAAATCACTGCAAAATGTATCTAAAGATATATGTCAAGACCCAAATTGTCCTTGTTATATCTGTTTTATAAATATTATCCTGTCCTGTCAAGGTTCACCAAAACATAGAAAATTAATGAATACAATTGATAAAAACAAAACAAAACTACATTTCATATTAAACAGCATCATGAAAACAAACTAATATTAAAATAAAAATACTTTAAACTTTGCCAGCTAATATTTATTTCATGTTTTATTTACTCCTTGAAGAACTCATTGAAAACCCCTGCAACACCTTCAAAGACCACTCAGTGACTCTTAAACCTTACATGATGTTAAACTCTTCTGCTATCTATATTTCCCCAAAATGTTTTTTAGGGACCCACTTTTTAAAAATGACAAACCATTGCGACATAATTAAAAAAAGGCCTCATCTATAATCATGAGAAGAGCAAATTTATGCGTAAATTAACATTTCTGACCATATTACCACATCACCTTATATTGTCTTGAATAGGTAATAAGCCATGTTGAAGATACGTTTGATTAATCAAATAAATGCATTTAGGTGGAGTTAACAGGCTCTCTTTTTTTTCCTCTCATCAGTAAAACAAACGCTAACCTTTCATATGAGATTTACTTTTATAAGTAGGCTACAATTATCAGAATAATATGAACATTCAGACTTCATCATGTGTCAAAAAAATGGAAGAAATTGCAAATTTATTGGGCGACCCTAATAAAATCTCCTGCGCCCCACCTGTGGGTATCGGCCCAGTCTTTGGGAATGATTGTTCTAAAACATTATCATCTTCTTCAGAAGGGCACAAACAACATGCAGTTTATCCTACTGCCTCTTTGTTGGACTCTCACATGTATCTCAATGTTTCTCTAGTTATCATATGACCCATTTCATCACAGTTCTCCTGCTTTGCTCTTTCACATTTCCCCCTCCCTATATAACATGCTGCTGCCCTCAGCATTTCTCCACCGAACTCAAACTTAAGGGTACGTCCAGCTATCAAGAGTCAAAGGGCAGAAAACGTCAATCAGATAAAATTCCTCATTTCATTATCAGTCAGTTCAGAGTTCCCTTGTTTTTTTCAATTCACGTGCCAACAGATTTCACTGACAGAAGTTGAGTCAAAGAAACAAAAATATGAAGGAAATCTCCCAGAACGTAATATACAGTAACTCTGGTTATCATTAAAAAATGAATTCTTAAATGTAATAATAACTTTGTGAGAAGTTACTGAAAATATCTGGTGAAGAATTAACTTGTGTAAATCTTTGATAAGGAAAAATATCTTTGCAGTATCAGCATGTTGTCAGTTTAGATAACAAGTTGTTCAGTTTTGCGTATTGTAATACTATATTTTTACCTGCTAAATGAGGTCTAATGTACGACGGAGTATTAGGGCCACATTGAGGGGGGAAAAAATATGAGATTTCGAGAATAAAGTCATTTCATGAGAATAAAGTCATACTAATTTCAAGAAGTCGTAATATTCTGTGAATAAATTCATAACTTTACGAGAAAAAAAGTAATTTCCTCCTCCACAGAAGAGGCAATTCCCCCATCGGGTCCGTGTGGTTCTTTCTTTAGAATAAACGCAGTTTCTTGCACAATCTTTTCAAGGTCCTGATTCTTATGATAATGTGGTGTTGATGTGCCGAAAGATTAAGTATTTTATTTGTGAAACCTAAAGTATAACTTCACAAGTTGCTCCACGTTCCTCATTTTCACACAAGCGGCACGCTGCTCTTTTCCCCTCTAAAATAACATGTAAAGTTACTACTTTATAATATTATGACTTTATTACCTCCTTGGCCCAAGGAGGTTATGTTTTCACTGGCGTTGGTTTGTTTGTTTGTTTGTCTGTTTGTCTGTCTGTTAGCAGGATTACTCCAAAAGTTTGCGATGGATTTGAATGAAGTTTTTTGGAAGGGTGAGGTTTGGCACAATGACCAATCCATTAGATTTTGGTGGCGATCCGGATCATGGTCCGGATTCAGGAATTCTTTTTAAGAATTACGTCCAGCCTGAGCATTATGATCACAGGATATAACACATGCGCAGTGTGACTGACCCCGCCTCTTCCTTCTTCGAGCAGAGAGATACGTGTGTGGATTTGTGTGCGGGAGCTGCTGGCCGTCTGTGGTGAGAAAGAAAAAAGCGCTAGATGACAGGATGAGAGACAACGTAATGTAACGTTATACAGACATAATAAGGCTGCTGAATGAGAGAGGCAAAGGTTACGTTACGTTACACGGAAACACACCGTGTTAGTAATAAGCTGACCACCTCACGGTATACCGCCAGCTGTGAGCTGTGATCTGTTTTTAAAGTCAGGCACCTTGGCGAAGGTCTGCGCTCTCCGAGTGCCATTCTAGTTCTCATAATATTACGACATTTTTTCTCTTAAAATTATGACTTTATTCTCGAAATCTCAGATTTTTGTTTTTTCCTCAATGTGGCCCTAATACTCCGTCGTACTAATGTCAGCAAAATATGGTAACTTTTTTGTCATCATATTATTTATGGATTACGTTTAACTGTCCATCAGGTTTATGAAAAAAAATTGTTTTGGACTTAAAAACACATTACACATTTATTTCATATATTTTACGAAAAAAAAATGCTTTTCCAACTGAAACAGGTCATGGACACCTTCCCCCTGGTGGTAGTTACTATTAAGATGTGAAATGGTTTTTAATCTGATAAACAGGCTTTGATGATTTCAGCAAATCCACCAAATTTATGACAATGGACACAATCTGCTGTGGCTTATTTATCGTTGACTTAAAATGTGACAATAAAACTTATTTGGGACATTTTCAATTTGTAGCAATGAGATGTTGCACCAATGTTCGTCTTTTTGTGATATGACCGGACACATAGACCATTGATACAAATCCTCCTTTCAACTGCAGTTAGCTAATAATCAGAGGTACTAAAGCATTTGAATCAGTCAACTACTGTATCTCAACATGAGGTCATGAGGTTTAGTGCGAAGAACAATCCAAACAAGTTGTCAGTCACAGATAAGCAGTTTAAACCCTCTGGCTTTTATTCCTCTTGAAGTAAACCCCACCCATTATACTCCAAGCATGTTAAAACAAACACTCAGAATATCATTTGCATATCCCATTTGAATACCAGAGATACCACTGCTCCCCTGCCAAATGAGCAGTTTGAGAGGATTACCGGATGTTATACTATGTGCTGCAGTAGTGAAGAAGGAATACATCAGTAGTTGGTCAGATTTCAGTTTTCCATAACTGAGCTAGACTGGGATTGTTTGTTGATCAAGGTATAAGCCTTGATTATTGTACACTGCTGTGTAGATCACATTGACTGTGGAAGGTACAGTTTTAACCAGCTTTGATATTGAAGACATTACATTGCTCTGTCAAATTAATGAGTAAATGGGGAGTTTATTTCCAAATTGCAATATATCCACTACGGGAAATAGCCTATAATGTAAGACCTATCAAACACTGAGTGTTTGAGGAGCCAAATACTTTATTTCAGAATATGGTGAATTCTATTTTTGTTGCCCCATTAGATATTCAGTTTATTAAATTATTTGTGCTTTAATAAGTAGTAAAGGAGTTTATCATTATATTTAACTATAAGAAATCTAATATGGAGTTTTGCTTGAGGTTACTCCCCTTTTTTTCCCATGTTTCCCCCTCTACCATCACTATATTAGGGCAGGGAGCCAGAGCTCTTAGGGGCCCCATGCAGGGAGAGCGGTAACATACAGTTTTTGACCCCACTGAATTGTCAGTATATCAGTTTATTTACAGAACCTTGTTTTATGTTTGTTTCTATTTATAAGTAAGCTATTGGGGCTGTTGTAAAAATATAGACTTTGCTTTCATATTAAATGTTGTTGATCGTTTAAAAACAAAGATCTTGGTAATCTTTGTTTGGACTGCAATCCTTGTCGCGTCTAAGTAAGCATTTTGTAGTATTCACACAGCAAAACAGACTTTTATTACTCCAGCTTGTCTCCGATTGTCTAAAACTTGTTGACCCATTAATGGTGGTAAATATATATATTTTACAGGTTCTCATGTTGATGTCTTCCCCCCCAGTGGATGAGGTACCATCGGCTCAGAGTTGGATTTGGGAAATCTGCTGGATTGCTGCGCAGCTCACAACAGGAAGAGGGTGCTGTTTAGTTTTCAAAGCCAATAGAGTTGAGAAATAATATAAGACACTGCTTCATGCAGTGGTGGAATTTAACTAAGTACATTTACTCAAGTACTTCAGTACAATTTTGAAGTACTTTTATTTTAGTTTACATTTTATACTACATTCTACTTCACTACCTTTCAGAAGGAAATGTTGTACTTTGTACTCCACTACCTTTATTTGACTGAGGTACTAGTGGCTATTTACATAAAGAAAACATATAGTACATGATGCAGTACTATACTACTAATCTACCCAGTAGCATACAAAATATCTAAGATTGGCTTCACATTGACGAGCTACAACATTAAAATGCTCTTATGTATTTGCCAGTGATGAAAACAGAATCCATAATAATATAATAATAATAATAATAGTAATAATAATAATAATAATAATAATAATAATAATAATAATAATAATAATAATAATAATGATAATAATAATAATAATAATAAATTGGACTTATATAGCGCCTTTCAGAAACCCAATGACGCTTTACAATTGGGGCACACAAAATCATACTAATAAATCAAACAGAGGAAAAACTATAGCAAAGTAATTCAAATTAAAATAACACTTTGAAAGGAGCCATTCTGCATAATGAGTACTTTTACTTTTGATTCTTGAAGTACATTTTCCTGATAATACTTCTGTACTATTACTTAAGTAACATTTTAACAGAATTCAAAACGTTTTAGTGAGTATCTTTATTTAATGGCATCTCTACTTTTACTTAAGTCAAAGATCTGAGTCCTTCTTCCACCACTGGCTTTACGGTATTATGACAGTTGTCTCAGCTCAGATTGATGATTTAAGATTGACTATCATGATAGTCTGTCCATATTTTAGTGTTGTAAAGTTGCCTGTAGGTCGAGTGCCGCTAAGATCACTGTAGCACTGTAGCACTTTTCCACATGAGATTGTTAGAAAATATGACCCACTGATTAGAAAACATTGTATTTGTGTCACATGCGACACGTTTGAGTGGCTCACTACCAGACGACATAAAGAGTTGCAGCTCTATCAGCAGTGGCTTAAAAGCCAAATTGAAACGTGTACTGAAACTCAACTCTCTGACCACTGACGCTGCATTTTATTGTTTTTGCTTTGTACGTAAATTCTGCAGATTAGCTTTACGATAACTCTGGCATAATACATGAAATGTTAATGTTTATAGTCCCTTGCAAATTAAATTAATAGACATACACATAACCAGAGTTTAAAACACACAAAAACAATGAATACTTACAATCCAGAGGACATGAGGTAATCACACCATCATGACATTGTCTTCTCCTCCTGCTCTATTTAGACTCTTTATTAACAACAGAGACGATCTCCTCTGAGAAACGTGATCAAGCTGTTTCCCCCACATACAATTAAAAAAACCCTGTGTTGATGGACTCCAGTCCCGGTGGAGAGAGTCTGTTATAAATCTTGACACACTGATGTGTGACCTCATTTTGTCCTCCAAAAAGACATTAAAGAGATAAGGAGAAACAAGAACACTGAATGATAGGAAGAATCTCATTATTGGACCCACTGGGAGCTCTTTTAAGCTTGGGAAATACTCCAAAATGGATACCTGCGTATTTCTATTTGCATTGTTAATTAGTTAGACAATTATTGCATGAATTAAGCTATTTGACTTTGCATATGACCGGACAGACAACATCTGTGTGAATGTGATGGTCTAGTTTTCACAAATAAGTAGTACACAAGGTGTTTTTATATTAAGATATCTTCTCAAAGATCTTGCGACTAAAGGAAGTTAAAGTTAACGCGATAATAGCGCATTAACGCAAAATCGTTCTAAAGCCACTAATTTCTTTAACGTATTAACGCAATCAATCTTTTTGAGGCTGCAGTAGGCTCAGTTTTAAAGCTAGAGTGAAGAGCTAGAAAATGTATTGGTACAAACTATATTTACTAGCTTGTCGCGAAGCAGGTTAAATAATGCTCCAAACTTGCGCTAAATATTGGCGAGGGAAAACTGTCATGGCCATTTTCAAAGGGGTCCCTTGACCTCTGACCTCAAGATAAGTGAATGGAAATGGGTTCTATAGGTACCCACGAGTCTCCCCTTTACAGACATGCCCACTTTATGATAATCACATGCAGTTTGGGGCAAGTCGTAGTCAAGTCAGCACACTGACACACTGACAGCTTTTGTTGCCTGTTGGGCTTCAGTTTGCCATGTTAGGATTTTAGCATATTTGTTATGCTAAATGCAGTACCTGTGAGGGTTTCTGGACAATATTTTACATTGCTTTGTGTTGTTAATTGATTTCCAATTATAAATATATACATACATTTGCATAAATCAGCCTATTTGCCCACTCCCATGTTGATAAGAGTATTAAATACTTGACAAATCTCCCTTTAATGTACATTTTGAACAGATAAAAAACGTGTGATTAATTCGCGATTAATCAAGATTAATCATGGACAATCATACGATTAATTGGGATTAAATATTTTAATTGATTGACATCCCTAATTATCTCCCAAAATGTCTGACATATGAGTCTATGAAAAAAGCCCCACTTCTTAGCACCAGTAGAGGCTGATATGAATGGTTTCTCCCATCTGGCAGAACATTTCTTCACTAAATCTGACTTGAATGCAGGCATTGTTGGTATTGTTGAACCTTCAGGAAGTGTTGAGGCATTAATTCAATAAAACATCTATGATAGGATGTTAAACTATTCAAAAACTGAAATGTGTAGCAGAGGGCTGTTCTATAAAACACGCCGTCTGTTTCTCTAACACAATGAGTTTCCCTCTAAAGTAAAACACAGTTTTACCCTGAAAACAAATGTTTCTGTGCACATTTTAATACATAAGAAGCTTGAATGTGACGATATAGCTCAGTCCTGCATGTGTTTTAAGTTTTTTTTGTAAGAGTAGGATATTTTGATAATTTGTGATTAAACTTTAATGATCCTCATGAGCTTCATTGCAGAAGCAAATAATAACTGCAACTCAAAAGAAAAAGAGAATATTAATAAACATAGCAAGTTTTGTAAGTGTATATGATTATTCACTACTACAAATGGCAATATATAATGTATTTCCAGTGGTGTAAAAGATAATTTACCAAAATAAAAATACCACACTATGAAAATACTCCATTACAAGTAAAAGTCCTGCATTCAAAAAAGTACTGGCAAACACAATAAAGTATAAAAAGTAACATCACTCATTGTGCAAAGTGGTTCCCTGTCAGTATTATTGTATTGTTGGATCATTGTCATTGATTCATTAACATATAAGCAGGACTTTGATGGTGTAGTTGGTCGAGGTCGAGCTAATTTTAACTGCTTTCTATAGTTTAATAGCAATATATCATATACTATGAACTGATCTTGTGTTTTATGTGTAAAATCTTAATCTATCAAGTAACTACTGTAGATCGGTGAAATAAATGTAGTGGAATAAAAAGTGCAAGATTCTTCTTTGGAATATCATGGAGTGTAAAATTGTATAAAATGAAAATACAAGAATACAAGTACCCCAAACTTCAGTACAGTAATTTAGTAAATGTACTTAATTACTTTCTAAAACTGTTATGTGGCTCATTTTTAATTGGTAAAAACCAGTTAATGCCAGAGTTAATTGGGTGTTGTTGGTAATGTAGAAATGTGACAGTAAGTGAAAATGTGATTGTGAAGATGTTTCTGTTTCATTGCTTACTGTGCATCTATGACTTGTTAACACGAGCACACTTTTACACACTTTGTATTGTGCAGAACACTCAGCCCGTCACAAGCTATTTTTAAAAGGAAATTAATGGGCATTGTGCCTGAAAGGTGTTATTTAATCACACCACATTATGTGTCACCTCTGTCACTTGTATTTGCATTTCATGATGTAAATGTCACCGTTTAATGCTTGTCACTTTACTTGTGTAGTGTTGTATTAACTCGGCCACAGAGTGGGTGTCATGTGATCATCTTGGATCAGCAACAGACATGTAATGGATGGATGTGAAGGGAATTTGTTGTGCATATTCATGCAAATAGGAGGACACCTTTTGATTTTAGATGCTGGGAGGCTCATTAGGACCTTTATTCCAGGACACTAGCCAAACTTTCAATTTTGAAATATAATATAAAGATAGCAATTTACTAAGGGAAAGGTAAAGGGTGTAAGATTGTTTAACTTTAGCTGTTACCTCATATTCAAACTGTGCTTGCAAAAAAATTTTTTAAATGCTCTGCTCTGAGTGCCGCTTTGTTTTCTTTCATGTAGGACTAATTTGTCTATTGTTTATGTCGTCTTATGTTTGAATTGTATTTTTTATGCTTTTTTTTTTACTGTATATGTTTTTGTTGCTGTACTGTAGGCAGATCTCTCTTGAAATAAACCTTGTTTTCTATTAGCGTAACTGTTTAAAGGAACAGTCTTGGAAAGGGAGGAGTGAGTGGAGGGGTACTCAGTTGGTTGCATTCTCCAACCACACGACTAGATGCCGCCAAACAGGAAGATGGATGGAAGATCAATCCACGCTGGCTGACCTGCAACGAATCCTGGTTGAGGAATGGAACGCCATCCCACAGCAACGTGTGACCAGGTTGGTGACCAGCATGAGGACGAGGTGCCAGGCTGTTGTGGCTGCGTATGAATCTTCCACCCGCTACTGAGGCTCCTGACCTATTGTATTAAATGAATAAAGTGTAATATAGCCAAAATGTCTTGTTTGTTCCTTGTTACTGATAGAGAGTTCAATCATCCAATCCACCAAACCACTCAAAACAAGAGTCAATACCAACAGGAGAATACACTGTTTACCATTAGCAGAGCATTTTGGCAAACTTTTCTTGGGCGCTCCCCACATAATCAGCTGTGCTGCTCATCCCACAAATGCATGATCCTTACAAGTTGGACATCATTGTGAAGGTAAATGAACAGGCTTTCCAACAATGTAAAATACAATGCCAATTAGCATTGTAACAACAGAGAAATAATCCACCAAACACAAATTTCCAAACTTTTTTTTCCCAGTTTACATATTAAATGTTAAATGTAAGATATATATATTTCGTATTATGGCACCGGTGTTATGTTTTGCTATGTTAAAAAAGGAATACAAATATTTTTCCATAAACCCACAAGGGGTCTGTAAGCTTTTTATTATCATGTATTGTTATAAAGGCTGTTTATTTTATAAGTTTTCCTTGTAAAAGCAATTTCCCTGATAGGAATACTTTAAAATCCCTCCGGGTGTAAAGCCTTTAGATACCCCTGTGTGTGTGTGTATAGTTATAAATAGTGTTCCTAGGTGTAATGTCCCTTTAATGCCCCCTGCAGCGTCGTCATTGCGCAGAAGAGTTTGAACCAGAGAGCGGAGTGACCTTCCTCCTGCTCTCAGTCTGACAGAGAGACAGAGACACAGAGACACAGAGAGGGGCAGCACTGAAGAGAGAAGCCGGTCACAGCTCCACAACTCACCACAATATACCACCACAAAATGAACAACAACTTAGTCGGAGATGAAGTCGGGTAAGATCCATTTAACCAAAGACAAACACGCGACACTGTAGCCTGCTTAGTAACTTATAACTAGCTCTCATCTGACAGCTAACGGCTAGCATGCTAAGCTAAGCTAGCTGTAGTCAAGACGACCACATCAAAGTGAAAGTTGTCATCAAAGTATCTCAGTTATATCTGTTCCTGCTGACGGGGAACACACCGTGTCTGTCTGGAGTACTGCCACGCGGCTTGTCAGGAGGATATGTGAAAGAGTAGTTACTTATCTCAGTGTTGTTTCTCAGTTAGCATCCTGAGCTAAGCTGTAGCTAGTGGTGTGCCAGCAGAGCGACCGTCTCCTCTTCTCCAGTCCGCTCTGTGAGGACGTTTAGCGGGCACTGCTGCTGGAGGATGGAGGAGCATCCTCTTCTGCACCAAACCATCCAGCTTTTAGCACACCTGCTACATGCATCTGATGTCTTTCTGCATTAGTGAACTCACTAGCTTTTAGTTTGATATATTGGTGCTTTAAAGTGTGGTTAAACTTCCAGTTGTGCAGGCAGCATCTGAGTTCACCGGGTCCGCCTGCAGGTAGCCGAGCAGCGGCTCTCCTGTCTCTCCTCTCCGCTCCTCCTGGAGGTCTCTGGTGGTGGTGGAGGCTGGAGCTGGTGGTAGGCAGGAGGCTGCTGCAGCTTCTGGACTCAGTTTGTCCAGCTGAGTGCTCTGGTTAGCTTGCTAAACTGCTATGGCTATGGTAACTTACGTGGCAGGAGGGTTCATAAAAAAGACAGGGCATTGCAGACAGTGTTGGAAGACTAAAGAGACATCCAGGACCAGGACAGGACCTCAACATGAGTCACATTTACACTGGAGCTGTGTGTGTGTGTGTGTAGATATCTCCCCACGCTGCAGCAGCAGCAGCAGCTTTTGGTGGCAGCATTACCTCATGTTGTGTAATATCTGTGTACTTAGCTGTTCAGTCAGCTGTAGTCGTTGTTATGGCTCTGAAAACAGTGCTGTCAATCTTCTTTTCTGCCTGTGTTTTCAGTCTTTTTGGATATGCAAAATGTCTGCATTCTTGTTATCATGCATTTTGTATAACAGTGTATGATCCTTACTCTGACTCAAAGGTGATGGTCAATGACTGACTTTTAAGGTCATCTTATTTACTCTTTTCAGGAAACTTTTTGTGGGTGGATTGGACTGGAGCACCACACAAGGTGAGTTGTGCTGTTTTAACCTGTGAAGGCTCAGTCAGTGTTGTTAATTAACAAGTCGTTTATGTTGAACACACTAATGAGGTAGCTGCATGGATTAGTTGTCAGACTGGAGGATCTGGTTAGGAGCTTGTTGGGATTCTTGCTTTGAGTTTGAATCAAATTTGAAAAAATATATAGATTATCAGGTCATATTTAGCTCAGAAATACAGAGTAGAGCTGGGCAATATTAATAAAATACAAATGTTAGTATTTTTACTCCTGCCTTGATTTCAATATATGATATTTTGGAGCTTTCATACAATAAATAAAAAAAGGGTGTGTGTGACTGTGTGACAGTAACTATTATTCCAGATAATAACAAGTGTAGTATGATGATATTGATGTGCTGTATGACATCGATTGGATAATTTAACACCACTGATACATATTTCATATTTATGAAATATCAAGTCACGGTATTTATAGATTTTCTAATACAATTTTTTTCCTTCCTGATACCGATTCCGATACCTGAACTTGCGGTATCAGCCTATACCGAGTACCGATCTGATACCAGCGTGATAAAAAATAAAACTTGTAAACAAGTACATGAAATGTGTTCCCTCATTGTCTCGTATAGTTTGGGGACGACCGTTTCAGAGATGTATTTTTTGACCTGGCAAACTGTCACTTGGCTCCAAATGCTCCATTAAGCGGCAAAATCCAATTGTTTTTGACCACCGACGGGTTGGTTGTCAAGAACAATGAATTCTACAATTTTGTTGATTTCTTCGTTGCTTTTGGTCTATCTGGTATTGGTCTTTGTGGAATTTATCTCGTCGTTGTTTGCTGCTGTGATTGTCCTTTTTTGCCCCTCCTTTGCCTTGGTGAAGTCGTCATGCTCTTTCATATGATGCCTCTTCAAATATTTTATAAGATTGCTGATGTTGAAATTGGCAACACTAGTGCCACCCCTCGAAACAGAAGCCTTACATACTGTACATATCGCCGTTTTACTTTGTTGTATTTTCCACTGTGACATATCGCCAAATGGCTGACATTTTCCTCGCTCTGACTACCGTTACCGTGACACTCTCCACTAGCACCGCACTTTTGTTCTTTGCTATCGTCACATGACAAACTACCTGCAATCAGTCCTTCCTCGCTGCTCTAAAAAAGTAGTTGCCAGTGGCAGCCGTGATACATCCAGGGCGACAGCACAGTGAAGGCTACTGTTTTGGGGCAGCGAAGAAGAATTGATTTCCAGTTAAACAAGTTGATTTTTTTCTGGGTTAATAAATTATGATATCGGATCGGTGCATAGACTGGCGTACTTGCAGATACCGAATTTTGGGCAGAATCAGACGCATTTCCGATACTGGTATCGGTATCGTAACAACTCTAATGGTATTGATATATATGATAGTTAGTTGGAACGTTTTACATTGCAATACTGCAGCCCTGCAGAAAATACCACATTGGTGCAGCTGTACAGTTTATTTTTTGCAGTGTATTCATGCAAATATTCCAAGAAGTGTCTTCCGTAGAGTGTTTTAGAGTCTACTTGTGGCCACTGTTCCTCTTTATTAATGCAGATTTCCTGTGTTTGGAATACTGTATGTCATTGGGATTTTGGATTATTTATCCCTTTTCACATTGCATAATTACTGAGGATCAGCTGCAAACACTGGTAGTGGAGTCTACGTTTATCAGACTACATTGGGTGTGCGTATACATTCCCCTCCCCAGACTTGCCCAGAGCGGGTCTAGTTTGTCTAAAGCCCTTTACCGGCTCATGCTCGGTTGGCCATTGTGTAACTTTGAACACGGGCTTGCCTGTGTTAACAGCCCTGTTAACATTAAGGTCTGAACCACAGCGCTGCTGCGTAACTCTGAGCTTGTTTCCCCAGCGATGCCCCAGGGCTTCCCAGCAATGAGAAAAGCAATTACGATAACTCTCTCCAAAGTGTCTCCTCATTTGTTCAAACTTGCACGCCTTGCTGCTGTGGGCTTGTGCGGGCGTTACAGTAGTAGGGTGTATATTTGGTGCCATTGAACTTGACGGTGCGTCAGTGCTTTGTTTGCTCTTTAGGAATGTCAACGTGAAGTGAATGTGACTGTGGTTTGTTTTTATGTTTTTACATTAAAAACAAAGGTAGAATTCCTAATATTCTGCCATAAGACAAAAACTAGATCATTGGATGACTTGTAGTGTATTTCCATGGAGTGGTGCTTGTGGTTTTTTTTTCCCCACACCTGTTTCAGTGCAGGTTTTCAAGATATTTTTTAACCTCATTTATCATAATGAAAGCATGAGTTCTATAAATCATGACTACACTTCTTTGTGTTCAGGAGGCAAACTGGGCTGAGTTATATCTCCAATTATAATTCCACATTTGCAGTATTGTTGTATGTTTCTGTGCTTATTTTTATGAAGCACCACTATTATGTAATTTCTTCCTTTCTCTTCCCAGAGACACTTAGAAACTACTTCTCACAATATGGGGAAGTAGTAGATTGTGTCATCATGAAGGACAAAACTACAAATCAGTCGCGAGGCTTCGGCTTTGTCAAATTCAAAGACCCCAATTGTGTACGGACAGTGCTGGAGACAAAGCCGCATAATCTTGATGGAAGAAATGTGAGTATTTTAAATCAAAGGAGCAGATAGTCAAATCAACCCGAGTAATCTGCCTGCGCTTTGTGTGAGCAATGTGGAAAAACCTCGTACTGTATTTCACCATTCAGAGTAGTTAGAAGTTATTCAAGGAGAAGCACAGTTGTACTTGCCTGCAGACATCGGTAACGACGATGCACTTTGCACAATTTTTGTCATTTGTTTGTCCAACAAGACATACCTGTTTAAAGTCAAATTAGATAAAATGTCAGTTGAAGCTGTTGTTAATGCTTCCATACAGTCAGCTCACCATGAAGGACATATTACCACCTTTGTTCTGTTGAAGGAGGCGGAGAAGGGCATAACATTTTATTGGCCACATATTCACATTAATGTCAGTGCATGTGTTTCACCGTTGCGTGAGGCGAGTCAATATCCTGTAATGGATTCAGTGAAGAAGAACAGTTGAAGGTGCCTTCATTTGGTGCTAATGTCAAACGTTTTCTCTCTCTCTCTGCTGTCAGATTGACCCGAAGCCATGCACTCCCAGAGGAATGCAACCTGAAAAATCTCGAACCAAGGAGGGCTGGGTAAGAGCAATCTGATTTCTACTGGGAAGGCTAGTGTGTTTCTGCTGGAATAAGACTCAGGCCGTCAGTCTCTCCGTCCCCTCCTCCTGAGGTTGGACTCTTTTCAAGGAGACCTTGAGCCTCATTTATAAAAACAGTCTGACTTTGACCTACATTTTGTTTCTTCAAAGAGTGCAATAAAAATACCTTTGAGAATGCTAGAAATTAGTTTGGGGTTTTGATAAATCACAGAAGCATTAAAGAATCTGACTTGCATCGACCTCTATTTGTGATCAGGGGACTGCAACAATATCAGCAGTTATTAGGTACAGCTTACGTTGGCCTGGGATTGACACATGATAAGGTCACATTTTCATGAAGAGGTCATAGGCCTGCATCACCGTGCTAAATGTTGGAATTACAACACTTTTGCATTACCTTTTTTGTTTTCTTTATTTTCACAAATGAGGAGTTTTCTTGGCTGAAATATGTTGTTCTTATCTCTCGTTGAATAAAACTGATAAAACACCAGTAGAACTAGGGAAGAGTGGGATTGTGTGATACAGAAAATTGCTTTCAGCAGTGAATTTTTTGAAAGGCAGAAATCTCTGCAGCAACTTGGGTAATTTGTGGGTCGATCAACAAGCCACTGCAGATCTATTATCGTCATATTGTCCCTTTGGGCAGCAATGGTTTTAGTTATTGTATCTTTGCCGTAAATAAACCACTTTCATATGTCACATATTTGGCTGTAAGCATAAATTGTAAGTCAGAAGCTTTTATAAATGAGGCTCTTTGCTGGAATTCCTTTCACTGATTTTAAGTAGCTGCTACTGAATGTTTTACTAACAAAGCAGAAGACGTAATTGTTAAAAACCGTTGTTGTAAGCAGCCTCTAGCCTTTGCAGCATGAGTGCAGTGCACAGCAATGGTGAAATGCTTAGTGGTTGAGAGTAAGTGGGGGGAGCCGTGCTCTCTGGTCTGTGGAGACTAGTGTTTGCATTGACATGACATGTTAAGAATTATACCCCAGGGCAAGAGGAGAACCTAATTTCTTCTGCACTGTTTGAATAGATGATGGCTAACTGGCTCCTTCCCAGAGTGATCCTTTAACAGACATTGAAATTTTCTTTCAGAAGGGCAGCAAAGCCGATAGCAATAAATCAAAGAAGATATTTGTAGGTGGAATCCCCCATAACTGCGGCGAGCCTGAACTCAGGGACTATTTCAATAGATTCGGAGTGGTGAGTATTGCCAAGTGCATGATGCAGTTCATATCGTCATTTAGACTGCTTGAATGGATGTGACATTGAACAGGGTCAATACTACAGTATAAAGAAATTTAAATTTAGTGGGATGGGTTAGGACAATTAATTATTGGTTTAAATTGAGACAGAATATTTAATTGGAGTAAGAGCGGACCCTGCCTGGTTTTCTAAATGGAGCCACTGTTTCCCTTTTGTCCCATTCAAGGTCACAGAGGTGGTAATGATCTATGATGCGGAGAAGCAGAGGCCCCGAGGTAAAAGCTGATCCCGTTTTTTCTCTCCCCTCTCCATACCTAACCATCTTAAATCTCATGACAAACTATTCTGGCCCAAAGAGAAAAAAGCCCATTCAACCCAAGATATTCAATTCAATTTAAACGCTGTAAGCCACAACATGAATTTTATGTATGGTGAAGACGCATAATTAAACACAAAAGCATGTTGGATAAAAACCTTGTACAAAGTCACCACAGGGCACAATCAAATGGAAAATCTGACTTGACATTTCTAGAGGTGGAATGAAAAGCTTAGTGTAATGTGAAATACACTGCTTACCTTCAGTTTTATGTGATGGGTATATATTTGTGTAAGGTTATGTGTAACCTGTCCACATAACACAATAGTAGATGGCACCTTTATAACCCAGTCTCAGCCTTTGTCACATGCTCAAATTGTTTCAGAAATGGCAGGCTCTGATTTGGACTGATGCAGTGTCCTTCATGACCTTGTGTGACAACATGAGTCTGTTCCATGGACACATTTCTACTCTATTAAATAGGCAAAGCAAGGAGAGAAGTCACATTAATAACCTTTAGTCAAGAATATTGGTTAAATAAACAGACCGGTTTCAACCTCACAGGCTCTTCATCAGGGCGTAAATAATAATAGTAATAGTAAAAATGGTCGTCTTCATGAGCACCGTAAGGTTCCCTGGACTTGTGAAGCTGAGTATTCTTGTTGGGCTGATTATGATTACTACTTCAAAATTCATGAGACCAGCTATTTGTGCACAGAGGTTTTGAAACCTCAGAGGAAGAGTTGTCTGATTCAAACCGCTCAGTGGTACATTGAGATTTGTCTGAAGATGTATGAAGAATTTCTAGGTTTAAATCCACCAGCATCTGATGTGTTAAAGGATAGGTTCAGGTGCCCCAAATAAATGAAGGAGGGCTACTAACAGTTAGTTTTATTTCAAAATTGATTAATCTGACAGTTATTTCTTTTTTTTATCGATTTAACTGTTTGACCTTCAAAATGCTAAAAAAAAGAAACGTGTCACAATTTCCACAAAGCCTTAAATTCCTTGTTTGCTTAAAGAAATAACGTAAACAATTAATCGAGTAGCAAAATGCGATTGACTAATAGCTAGTTCACACTACACGACTTTAGCTCGGATTTTCCGCTCCCCGAGGGTTTTTGGAGCTCCCCGACAAAAGCCCCAGATTAGAAGCAAATTGGCGTCAGCGCTCAAGTGTCACGAGCTGCTCAAAGACGCTCGCCGATGCCTCACAGACACATTCCAGATATCTATCAATCGTTGCTCCAAATCTTTTATTCCCTCTGCTATCAGGTTATTAAACTCAGACGATTCAGTCATTTCACGTGAGATTTTTAATGACAGTTCCCTTACATGATAAATCATGTAACAATGTCTATTTATTATCTATTTGTTTTCTCTTTTTTATCTATTATTGGTATTTATTATATTTTATTAACTTATCTGTTGTCCTTTACTGACCTCTGTTTGTCAGTTTTACTGATCTGTGCTTGACATAACATTTTGGATGTTGTGTGTGTGTTTGTGATCTCTCTGGCCACACAATGAGAGCGCAAGACACGGGTTGAGGGGAAACCTGGGGGGGACTTACTGTATGTGTTGCATTTGCAACACGGAGCAAAGTTGTTGTTGCACCTAGAGTAATAAATAGTAAAAAAGAGTGTGGAAACAGGCTAAGTTGTAAACAAATGTGTCAAAAACAACATCAGCATTGTGTCTCGCGTATGGTGTCACGTCATGTACCGTGTATTTCTCACGTGTGTTTTCGTGACAAAACGTGGTTTAGAGTTCGGGGATTCCTCCCGGTGAGAGATCTTGTAGTGTGTGACCCCCTGTCAGTCATGTGGTGTGAAAACCACAACGACTAAAGACAAAGACTCCCAATTACAAGACAGCAAGTGGTGTAGTGTGAACAGTACTGCCATCTGACCATTTTGAAAGTCGACTAGTGTGAACTTAGCTTAACTGATTAATCTCTAAAATGAAGTTTGAGAAAAAGAAAGTTTTAAGCTATTTAAACAAGATAAAAAGAAGAAAAATCCATTTTAGAAGTAGTGATGTCAGTTTGTGCCCACAGTAGCCTCAATTAAGCTGAATAAAATATACAATACAGCTACAAGATATATCATATTTTAAGGAGTGCAACCCCTGAAATACTAGAAATGATCTCCTCTAAAACGTATTAAATGCAAAAAGTTCATTCCTCTAATTGGAAGGATGTTAAAAGCATGAAATATCACAGCGAAGTTAGTCTAGTTAGTTAGTCACTGTATTTTAAATGGTGTGATCTAGTTAGTATTGATGTCATATTGTAACAGCAAAATAATTCAGTGCTTTAATTGACTATTGTCTTTATGAACCTGTGATAATTCTGAAAGGTCAATTAACTGAACTATAAACTATAAAAAGATGTTGTGGAAAGGAAATCGCTAACTGAAGGAGAGAGGGCAGGTTGCAGGAAAGTAGGTGCTCCAAAAAAAACAGTACTTTATCACAACATGCGACTGGCATATTGAGAACAGTTCGAGTATCTAAAAGGGGGGGGCATGTCCTTCAAAGAGAAATGCTGAAGGTGAATATTACATTGTTATCACCGGAACAATGGAACCATTTTAAAAGGTGTTACTTTGCTATTTCAAAAGTCTCTCTAACCTATTTCCTGACAGTAGAAATGACAGACCTTTAAAACCTCAGAAGAGTTTGTCCATTAAATCATAAATGTATCATGAGTTTATGACATGCGCCGACACTTTTAGCATGGATGGCCTCACTGGGAATCAGACCCTGAGCCACCGGCAGTGTTGGTGTCAGACCCTGCCCGCTGACTTCCAGTCATAGCTGTTTCATCTGTGTTTGTCCTACATAGCAATGATGCAGCGGCCACTGACCCACAACATGTATTACTGCTCTCCCCTCAAAACCCCCATTCATTCTCTGCTGGGAGAAACCCAGAATAGTTTGTCATTGGAATTTAACATGTATTACACCAGTAACAACCATTACATAATCTTTAATGGTATAAACAGTTTCTTTTTACTAAAACCATTAGACTTTCAACATTGGAATAAGTTTTCTTTACCTTGATTTAGACATAACTGATACATGTATCTTATCTTAAATGGCGTAGTATGTGTTTTCCCATATGTAGAAAGTTAAGTATTTTTGTAAGTAAGCCCTTTTCTATTTTTCTTTCTTCTGTCCCCTTCTCCTTGTGAATGGTTTGAATGTGATTAACGGTGTCTCTTAAGATTTGTCTTTTCTCCTTTAGGTTACTGTGCATTGACTGGTAGCACAGAGGTACAGGCCAAATGTAGAAGCACCCAAATTCTTTACTTGGTCAAAATGGGGTGTGTACAAAGTTGCATCACATTGTGAAATTAGCTGAAGGATTACCTCGTCTGTTATAGAGAGGAAGAGTTTGATGAGAATTTACCTCCTGGTGACTTGAGCGATAGTTTAGCAGCAATTTAAGTTTTCATTCTTAAAATATAGACACCTGATGTTGACTCACATCCTCTGAATGGTTGTTATTTCTTAAATTTAAGATGTCTAGTTGGAGAGTGATGTAACATTATCATGGTAAAATATCAGACCAGTATCTAAAAAATCGAAAAGTAAAAAATCAAATTCCTTTGACTCAAATGTTTGGTTAATGTCTTACAAGATTAAATACTGTAATCAGATAATTTTGCAATAACATATTTGTTAAGAAAATAAATGATTAGGGCTGCAACTAATGAACATTTTGATTAATCTACAGATGATTTCCTTTTTTTAAAAGATTATTTTGGTCATTTTATGCCTTTGTTTGATAGTGATAGTGTAGAGAGTAGGGGAATGACATGCAGCTAAAGGTCCGGTTGAACAGGTGACACGCTGCTCAGGGCATTTGCACCCATGTGGCATACACTTGTCTATCGGGTTGCCCATCTACCAGTTATTTGTAGGCCTCGACCAAAGAAATTCTTTGTCAATTAACACTTATTGACTTATTGATTAGTTGATTTAATCGACAGAACTGTAAAACCGAGTTTCTCCACAAAGAATCACACAAAAGCATACCGAGTACCGATCCGATACCAGTGTTGAATTAATAAGCTGTATACCTCACTGTGTGGAAGTGACTGGGAACATTCTTTTATGTGTAAGGCAACATCAGGCTGGACTTCAACATTGCTTTCTCAACTTTGTAAAACAAAATGTAACAAATAAATATACAGATATGATTTTACTGAATTATTAATTGTTGAAATAATAAATCGTGCACCAACAACTTGGCATAAAATCTTCAAAATGAACAGGAATTATTCAAGGTTAAACCTTTTTAATGCAGCAACAAATTGATCAAAACTTAAACATGAATTAAAATTCCAGTATATAATGTATATCGTATATAAACATAGCACTGAATTGAATAGATCTGCCCTATTGTCACAGATACCTGATCCAGCTATTTGAGTCAGTACCGGCCCGATATCTGATGTCCGTATCAGTGCATCTCTTGTAAAAAAACAATCACTTAAACGATTATTTGATTATCAAATTAGTTGTTGCGGCTCCATAAATGCTTCTAAATCAAAACGATGTCCCAGTTCTACGTCTATTAGTTTGAGTGATAGTCAGTCCACAGCGAGCTTTATTTTCCTGTCATCAAACATTGTTTAGGAGCACATCGGTTTCGTCAGTAGTTGAAATCTAATTTGAATAACAAGTCTTTAAAATTTCAACTTGAGTGCAACCAAGACATGTCGCTGTAACCAAGATATGTCAAACACTTTAATGTGACAACTTGTATTTAAATTTAGATTAAGGACGGGTCATTGACAGATGTTATTAATAGCAATAGATCATGAGGCTTGGGAATGCTTGGCATGGTACTAGAGGCCTCTAAAATCTCGGTTTGTCTCGTAGGACCTTTAATTGGATTCAGGTTAGCTCCCCAAGTAGAGACGTGCACACAACCCAATTCTGCCATCGCGGAAAGTTAATAAAATTGAAAGTAGATCACTGCAGCGCACCGCGGCCCGCTAACGCTCTGGAAAGTTCTGTTTCAGATAGTCGGATGACGTTACTTAGCTGAAATGTTGGACCATAAAGTTCTCACTCTTGTTGATGAACTTTGTATATCCCCCATGGAAACTCTTGATCAAAATCAGCAACTCGTCACTTTGGGAAACCAGTTGTGGCCTATATCTTTGTGTTACCGTTGTGAGCAATACTTTAATTGTCCATTTTAGGCTTATCCTGGCTGACTCAAAAGTAAAATACTGAATTTGGGAAAGCTTGGAGAAAGCTTTAGGCATTCTACAGTTTGTGTTTCTCCATATTTTTGTGATGCATTAACAATGGCTGCTGCGAGTGTGTGCTCCACAGCAAAATACCAAGGGACAGATCAAGGTGGGGTTTGGATGAAACAGCATGAAGTAACAAAATGGTCCAATTGGCATTTATCAATGTGAAAGGGTGGAAGATTGACTTTTTTTCTATGTGACACGTTTCACATTAAATCAAATGCTGCACTCGTCATTCTTCATGCTTGGCAGTTAAGCAGTCCTGTATTGTTCACAAAATATTTCACTGCACAGTAAAGAGAAGTTTCCTTCAATCCCCCAGGCTTAAGTCTTGGATTTGTGTTGTTCTGCGAGTCTGCGACATCATCCGAACCCCAGGAGCCTCTTGCTCAGTCTTGACGGATCCTCACTCTGCTGAAGCCCAATACTGTTCTTCATCTTGTGTTGTCACAACCCCCCCTGCTACCTTGATTCACTCTTGGTCGTTGGCTAGGTTTTGGATTTATTACTTTCGAGGCCGAACAATCAGTGGACCAGGCTGTCAACATGCATTTTCACGACATCATGGGCAAAAAAGTGTGTAGTTGTAGTTTTATTTTACCCTTAAGATCAAACAGAGGCTTGGGCGACGGAGTGAGAATTACACTATGATGCTGCTCTATTTGTTCATTTTCCAGTGGCTTCCCATTAGAGACTGCAGCATCATATAGCACAAAGTTACTCGTTAACATCTTAAAATGATCAGGCCACTATTTGATTTACTTATCTTATTGTTATTAATAATATTCTTTGCTCTAAACACTCACACTTATTGCTTATTGAGTTATAGTAATGATCCTTTACTAATGCTGTTATATTACAGTTTCTGTAGTCGCCTAAGGCTTTGTTTAAATTGACCACTCCTTTAGGATGTCTTAAGTGCATTAGATTGTACTTAGCATGTTAAAGTTACATTATTTTCTGGTTTTTGATATTTGAAATATGACAAAGCAAAAGAAAATTCAAAGCTCACAGAATTTCACTGAATATAAATCACCTAAAGGATTGGTCTAATCAGTTCTGTTTCTTTTGTTTTCTGATATTTTGTTGGCAGGTCACTTACACGTCAACATGTTTTTCTTTCTTTTATTTTCTTTTTGAAAAGTTAAAGAAAAAGCTCAACTCAGTGACCTTAGTTGAAGAATCTCCATACTGTGTCTTTCAGTTCTCTAAATAACAAATGACAGTTCTCTCTGAAACGCTGCTTAGGATGAGACACGAGTCGCACAATAATATTTGCTTGTTACTTCTTGGTGTTTGTTTTAATTCTGGGTGTACCAGATGGATGGGGTTTACTGCTCAAAGACAATTCAGATTGTGTCAGGTAAGCTGTCCATCCGGGAAAAAACTATAAATTCATTATGGTGTTATATTTAAGCACACCTCGTAACCTTCTGGCAGGCCTTGTGTTGTCCTATTGCATGTGGCAAACACCACCCACCTGGCACCTCAGCTGGGTAAAAACAAACCATTGAAATGAATAACTACTGGGTACATATCTGGCTAGGATTGGTCCTGACACTTGGGTTTAAAGGCACTTTTAAAGCTCTCGTTTATTAACAGTCCCCCTTTTCCCCAATAGAGACATTTAGTAATTAGCAGCTTTTAAACCACTCTACAAAGATACCAGAAGAGAGACGGTCTCCTTTCTGCCCTCAGTAATGATTTGTGGGCATAAGAAAATGATCAAAGTCAAACATAGTGAAGTCAGTCACATCACATCATCACATGTATCTTGTTTCTGTCCTTGATCTTTACACGGCTGCATAAGTGTGAAATATTTGTAGGTCGGCCTGCGATACTTGACACTCAGAAGACCTTTGTGTATGTTCTGAAAATGTTAAAGCAGCGTAATTTTTTCACTCTTGATAAGTGCTAATTATTGCAGCGTTTCTGCACTGAATTGTGAGAGCAGGGTATTTTCTTTTTTGGCTGGACCGCAGAGGGCCAGCCCTACAAACGCAAAAGTCTGTCACTGAGTGACTGACTGAGTGATGAAGTTGCACGATTGGTCGGCCGAGTGTTGGAGTTTCCTCATTGGCCGTTGCTCTTTCAAAACGAAAAGGCGGGGAACAGTCCCTGATGCAAATGAGTCCGTCCAGCGCGACAAAATGCGGCTCTGAGGCTCTCAGGCTCTCAGGCCCCTCCTCTGTTTATTCTAAACCAGGGGTGGCCAAACCTTTTCCCTTGGAGGACCAAAACTGGAACTTAATGGTGGGCCACAGGCCAAAAGCATAAACCTGTTGTACTGTTGATGCAAAATGGAATTGGTTACCCAATTTATGCAATTCCAAGACTGTTTAGGGTCCCCAGTATGCAGAAATACACCATTTTTAGAAAAGGCGAAAGTAACACATTTATATTGCATTCAAAAAACGCCATTATTTTACCCCAAACTGCTTGTAATTATCATAAAGTGGGCATGTCTGTAAAGGGCAGACGGGTGGGTACCCATAGAACCCTTTTTCATTCACATATCTTGAGCTCAGAGGTCAAGGGACCCCTGTGAAAATGGCCATGCCAGTTTTTCCTCGCCAAATTATAGCCTAACTTTGGAGCGTTATTTAGCGTTCTTCCCGGCAAATTAGTATGACATGGTTGGTACCGATGGATTCCTAGTTTTCTAGTTTCATATGATACCAATATTTTTTTTATTTTTTTTTTAAAGTTATTTTTTGGGGGCATTTTCCATTTTTATGACAGGACAGTCGCTAGAAATCGCTAGAAACATCTGGCGGGCCAAATCCAATCTTATGGCAGGTCCCACTTTGAGCAGCCCTGTTCTAAACAAACTATAAAAGAACGCTTGTTTTTTGTGTGCCATGGATTTTTTTGGTTGTTTTGGTTTAGACAAGGAAATGTAAAGCTTTCCTGAACCGGATTTAAGCTGGATTTGTGATATTGAGTAGCAACACAAGGCATTTTTATTGAAATGTCACTGATTATACCATTAAAAAGATGAACTGATTCCCATTTCCTTGGTAAATGATTCAGTCTGACCTGTATGCTCTCCAGTGGTACCCGCCCCCTTTGACTTTGCCCTGGTTTCCAGCAGGAATCAAGGCTCAACTTAATCCATTGTTCTTGACTTAACGTTACCTTACGCTGGGACTTGAGGGAGGTTGGGAGATATGAGTTACAAAATTAGAAATTGGAGCACATCAAACTGTGGAACAAATCCCAGTTCTGCTGTTGGGGACTGTACAGAAGTCGTGGTATCCATCACTCGTCGCTGTGATGCCCACGGGAGAAAGCGCTCAGGTAGCTGCCGGCGGCGGCGAGGCCACTGCCGGAAACATGTGCATGTAATTAGGTCGACAGAGAAGGAAGAGGGGAGGCTGGGGAAGGTGGCAACACCTTAAAGCGGGGAGGAATTTGTGATTCGTTTTCCTCCTGCAAGGTGACCCCAATAACTCAACCCCTCAGTCTATTTCTGGTTGCCCCCCCTTAGTCTCAGCCTGTTTCTTTGCTCTGGTTAACTGCTGGTAGCTTTGCCTAGTTACAGGAAGGACATCTTTTGTTTTGGGGGCAATACATTTACATTTAACTATCACAGCGATGGATGAGAACTACTACTATAAAGTCAGTTTGCAGAGTGTTAATGAATTTGCAGTGTAAGTCAGCAATTCCCAAATAATAAGTGTCTTTTATTATCATAAAGAAACTTAAGGTCACCATTCTTACATTTGAGATTTTAGTTGTATAAAGACAGTGTCCTCCAGCAGCAATTTGACATTATATTGAGGTCAAGGTGTATCAGTCACTTGTACTCAATTGGAAAAACAAATCTCCCTTTTGACACAGTATGAAGATTCAATTTTAAATTGACTGAAAAAGACTGTTTATTTGTACTATCTGCATGTTTACCTTTATGTATTCTGTTAGAACTGAGATACAAATTTCTCTCTACATCCATTTCCCCCCCTAAAACTTATTCCAAATAAAATAAAAATGAGATTCTTTATAAGCGTTAGCCGGAGAAAGGTAAGTCATGACCTTCCATTAGATGTCTTTATCATATATATATGTAGGGCAATTCATTTGAGGAAAACAAATAAATCTATGTTTCTCAGGTACGTCTAAGATCTGGAGATGATGCATTAAAAAAAAAAGAATTTACTTTCCTTTCATTAGGATTTTGGCCACTATGAAATTCCCACTTGATAATTACTACCTGAGACACATAGCTGCACAGCTCTCCTGGCTACACAGTAATATTAACTAACATATATGCCCCACATTATTCCAATAAACATAAAGTGAAAGATTTCAAACTGGCCCAATGTTGAGATTAAATAATCAGTGTTAGGACAGGTGTATCTAGGTGAGGCACTTACTAGACCTTATACTGGTGTTGCCAAATGTGCCCTCCTTGTCCTTTGTCCAGGTGGAAGTGAAGAAGGCTGAACCTCGTGACAGCAAAGCTCCTGGCCAGCTCGGCCCTGGCCAGTGGGCGCCCAGGGGCATCTTGAGTGCAGCTAATGGTTGGACAGCACAGCCTGCCCAGGGCTGGCAGCAGCCGTACGGGGCGCAGGGTGAGTGGGAACACGTCCAAGAGCAGAGGAAAACCTAATAGTAGCTGCTTGAACCTGCTGCTTTAACATTAAATGTTACACTGACAGGTTGAATGTTAAACTGGACTCTGTGAACATTTAACATTTCCGTTAGTGTCCCCAGTCTAACGTTTTTTTCTCTCTTCCTGAAGGAGTGTGGGTGTCGACTACTGGACAGCCCATAGGTAGGTGTTTGATCTCCACTTGACAACACAGAAAATATCTTTTC
Organism: Sebastes fasciatus; assembly: GCF_043250625.1. Classification (NCBI taxonomy): domain Eukaryota; kingdom Metazoa; phylum Chordata; class Actinopteri; order Perciformes; family Sebastidae; genus Sebastes; species Sebastes fasciatus. The sequence goes on from NC_133799.1 coordinate 5,771,178, forward strand.
TATCCATTTTAGAGAGTTAGTTGTTTTTCTGTATGTTGCATAACTGTGCATTGATCAAACTGCAGATCGATTTTGTGTGTTATCTTAAAATGCCTGTGTCACAGAAACGGGCCTGCACTTTGTGTGGCCAATAGGCTGATGACGGTTAACAGCACGTGTTATCACTGATTCATAATGGCTGAGGCTGCTGATAATGTGCTGCTTGAGACAGATGGCAGCCTTGAATAGATTCCAGCCTCCCTCTGCTATTGGTCAGGCTTGGTTTCATATCACCACCACCGGGTCAACCTGCAACGCTCACTGCAGTGTCGGCCCTGTGCTAACTCATTCAGCTTCACATTCAGTTTCTTAAACCAGCTATTTATCAGCTGTATGTCTGTTATTCAGCTGTTCAATAAGACACATTCAAATTGATCTGTGCTGCTGGCACTTTCTTCTTTTCATATTATTGCCTGTGTACTTAATCCAATATGTAAAACATATATTTATATAAAAACATTTCTATAAACTAGATCTGTTCTGTGTTGGAGCAGGCGGCTATGGACCTCCGTTGACAGCAAGCCGCGGAACCCCCACACAGCCTCCATCACCTTTCAGCACATTCCTGGTCACGACCCCGGCGGGCAGCTTCGCTGCACCTCAGGGCTACCCTCAGCAGGGCTACAGCACAGCACCTCAGTTTGGTCAGTAATACTGACACACACTCGTTACACTTTGGTGTTGTTTTAACATCACTACAAAATACTTAAAGGTAATATAGCATATGTAAAGGTAACACTGGGAATTAGGTGGAGATAAGGACAAATTACATTTAGATCATGAACTCTAAAACGGGTATGTAAAATGTTTTGAATTTAATCTATGTCAGGTTTTCCAGGCAGCTTTGCTGTTGCTGTGGTCAGGGAGGAACCTCCACCTTATCAGAGATGGTCAGTGTGACTTGCAGATACCGTGCGTTTCATGAAATCTTGCTAAAAAGCCTGTGGGGGGATTATTATCTTCCTCCAATTTAACCCTGTGTGCAGATGTACCAAGCTAATATTGTAATTTGTGGACAAAATATTAGAAAAAAAACAACATGATCTGTTAAAAAATGTGTTAGTCACAATTTGATCTTTGATATTTACAAAAGACATTTGGATGAACAAACGAGAAGAGATTTGGTGTATTGATGAAAGGACCAGTGTGTAACACTCAGGGGGATCTATTGGCAGAAATTGAATATAATATTAATAAGTATGTTTTCTTTAGTGTATAATCACCTGAAAAGTTTTTGTTACCTTAGAATGAGCCGTTTATATCTACATCGGGAGTGGGTCCTCTTCACAGAGCCGGCCGCTATGTTTCTACAATAACGGAGTCAGTAACGTTACTTGCTCCGGAGTTAACCCCCGCCGTCACGCCACTCAGCTGTCGGGAAACAAGACCTCTGTTGGTCTTGAGGAGCTGCGGCACTTATTTCTGCACAAACCGCAACTTCCACTGTACATTCATATGATATTCTCAGAACTAAGCTAACTCTGACTGTCTTCTGCACCACTAGCTTATTTGTTCGCTCACTTCACCACTCACTTCCCACGAACACACACACTCTGGCTCTGCTATTCTTCAAATGACCTACGCTACTCTTACTACAAATGGCTCTAGAGAGGGCCATTCGCATTTTCACGTCAGCCACCGCGGCTCTCCTACACGCTCGGTACACGGGAGAGGCTTCAGTTGGTCCAATCGGCAACCTCACCGATAGATGCCACCAGACCCTACACACTGCTCCTTCAATTAATACATCGACTCGTAGTGTTTTTTGCATGATGATAAGGTGTGGTCAACTAGATTGACTAGACTAGATTCTGTGTTGTATTCAGGGGCACCAACACTGGGGCTTTTTTACTTGTACATAGTATACCATTTGTGATAAACCTATAGTCATAGAAATTATCTCATTACTCTCCAACAGGTTACAGTTTCGGCACACCCCAAGCAGACCAGTTTGCTCCACAGGTCCCTCCTCCGCCCACCACTCCGGGAACTGCACCTCTGGGCTTTGCGCCTGCCACCACACCAACTCAGGACTTGAGCAAAGCTCCCACTGGGCAGCCTGACTTCCCTTATAGCCAGTATGGTAAGAAAAACATTGTGCATTAAGCAGTTTGCTGCCCTTTTCTCTCCCATTTGATTTTTTTATTCACCCCTCAGCCCTGCCCATCTCCCTGGATATTTTACTGGGTGCAACTACAGCTCATCTAAGTGCATATCTACAACCCTTAGACAAGCAGGAGCTTGCTCTTGGTACCATTTAGCTTGAACTGCTCCACATGCATACATGCTTCTTGCATACATGAACGAACCCCTCTGGCTCTGCCGTGAAGATGCTGCTGAAGTTTCACCGTATCAAGGAGTCTTCAGCAGTCATTTCTGTCAAGGTTTTCCAGCTGAGCTGAGGATTGGTAAAAAGATTAGTAGGGGTTAGTAGGTTTGAATTAGATCATCCTGCCTTGCAGTGTTTTTTGTTTTGCATTTTTATTTTCATTTTCAAGGGAGTGCAACCTTCTCCTAACCGACAGACATTTGACTTGGTTCAAATATTCCTACCTTTAATACCTCCCTCCTACACCTCCTTCTCTTCCTCCCTGTTGATGACTTTGCTGGCTTCTTTTCCTGGTCTTGGCACGATAGCCGTAGAAGAGCACCAGCATGACAGTATTATGCCTGTGAGACCTTATCTCTAGATTTAGGCATGTCCAACCTGTCAAGCTACCTATCGAAAATGTTCAACATGTCCATCAATGTATCACCCCGGAGCTTTGCATGCTTGTCTGCGAAATGTGAACTTTGAGCCGCTGCCTTGTGGATACATGCAGATATTAGTTAGAGTCCTGTGCAAGTCAATTTTTGACTAACGTGTTTGTAGTTTATATTTATTGTTGGTGTCTCTGTGGTCTTTGAGCTGGACTGTGTTCAGTCAGGATAATTATTCCTCCCGGATCTCTACTGAGCTTGTAAATTCTTGGCCAAATTTCAGTGAGTGTGTGGGGACTTGGAAATAAGACCTTTTATTAAGCCACTTCTAGAAAACGATGTGCCTTATTAATTTCCGTGATTTAAAACAATAAGAGGTCGCTTCTCCAGTGTCACACTCTATACTCATAAAGGCGGCGATACTGTGAAAACTAACCAGCATCCATGGAAAAGGAACAAGCGTCATTCAACATTCACCCATTCAGTCATAAACACACAGTCAGATAAGAGTCAGATGTTAATTCAGTTTTTTTGGCCGGCTGGTATTTTCCCTCTGACTTGGCTTCCAGCTGCTTCACACTGCTGGATCTACATTGAAAGCTGTCGTGATGGCTGTCATCATGACAGGTGCCCATCTTGTTCAATGTTTCCTGCTTGTGCTTATCTTCCATCCAGCTTTTTGCATTTAGTGTGCACTGCCTGTTCAGGCACTTAGCCGGTAGTAGCAACACAGTCCCACAACGTTTTTGTGAAATGGAACTGGATATGATATATTTACCTAGGTAAGAATAGTAAATGGTTGAGATTACACACATAAAGCAAGTTTGGTTTCAGTTCAGTTTGGTTTATGTGGAGTTGGAAGTTAAAATAATTTGGTGAGAGTAAAGATCAAACCAGTGGTTTTGCATGTTTTAATTCATTTACATTTAAAGGTTCTCTATTTGATATCCAGAACATTAATATAGCAGCAAACAACTATTAGCTATGTAGAGATATAGAGGAGTAATGTCTACCTGAGCAGATAATGAAGTCACTTTGCCTCTGTGTGTTGTAATCCGAGCATCTTTGTGCTTTGTAGCCGGGCTGGTTGCGCGTCCCTTTTAGTGAAAGTTCGTGCATGTGAGCGTGCCTAATTGGCTAGCTCACGGCCGCCGCTCTGCACTGCTCTCATACAGTGGTTACAGCTGATAACACTGTCCCGACCAACAGCGTTTTTGCGGAAGCGTAGCACCCACCCTCCGGTTCCCCCCTCAGGTTAACACTGTTAGCTCTGTCAGCACTGTTGCCTTTGTTTTTTGCTGTTAGCACCGTTAGCTACGAGCCGCCGCCTCAGCCGTTGCCATGTTGAGAGCCATGTAGAGGCAATAGGAATGCTCCCATTCTTGCATTTAGCACCTTTAATTCAATGCCAATCATTTTCTAATGCAAACAATATATTATTAATTATTCCCACCTTTCAGGTTGTATAGCTCTCCGATGGAGTTCTTATTGGCAACTTGGATGTTGAAATGTCCTTGAATGACCCACAAAGGACTCCTTTTGATGATGTGCTACTTTGATTACGCACGTAACCTAAAGTTTTGAAAATGGTTGGTGTTTACAACTGGAGGACACCAAACAATGAAGAAAAGTGACACAAAGATAAATGAAGTTAATTTCAAGTTGACAAGTTTTTGAGTTCACAGTATGCTGAAAGTAAAGTGGCGGTTTGCAAAATAGGAAATCAATCTAGAAACTTATGGCATTCTTTGAAAAATGTTTGGCAGCAATGTGACGTACACACAAGTCGTATTTTATGGACTAAAACATGCACAACCACCGGTGTTGTAGTTGCTTTCTAGTTGCTACCCTCTCACAATATTTTCTCCCGTTACTTGCATCTTAGCATATCATGCACATTTCACAACGTTTCATGAGACCAGGCTGGCATGATTTAAAAGTCAGGCGTGCTGGCAGATAGCTCCCACACTCACACTCCATTTTGTTTTGACTTCCAGATGAAGCTGAGCAGTGACGCCTCTCCAAGCATAGTGCAGACGCAGTGAATGAGTCTAATAATGTGCAGCTCTGTTAGCTCAGTAAGGGGGGAACTATGTAAAGTAGTCGGCCAGCAGTATCGGGGTTCAGTCAACCTGGTCTCCTCATCTCCCTGATAGGCTTGGGTAACTACCTTCAGGACCCCTCTGCCTACGGACCAACGCGTCCTTCTCACAGTTATGGTCAGGATGAGCAGGGAGGATATAGTGCAGGTAGGTGCCAGCATCGTCTTCTCCAACCACAAAAGTAGCATTTACTGTAGTGTTTATAGAGCTGCAACCTGGTTCTTTTCTTTTGCTCTGTGTTTCCTATTTTGCATGTACATTTTGCATGTACATACAAATTACTGTGTTTTCTCTTGTATAGTAAAGTGCAGCCATTGGCTGTAAGCTGAGTGGATTTGAAACATTGAAATTTGGCATTTGGAGCTCTAAGCAGTCGTCTCCCTCAGCGGCTGTAGCTTTATTATACCAAGACTAACCATGTCCTCCTCTTTTGTCCAGTCTCTCTGTCCGCATTGCTTTGCAGATTATAAAAGGATGATCTAATTGTCAGAAAATTTGTTCATGGTTCAGTTGTCTCTATGCATCAGCGGCCCATTCACCCGTTGTCTTTTCCCCATGTACTGTCTCCACATTATAGCTAAAGGGAAGAGAAAGGAAAGAAGATTTAAAGAAGGACACGATGGCAGTAAATTTCCAATTTTTCTCAGATTCTTCTGTTGGGCGGTCCTGTTGGGACCGCTCCCTGTTCTTCAGATTTTTTATTTTTGTTCCGTTCATGGAGCTCTTTGAACCACCCAAAAGAAAAGTGTTGTATTTCTGACTTTTCCCGCCTTTTTTCTTTCTATCTTTCTGTCTTTCTATCTATTGTCTTTTCCATTCCAGTTATTTATAACGTCCTCCACTCCAGTATTTATTGGTGGCATATCAAAATCAGTGCAAACTGGATGTTACCAGGGCAGGAAAATAACCAGCACGACGCTGGAAAGATTTGGCTGCTGCTGGTTTTCATATTCTACCAGCTATTTGGTAGCAAACAACTAAGTGTTTTTTTCAACCTTAATGTCCCTTTGGCTTGGACAGTGGTTGGTGAATTTCGGGTTGCACCAGCCTTTTTTTCCAGGGAGATTAGTTTCCTTCCCTGGGTGTCACTTTGGTTCCCTTGTCTGTTAGCAGGGGGATGGTGCCATCCAGTGTCTGAATACAAACATTGTGCGTGTTGCACTGATCATCAAGAGAATCTAGAGATTGTTTTCCTCAATGAAGCCCGCTTTAAGTGATTATTAAATTCACCTGAAATTGTCATTTTTGTCTCTATACATTTTAACACTGTTACACAATAATGTTCAACACCAAAGGGCTCATTGGAGGAATACAGTATTTGAATATAGAGGAAAAATCCACCATGAAACCTTTAAAGTGCATATTTCATTTCTTGGCCCATTAAGTCGTTTGGTGTGTCACAGTTCATCAGGAACCTTCATAGAACAACAATTAAAAGAAGTACATATTTTAGATCCATATCTATCTTAAAAAACAACAACTGACAAGACATTTAAAGCCTATTAAACTTATCTATTCTACCAGTTATCAGGAAAAAGAAAATCATGGGTTTTAAAGACCTTTTTATAAAGTAGATGCCGGGACAAAATGGTAAAATTGGAAGAAGGAGGTTGCATGATGATGATAATCATTTAGGTGTGACGTACCAATATTTCCAGCAGCTATAGTAGAGTTTTACAGTAATTGTAATTGTCAAAAATATTTAACCAAAAATGGCAATTGGACTGTGTAGTGAAAATATAACGCGGTGGATTTTTCCTTAACATTAAAATATTTTTTTACTTAGCAGTACTTTTAAAGGAGTAAGGTTTTTCCCTAAACAATGTGTGGTGACCCTGACATTTAAATCCTCTTCTCTTCCTCCCGCTCTCTCTTCTCTCGCCTCCTCCTCAGGGTACGGGCAGGACCTGACCGCCTTCAGCCACAGCTTCGCAGACCCCAGCCAGCCGGCGGCTTCGTACGGGGCCCCGACAGCACAGCCCGCCGCCGCCCCCCAGTCTGCTGCCACTGCATTCGGCAGAGGGCAGAACCACAACGTACAGGGCTTCCACCCGTATCGACGCTGACCGCCACCTCTGGGCAGGGCTGCTATGTAAAGTTCAAAAACAAAAAAAAGAAGTCAGGGAAATGTGTGTTCTCGCTACAAAGCAAAACTGGAGTTCTGGGTTGTTCTATGGGAATGTTGAATGCACACAGTTTGTGAAAGCAGGAATTCCAGTTAATTCAAAAAGGGGTCTAAGGAAAACCCAGTTTTTTTTTTGCATAATTTAATGAACATTCAGCAGAAAGAAGCTTTTATCCCCCACCCCCCCACCCCATGTTTTATAGTAGGACTAAACTACTTTGCAATAATTTTGATTGTCTGGTAAAACACTAGCACAGAGACTATATGTAAAGAGACTTGCATATAAATATGTATATTTATGGTGGACACAAATGAAAACAGGGTCTCAAGTTTCCTCAGCTTTAAATTCTAGGGAAAAAAAATGTTTTTATTTTTCATTTGGTGGATTTTGTTTACTTTCTGAGCCTTTAAAGTTTGTTTAAAATGGAGATTATGAATATATATATTATACACAAACTGTGCAATTTTTTAAAAAGAGAATTTTGTACTATAAATGTACACTTTGCTTGTTTTTTTATTTAAAGATGTAGACTTCCCTCAGGTGGCTCTTTTGGGTGCATTTTTTGCACTTACGCAAAAAGAAAAAAAGGACAAATTATTACAAAAATAAATGTTTTAAGGATACAGTGCTTGTTTCAGATGTTTGTATTTGGTTGTCGTGGACGTATGGGGATTTCGGTGGAAGACCCGCAAAGTAGAGCTGAAACAATTATTTGATTAATCCATTAGTAGATTGACAGGATGTTAATCACCATGATGATTGATTAATCATTTCAGTCAGTTTTCAAGTAAAAATGGCAACAACAAAAAAAATCTGTGTTTTCTGCATCTCCAATGTGAAGATTTGTTGCTATTCTCTGTTTGATATCATTGTAAATTAAGTATCTTTGAGTTTT